>NC_044400.1:12257045-12564348 GCF_006542625.1 Nomascus leucogenys
AAATGTGCAACATAACAGATTCAGGGAAAGAAGTCAATGGAAAAGCTAAAGATAGCTTTGAAAAAATTATTCAGAATCTAGCACAGAGACATAAAAAATACGATGTGTAAATGTAATGGAGTACCCTGTTTTTAAGGTTTTTTTTTTCTTTCCTTCTGTGGCCCTTTATAATAAAATAGTAACTTTGACTCTCCTTTACACTAGGCACTCCTTTGCATTGTTAGCTTATCTAATTATGTTTGCTTAGAAGTTCCAGAGCCTGAATCTTGAGAAAATCCAGGTGTCTATGAAATTCTCCCCCACCAGGAGATTACTTCAAGGCTGTGGCTAATTTACAACTCAGTCTAGCCTGAGATAGCACCAGCCCATTCACCAAATGGGGCAATAACTCAAGACAAGTAATCAGAGTAAGTCACGCAGACCACACCACCTCACCCCTTCTGCCTGCCCTTCATTCCAAACTCCCCTTTGTCTATTCTGCCCAGAAAACTTGAAATGGTTTCTTTAAGGCAGAAGACTGAACCATTTCACCACTGCTAGCTTTGGAAAACAAAGTCACTTTCCTTCCACCAAACCTTGTTCGTGTTTTTTGGCTTTGTAAGCAGCAAGCAGCAGAAACTGTGTTCATTTATATGAAGATTGCTTAAGAAACCCAGAAGTAGAATACATATTTCCATCATATGTCCATTGGGAGTTGCCAAAGTAGTGAATAGAATGAATGAAAAGAGTGTGAGTATTTCCAAGAACAGAAAAAATAGAAAAATCCATAGATTTGAAAATCACAATGAGTATAAAATAATTTGGATATAATAAATCTGCCTCTAAGCAAATACAAAAGTAAATCCAGATACCACAGAAGGAAGAGCTTAGAAGCCTAAAGGAAGAAATGACAAATTACCTAAATAGGAGGAAAATTAGACTACAATAGACCTATTAAGCAAGTAAAAGACAGTGAAATAATGTACTAACATGCTGAGAAAAAGTAACTAGTTATACAGAATTCCATACCCCAGTAAACAATCATTTAAGATTTATAGTGGAATAAATGATTTTCCAACACCAGTAACTAAGCACCTTCTCCAAAAGTTTCTCAAAGAAATAACTTCTAAAAGAAATAACGTCTTCAAGAAAAAGAAAATTGGAAGTCAGAAAAAGTAAGATACTGGAAGGGAAATGGTAAGCAAATAAATTGTTAAACATACAGATGAATTTAAAGATGTATTAAATATAGAAACTAATAACAAAAGACAGTCTGAGTTTAAAAATAAAGTAAGTAAAATACTGTGCATTAAAAATGTTAAGACCAATATCAGCAATGAAAAAATTTGCATACTTATAGTTAGCGCAGAGATTAAACAATTAACATGAATAGTATAATAATCTTCATGGCAATACTTTTTGGTGAAAATAACTGATTCAAGAAGAAATCGAAAGGCTGACTAGTTCTACAACTTAATAAATTAAATAAGTTATTAACAGATATACAATAGGCACAAAGGGCATGCAAAGGCCAAATAAAGATTTAAATTCTACAAAAAAGTGGAAGAACAAGATTATCCAATTTTATTTAAGCTGTTTCAGAGAATAGAAATTGAGGAAATTATTCCTTATTCATTTCACAGATTAAGTATAATCTAATATTAACATCAAATAGCTTATAAGGAAGGGCAAGTATTGTCATATAAATCTAGATAAAAGAGCATTAAATAAAATAATAGCAAAGCAAATTCAATGATATACATAAACTCTTATAATCAAATTATGTTTCTCTAAGAATGTAAGAATGTTTTAACATAAAACATTCAATTTTATGTTACATTTTCCTCATTAACATATTAAATTTCAAAATTAGCACCTCAAAGATACAACCATTAATATTATTCAGCAGGTATTAATGAAAACTCTTAGCAACTCAGGAATAGAAAGAAACTTCCTTAATCTAAAACTTGCAATAAACATTCTACTTAATGATAAAACATTAGAATTCCATTTAAAATCATTTATAAAATTTCATTTAAAAATAACTCCTAGAATGATTAAAAAGGAAGAAAAATATTTCTCCTCATTTATAACCATGATGATATCTGCTTAGAAAATTCAAGAAAAATGACAATCATTACTAATAAAAGAATCCAGCAAAGCTGTAAGATAAAACTTTTAAAATGAACAACATGTAAAGCAATTGTTTGCCTATATACTCAAAAGAAATATTTAGAAGATATGATTAATTTAGAAAACAAAAATATGACTGGAAATGGCACCAAATCTTAGGAATAAATTTTTAAAACATATTTTTAGGAAGACATTTAGAAAATGTTGAGGTTTTAAAAAAACCTGAAATATTTGGATAAATATCAATTGAGAGGAAGATTCGCTATATAAATATAACATTTTCCAAAACATTTAATACATTTTAATCAAAATGCCAACAAGTTGTATTATAGATCTTTAAAAGCAGGACCCAATAATTAATATAGAAGATGTCTAATGAGATTTCTTCTGGATTATTTTTATTCTGAATCCTATCAATTGATTCTCTTCAGGAAAAAAACTTAGAGTATGGAAAAAGCAACTAGCAATATGAGAAACTCCAATATTTTGTCCAGGCCTAAATATTCCCCTAGCAAAGTAAATATGTGTCTAATTAAAATGAAGTATCAAATGAGTTGTTTAACATTGTATAATCAATTCAACCAACTAGGATGTTTATGTGTGTGTGTGTCTGTGTGTGTGTATGTAAACACTTCAATACATTTCTTTTCCTTATATAGAGACAACTATTCAATGCAATATTAATGGGATGGAAAACATCAAGGTTAAGGTAAGGGACCAAATGTATGTAACTAGTTTTGCTCCAATCCTAAATCTCACTACAGCAACTATAAAGAAATTATTTAAAAATGTATAAATCCATAAGGGGAGGTAGAACAGGAAAGAAAGCTGTAATAAGTACCCTAAAACCTAAAGTATAATAACAAAAAAATAAAAAAAGAAAAAGTGAAAAAAAAGAAAATTTCGAAACTGAATAAAGCATGGAGGAATAATCTCTTAGCAGACTCAGGGAGTCTAATCCTAAATCAGTAGTTGAGTAAGCTAAGAACTATCATAAAGTCTTCAAAAAGCTCAAGAATTGGTAAAACCAGTTACCTTTGTAATGAAGAAAATGGCTAAAACATGGAGAATATGCTAAAAGGTGTTCCATTTACTCTATAAATGACTTCTGGCAGGTGACAGGTTTATGCTATGGAGAGAATAAAAGAGAAGAGATTTGATAAGAGGACAAATAGCTCAATTATATATGTACCATACCAGCAGCAGGGGATTGATATATTCTGACTATTGGATATTGGCACTCCAAGTTCTCTTCCTTGACTCAGGCTCCCAGAATGATGCAGAATTTTATAACTACCTGCAGAGAATTCAAGAAATCTTACCAACCCAAAACCTAAAGTTAACACTGAGGTACCATATAATGGTCCAAGTGATTGTCACGTGCTAAAACTTAAATATGATAAGATCTATCTATGTGCTCAGAGTTTGCAAGAAACTTTTTAGTACCCTACTACTGCAAAGGGTAGACTGCCAAGGATTGCTCCCATTAGAAACAAAAACAGTAGACAATTGTACCAAGCAAGATGTCAGAATAGAAAGCTCCACTGATTGTCCTCCCCCAAAAGACATCAAGTTAACAACTATCTTCACAGAGAAAACACATTAATAAGACACAAAAATCAGACAAGTGCTCATAGTACCTGGTTTTAACCATATCGCTGAAAGAGGCACCAAAAAGATAGAAAAAACTCTCCTGAATCACAGATGCCACCCCTCCCCTACCACCAGCAGACATGGTATGGCTCAGAGAAAGTCTCTGGGCACTGGAGAGAGGAGAACACAGCAATAATAAGGCATTGAACTCAGTCTGTTCTGTTAGAGCAGAAAGGAAAACCAGACCAAACTCAGCTGATGCCTGCCCACAGAAGGATCATTTAAATCAGCTCTAGTCAGAAGGGAATAGCCTATTCAGCGACCTGAACTTGAGTGCCTACAAACCTCACCATTGAGGGCCAAAGTGCTCTTGATATCTAAGTAAACTTGAAAGACAGTTTAGGCCATAAGGACTGCAACTCTTAGGTGAGTCCTAGGGCAGAACTAGGCCCAGAGACAGTAGACTCTGGGGGAGTGGGGAGCGGAGGTCATGATATAGTGAGACACCAGCTGGGGCAACCAAGGCAGTGCTGACGTCACCCCTTCTCTAACCCCAAGATGCACAGCTTATGGCTCCACAAGAGACCTCTTCCTTCCATTTGAGGAGAAGTGAGGGAGAATTGGAAGGACTTTGCCTTTTTCTTGGATACAAGCTCAGCCACAGCAGGATAATCATGAGGCTCCCCCTTCCAGGCCCTAGCTCCCAGACATTTCTAGATGCACACTGAGCTATAAGGGGACCCACTGTCTTAAAGGAAAGAATGTATTCCTGGCAGCATTTATCACCTGCTTACTGAAGAGCCCTTGGGCCCTGAATAACCAGCAGCAATATCCAGGTACTATGTTGAGGGCCCTGGTGAGCCTCTGAGACTTTCTGGCTTCAGGTACCAACACCACCACAAGGCAGATGGAGCAACAAGTAGGCTCATGGGGTCCCTAATTTCAGGACTTCACTCTTGGACAGCATGTATAAAACTGCCCTGGATCACAGAGGTGCCCACTGCCCTGAAGGGTGAGTCCTAGACCAGGCAGCATTCACCATAAGCTGACTTAAAAGCCCTTAGACCTTAAGGGAACATTGGTGGTAGTCTGACAGTACTCCTCATGGCTAGAGCTGGCATTGGTCATGTGGTGAGGTTTCTCACTCTTTTCCTTTTGAAAAGGAAGGAAGAGTGGGAAGAACTGAGTTTTGTGGTTTGAGTACTGGTTTAGCTGCAATATAATAGAATACTAGGCAGACTTCTGAGGTTTTTGACTGTAGTCCCTCACTGCCAGATGGCACTTCTGGACCCACCCAGGGCTTGGGGGACCTCATTGCCCTGAATGGAAGGTCAAAGGCCTAGCTGGCTTTGCCATCTGCTGATTGTAGAGCCCTAGGGCCTTGAGCAAACATAGGCAGTAGCCAGAGAGTGGTTACGACAGGCATTGCGAGAGACTCAGCACAGTCACAGTGGTGGTGGCCACAGGCGTGCTTGTATCACTCCAACCTCCAGACTTATATGGCTCAGAACAGAGGTGGAGACAGAAAGAAAGTAAGAGAAGAAAACAAGAGTTTCTGCCAGGTAAGCCAGATTATTCTCCTGGATCTTGTCCAAGATCATCAAGGCAATACCTCTACCAGTCTACAAGAACCACAGTATTACTGAGCTTGGGGTAGCCCATAAAGCAGAAGCAGCTTAGATCACAACACCCAAGTCCTTTCAAATATCTGGAAAGCTTTCCCAAGAAGGACAGCTACAAATAAGTCCAGACAATGAAGACTATAATAAATACCAAACTCTTTACTGCCCAGACACCAGAGGACATCTACTAGCATCGACACTATCTGGGAAATGTTACCTCAACCAAATGAACTAAGTAAGGCACCAGGGGCCAATCCTGGAGAAATAGAGATATGTGAATTTTCAGATAGAGAATTCAAAATAGCTTTGTTCAGGAAACTTAAAGAAATTCAAGAGAACACAGAGAAGGAATTTAGAATTCTATCAAATAAACTTAACAAAGAGATTAAAATAATTTAAAATAATTAAGCAGTAATTCTGGAGCAAAATGCAATTGGCATACTGAAGAATTCATTCAAATCCTTTAATAGCAGAATCAGTCAAGCAGAAGAAAGAATTAGTGGGCCTGAAAACAGGCTATTTGAAAATACACGGTCAGAGGAGATATAAGAAAAAAAAAATGAAGTACACCTATAGAATCTAGAAAATAGCTTCAAAAGGGTAAGTTCAAGAGTTATTGGCCTTAAAGAGAAGTAGAGAAAAAGGTAGGGGTAGAAAGCTTATTCAAAAGAATAGTAACAGGCTGAGGGGGGTGGATCACGAGGTCAGGAGTTTGAGACCAGCCTGGCCAAGATGGTGAAACCCCATCTCTACTAAAAATACAAAAATTAGCTGGGCACAGTGGCAGGTACTTGTAATTCCAGCTACTTGGGAGGCTGAGGCAGGAGAATCGCTTGAATCCAGGAAGCAGAAGTTGCAGTGAGCCGAGATCGCACCACTGCACTCTAGCCTGGGTGACAGAGCAAGACTCCAAGATTCCATGTCAAAAAAAAAAAAGAATAGAATAGAATAGTAACAGAGAGGTTCCAAAAACTAAAGAAAGATATCAATATCCAAAATATCCAAGTACAAGAAGGTCATAGAACACCAAGCAGATTTAACCCAAAGAAGACTACCCCAAGGCATCTTATAATCAAATTCTCAAATGTCAAGGATAAAGAAAGGTTCCTAAAAGCAGCAAGACAAAAGAAAGAAATGACACACAATGGAGCTCCAATATGTCTGGCAGCCGACTTTTCAGTGAACATCTTAAAGCCCAGGAGAGAGTGGTATGACATATTTAAAGTATTGAAGGAAAAAACGAAAACAAAAACAAAAAAACACCTTTACTCTAGAATAGTGTATCCAGCAAAAACAAACTTCAAACATGAAGGAGAAATAAAAACTTGCTCAGACAAACCAAAGCTGAGGGATTTCATCAATTTCAGACCTGTCCTACGAGAAATGCTAAAGGAAGTACTGCAATCAGAAAGAAAAGAACATTAGTGAGCATTAAATAACCACTGGAAGGTACAAAACTTACTAATAATAGTAAGTACACACACACAAAAACAGAATTTTATAACACTGTAACTGCAGTGTGTAAACTATTCTTGTCCTAAGTAGAATGAAAAAACAATGACCCAATCAAAAATGATAACTACAACTTTTCTTTGTCTTTTTCTCTTTTTTTTTTTGAGACAGGTTCTCACTGTTGCCCAGGCTGGAGGGCAGTGGTGTGATCTTGGCTCACTGCAACCTTCACCTTCCAGGCTCAAGCAAGGCTTGTGCCTCAGCCTCCCAGTTAACTGGAATTACAGTCACCTGCCACCATCCCTTGCT
Source organism: Nomascus leucogenys (assembly GCF_006542625.1). Taxonomy (NCBI): domain Eukaryota; kingdom Metazoa; phylum Chordata; class Mammalia; order Primates; family Hylobatidae; genus Nomascus; species Nomascus leucogenys. The sequence continues at coordinate 12,264,134 of NC_044400.1, forward strand.
AATTTTGGTATTTTCAGTATAGATGGGGTTTCACCATGTTGCCTAGACTGGTCTCAAAATCTTGAGCCCAAGTGATCTGCCCACCTCAGCCTGACAAAGTGCTGGGATTACAGGCAAGAGTCGCTGCACCTGGCCAGCAATTTTTTAAGACATAGTTAAAACAATAAGATATAAGCAGAAACAACAAAATTTTAAAAAGCAGAAGGATTAAGTTAATGTGAGGTTTTATTAGTTATCTTTTTGCTCATTTGTTTGTTGGTTTATGCAAGTAGTGTTATATTGTTATCAGCTTAAAATAATGGGTTATAAGATAATATTTGCAAGCCTTATGGTAACCTCAAACCAAAAAAAAATACAATGGATACACAAAAAACAAAAAGCAAGAAACTAAGTCATATCACCAGAAAAAATCATCTTCACAAGCGGAAAATGGGAATGAAAGAAAGAAGGAAGAGAAGACCACACAATGACCAGAGAACAAATAACAAAATGGCAAGAGTAAGTCCTTACTTATCAATAATAATACTGATTGTAAATTGGTTGCACAATGGCTCATTCCTGTAATCCCAGTACTTTTTGAGAGTCAGAGGTTGCAGTAAGCCAAGATCGCACCACTGCACTCCAGCCTGGGCGACAAAGTGAGACTCCAGCTCAAATAATAATAATAACAATTATAATAATAATAATAAATACTGACTGTAAATGGAATAAATTTTCCAATCAAAACACAAAGACTGGATAAATGCATTAAAAAAAAAAAAATCAACACACCCATTGATCTGTTGCCTACAAGAAACATACTTCACCGATAAAGAAACACATAGACTAATAATAGAGATAGAAAAAGATAGCCCATGCCAATGGAAACCAAAAACAGCAGGGTCACTACACTTATATCAGACAAATTAGATTTCAAGACAAAAACTATAACAGACAAAAAAGGTGACTATATAATGATAGAGGGGTCAATTCAGCAAGAGGATATAACAAATTAATACAGATGCAACCAACTCTGCAGTGCCCAGATATATAAAGAAAATATTATTAGCCCTAAAGAAAGAGATAGGATCCAAAACAATAACAGCTGGAGACTTCAACATCTCACTTTTGGCAATGGATAGAACTTCCAGACAAAAAATCAACAAAGAAACATGAGATTTAATTAGCACTATAGACCAAAGAGATCTAATAGATACTTATGGAACATTTCATCTAAGAGCTGCAGCATACACATTGTTTTCTTCAGAACATTGATTATTCTCAAGGACAGACTTGTCACAAAACAAGTCTTAAAACATTTAAATAAATTGAAATAATATCAAGCATCCTCTCTGACCGCAATGGAATAAAACTAAAAGACAATAACAAGAGGAATTTTGGAAACTATACAACTATAGGGAAATTAAACAATATGCTCTTGAATGACCACTGTGTCAATGGAGAAATTAAGAAGAAAATGGAAAATTTTTTGAAACAAATAATAATCAAAACACAACATAACAAAACCTATGGACATAGCAAAAACAGTTCTAAGAGGAAAGTTTATAGCTCTAAGTGCCTACATCAAAAAACAGAAAGAACTTCAAATAAACAACCTAATGATACATCTTAAAAACCATAAATAAATAATATATAAATATTTATAATAATATAAATAATAATACTGACTGTAAATGGAATAAATTTTCCAATAAAAGCACACAGACTGGATAAACAGATTAAAAAAATCAAAACTCAAACTCAAAATTAACAGAAAAAATAATAAAGATCAGCGCAGAATAAATGAAATTAAAATAAAACTACAAAAAAATCAATGCAACAAAAAGTTGTTTTTTTGAAAAATTAAACAAAATTGACAAACTTTTATCCAGACTAACTAAGAAAAAAAGAAGGAAGACCCAAATAAATAAAACAAGAAGTGAAAATGGATACATTACAACTGATAGTGAAGAAACTTAAAGTATTAATAGTGGCTACTATGAGCAAGTATATGCCAATAAATTGGAAAATCTAGAAGTAATAGGCAATGTCCTGGACACATAAAACCTACCAAGGTTGAACCAGGAAGAAATTAAAAACCTAACAGACCGATAACAAGTAACAAGATTGAAGCCATAATAAAAACTCTCCAAGTAAAGAAAAGCTTTGGACCCAATGAGTTCACTGCTGAATTCTACCAAATATTTAAATAAGAACCAATACCAATCCTACCCAAACTATTCCAAAAAAAAGAGGAGAATGAAATACTTCCAAAATCATTCTACGAAGACCATGTTACCCTGACACCAAAACCAGACAAAGACATATCAAAAAAAGAAAACTACAAGCCAATATATCAGATGAATATTGATGCACAAATTCTCAACAAAACACTAGTAAACCAAATTCAACAACACATTAGAAAGGTTATTCATTATGACAGTATTAGTCCTTTCTCATGCTGCTCTGAAGAAATACCCGAGAGTGGATAATTTGTGAAGAAAAGAGGTTTAATTGACTCACAGTTCCACATGACTGAGGAGGACTCAGGAAACTTGCAATCATGGCAGAAAGGGAACCAAATATGTCCTTTTTCACAAGATTGCAGGAGAGAGAAATGCCAAGCAAAGGGGGAAAAGCCCCTTATAAAACCATCAGATCTTGTGAGAACTCACTCTCAGAAGAACAGCATGGATGTAACTGTTGCCATTATTCCATAATCTTCCACTGGGTCCCTCCCACAGCAGGTAGGGATTATGAGAACTACAATTCAATATGAGATTTGGGTGGAGACACAGCCAAACCATATTAATGACCAAGTGCAATTTATCCCTGGAATGCAAGGATGGTTCAACATATACAAATCAATCAATGTGATACATGGTATCAACAGAATGAGGGAAAAAACATAATCATTTCAATTGATGCTGAAAAAGCTTTTGATAAAACTCAATATGCCTTCATGATAGAAACCCTCAAAAAACTAAGGAAAGAAGGAACATACTTCAACATAATAAAAGCCATATATAACATACCCACAGCTAGTATGATAATAAATGAGAAAAAAGCTGAAAGCCTTTCCTCTAAGATCTGGAACTCAACAAGGATGCCCACTGTCAGCACCATTATTTAACAAAGTACTGGAAATCCTAGTTAGAGCAACTAGACATGAGAAAAATATAAAAGGGCATCCAAATTGAAAAGGAAGAAATCAAATTATTCTTGTTTGCTGATGATATAATCTTATGAAAAAACCTGAAGACTCCACAAGAAAACTATTAGAATGAATAAATGAGTTCAGTAAAGTTGCAGGATACATAATCAACATAAAAAATTAGCATTTCTTTATGTCAAAAGTAACAATGTGAAAAAGAAACTTAGAAAGTTATTCCATTTGCAATAGCTACACATAAAATTAAATACATAGAAATTAACCAAAGACGTGAAAGATCTCTATAATAAAAATAATAAAATACTGATGAAAGAAATTGAAGAGAACACCAAAAAATTAAAAAACATTCCATGTTCATGGTTTGAAATAATTAATACTGTTAAAATGTTAAAATGTTCATATTACCCAAAGCAATCTACAGATTCAATGCAATCCCTATCAAAATACCAATAACATTCTTCATAGAAACAGAAAAAACAGTCCTAAAATTTATATGGAACCACAAAAGACCCAGAATAACCAAAAAGTTTCTTGAGCAATACCCCACAAGCACAGACAACCAAAGCAAAATGGTATCACATCAAGTTAAAAAGCTTCTCTACAGCAAAGAATACAATTAACAAAGTGAAGAGACAACCCAAAGAATGTGAGAAACTATTTGCAAACTACCCCTTTGATAAGGAATTAATAACCAGGATATATAAGGAGCACAAACAATTCTATAGAAAAATCTAATAATCCAATCTAAAGATGGGCTAAGGATTTGAGGAGACATTTCTCAAGAAAAGACATAAAAATAGAAAACAAGCATAAGAAAAGGTGCTAAACATCATTAATCATCAGATAAATGCAAATAAAAACTACAATAAAGATATCATCTCATCCCAGTTAAAATAGCTTATATCAAAAAAAAAAAAAAAAAAAAAAACAAATGTTAACGAGGATGTGGAGAAAATGGAACCCTTGTACACTGTTGGTGGGAATGTAAATTAGTACAACCACTATGGAGAACAGTTTGGGAGTCCTGCAGAAAACTTAAAATAGAGCTACCATATTATCCAGCACTCCCACTGCTGGGTATATACCCAAAAGAAAGTCAATCAGTATATTGAAGAAATATCTGCACTCCCGTTTTTTGCAGCACTGATTATAATGGCCAAGATTTGAAAGCAACCTAAGTTTCCATCAGCAGATAAATGAATAAAAAAAGTGGTACATATTCCCAATGGAGTACTAGTAAGCTATGAAAAATATGAGATCCAGTTATTTGCAACAACATGGATGAAATTGGAGGTCACTATGTTAAGTGAAACAAGTGAGGCACAAAAATACAAATATCACACGTTCTCACGTATTTGGGGGATCTAAAAATCAAACAATTGAACTCATGGACATACAGAGAAGAAGGCTGGGAAAGATAGTGGGGGGCTAGGGTGGGGCAGTAGGTGCGGATGGTTAATGGGTAAAAAACAATTTAGAAAGAATAAATAGGGCTTACTATTTGATAGCATAACAGGATGACTATAGTTAATAATAACTTAACTGTACATTTTAATAACTAGAGTATAGTTGGATTGTTTGCAACTCAATGGAAAAATGCTTCGGTGGATAGATCCCCTATTCTCTATGATGTGCTTATTTCACATTTCATGCCTTTATCAAAACATCTCTTGTACTCTATAAATATATACACCTACTATGTACCTACAAAAATTAATCAGTAGACAAAAACAGGAGAAATAAATTACTCAGGAAAAAGAAAATGGTGACATACCTACATGTTATACACATAAAAAATTTACTTGTATATTTATATTATGTTTATATATTTATATATATACATATACATATATGTACACACATATATAAATATATACACACATACATAAAGCTGTCATTAATCTCTCCAGAAAAATAATAGAAACATTAATTACATTAAAAAATTAAAAATTAAAGCATTTGAAAAATAAAATGAGCTCTTAGAAATTAAAAGATAATGCTAGCAATAATGCTCACTATAAGACTTGAAAAGAATAATTGAGCTGCTGTGCCAGAAAGTGACTAAAATATATAAGTAAATAAATAAATGGACAACAAGAGTGTGATAGATTAAAATGCCTGCCAAGATTTTGGGCACTCATTGAAAATTCAATCTAATTTTCCTCCTTTTAAATCTAGGCTGGATACAGTGACTGCTTTAACAAATAGAATATGGCAGAAGTGACATGGGAAAAAAAAGATCAACAGAATTGGCTTGTGATTTATTATCTCCCTTCACCAGGGGCATGTCCCTGGGGAGAAATAAATGCAGTGTACCTGGTCTAATGTCTGGGACCTTGGGTATATAAACTAATATTTACTAAGAAAAAGAGATTGTGTTTATTGAAACCCCTCAGCAGAATGTTCTCTAACTAAAAGATCATTTTGAGTAAAAAAAAAAAAAAAAAAAAAAAAGAGAGAAAGAGACAAAAGTAATCTGTGATGTTGGGCTTCTTGGGAAATGTCACAAAAACAGTACAATTCTATCGAGTATAAGCTGGGCAGAACTGTCAAAAGCAATCAATTTTAGCATTCTGGGAATCAAGCAAAGGTATTCAAGAAAGGAAAAGTATATTTATGAAAAACACTGAATTTCAGGTAAGAACAACATGTCCTTGCCCCAGGACTGCTCAGTTGCAAAAACTGCATCTTCTGTTGTGCATTAGAGATGTATTTCTGATGCAGAAGGAAACGATTTGCAGTAATGCCCTTGACGTTACTAGATCACTCCACATTGCATGAATCTCTCAATTACCTGTATCTTTGACACAATTAGCAAAGCTTGCTATTGGGTGCTGTGGACTGAATTTTGCCCACCCTAACTCACAATATGACTGTATTTGGAGATAGGGCCTTTGGGAAGTAATTAGAGTTAAATGAGTTTGTGAGGGTGGGGCCCTCATGGTGGGATTAGTGCACTTGTAAGAAGAGACACCAGAGAGCTTGCTTTCTCTCTCAGCCATGTGAGGACACAATGAGAAGACAGCCATCTGTAAGCCAGGAGGAGGGCTCTCACCAGGAACCAAATTAACTCAAATGTTGGTTTTGGCCTTCCTAGACTCCAGATTTTTAAGAATAAATTATTGCTTTTTAAGCAAACCAGTCTATGGTATTTTGTTATGACAGCCCAAGCTGACTAAGACACTGTGTAAAATCTTTCACTTATGAGTTTCATCTGATAGCTTGATCTTGTGCATTAATTCTAGATATTCTGCCAGTTTCCAGGCCCAGGCCTTAAGAGACTGACAGCTTCCTTCTTGATTCTTGGAATACTTTTGCTGAGCAGCCATGTAGGAGATCTAACTCCCTTTCCTTTGAATCTGAGGTTTCAGTGACTGTTTTACCAATGGAATATGGTAGAAATGATGCTGTGCTAATTTCTAGGCACGGGCCTTTAGACACTAACACCTTCATTATTTTTGTCCCTTGAAACCTTCTCTCTTGCACCCTTGAGGCACCATATCAGAAGTTAGACTACCCTGAGATTACCTGGGGTGGGAAGGCACTTTGGTAAATAGTCCCAGTAAGCCCAGCCCTTCATACTTCCCCACCAAGGGTGTCACGTCATGAAATATTGTCCTGGCTCATCCACTCCACCTGTTGGATGAGGTATGAGTCAATGCCTCAAGAGTACAGAGAATTGTCCAATCCATTGAAGCCATGCCTGAATTCCCAACCCCCCAAATCATCAGATGTGATAAAATTGTTCTTCTCTTATGCCACTAAGTTGTGGGTTACTTTGTTAGGCTGCAATACATAACCAAATCAAGGAAAAAAAATACCTAAAGTTAGAGGACAATTTCAGAAAATGCAGCATTTAAAAAAGTTCTAGAAGGAGAGAATAGGAAAGCATATGGAAGAATCAATGAAAAGTTTTATAAAGATTTCCCAAAACGGAACACAAATTTCTAGGTTCAAAATACCCACAAGTGCACAAGATCATGGCTAGATCTATACCAAGGCACATCAGTGTAAAATTTCAGTACTCTGAGGAATAAAAAGTAAATATCTGAATTTCTTCAAAAGGACAAAAATAAAAGCCAACCCCTCCCCCCCAAAAAAGCAAAACATTAACATAAACAAATAATAAGAATTTAGTATGGCTCCCAGCTTCTCAACAATGAAACAATGCCTTCAAATTTCTGAAGGAAAATTGTTTTTAACAGATTATATGTCAGCTCAAGTTATTAATCAAAAGCGAGGGCAGAGAAAAGTCATTTTAAACATGCAAGTCCTTGCATAAAAGACCATTCCAAGTCAATGTTTTGTCAGGAAGTCACTGGAGGTTAGCCTTCAATTTTACAAAATGCAATTAAAATAAGAATAAGGAATATGAAAAATAGAAGATTCAACAAGGAGATATGCAAGGAAACCTGCAGGAGTTTGGCAGAGCTTTACTCAGCATGGTAACTGCACAACCCTGGGATGAGGTAACCGGTATGGAACAACCAGTCCCAAGTGGGCCACTATGAATCAAGAAGCAAGAATTTCATTGTCATCATCACGTCTTTTGCCGTTCAATATTAAACCAATGGAATTTCTAGAGAATGTGATCCCTAAAAGGAGGGTATGAGCAAAAGAAAAAGAAATATATCATTTTTTTTCAAATAGGGAAAGGAAAGGAGAGCAAAATACCATTCCCAGGTTAGCTGTGCAGTAGGCCTAATGAACAGCCTGGATAAAAGACTGGAAATTTTCAGAAGTTTCTCCAAGGGGGAAAATTAATAGAACCTATAAATAACCAAATGAGATTTACCTTTTAAAAAATTGAACTGTGAAGAAAGAATAAGCACAAGGTACAAAAAATACTAAGCAAATTGAAAATATCAGCAATTATTAACTTCAAGAAAAACATATAGAACATAAAAGAATGCAATGAAGGTGGAAGGAATGTAGAAGGAAGAGGATTTGGGAAGGGTTTATAAGAGATAACTGTTAATCTAAAAAATAAGTAGAACTTCAATGGGCAGAGAGAGATAAGCTCATGTTATATGCCATGAAGTGAAAGCAGCAGAGCAGTTTAGCTAGTGTCTAAAATTTAAATGTGACCAAGGGTCTGACAGAAAATATAAAAATAATTTTTCTCATCTTCTGTGGATTGCTGCCACACAAGAATCTAAGCCTAAATTTGCCATATATTCTAGTTTTATAAGAAGTAAAAAATCTTGATTTGTATATGAAATAGCTTGATTGTTAAATCTTCACAATAATGATGCATACCATTAACATATATACGTGTGTATGTGTGTGTGTATATATGTATGTGTGTGTATGTATATAGATATATGATAAAGTAAGCTCAGGCCAAATAAAAATGTATCTGTCATCAGAATGCAGCAACTACCAGTTTGCAATCTCTGGAAAAATCATGGATTTTTTTTTTTTTTTTTTTTTTTTTTTTTTTTTTTTTAGACAGAGTTCCACGCTTGTTGCCCAGGCTGGAGTGCAATGGCGCAATCTCTGCTCACCGCAACCTCCGCCTCTCGGCTTCAAGGGATTCTCCTGCTTCAGCCTCCCAAGTAGCCAGGATTACAGGCATGTGCCACCATGCTGGGCTAACTTTGTATTTTTAGTAGACACAGGGTTTCTCCATGTTGGCCAGGCTGGTCTGGAACTCCCAACCTCAGGTGATCCACCCACCTTGGCCTCCCAAAGTGCTGGGATTACAGGCGTGACTCACAGCGCCCGGCCAATCATGCATCTTGCAAGTGAGTATGAGGTAGTGTAAGAGATAAGCTAACCTAGGTTATAAGAGACCTTGAAATTCAAGAAACAGAGCCATACTCAGAACCTCCTGAATGTTTTCGAGAAAAAAAATGAGATAATGACAGCTATGGCTAAAAGTATTGTTTTTTCCCTGAAATATTTTTAAAAATTATATTTAACTCTCAATAACAAAAGTAGGATATCTAACATATGGATGTTGTCTAAAATATTCGTGATTCTGCAGAATCAATAAGAGTCTCTAGCCTCTTAAAAATGTAACCAAATGCAGGGTCAGCTACTCCTGCTTTCAAAATCAAATAAGGACAAGGTGTGGTAGAAGGAAAGTTATTTTATTTTCCAAAGTTAGTAGTGAGGAAGATATTCAGGCTCCTGCCTAAACAAGACTGCGTCAAAATTATTAGGCAAAAAGCTAGGGTTAAAGAAGGAGAAGTTTGGTATGGAGGGCACGTGGGGTGCTTGAGGCAATGCAGGTCTATTTGACTTGTTGCAATCGGGTGAATAGGTTGGTGCCATCTTGGGCTCAACCAGCTTGTAAACTAGCCACAGCCCTCAAGTAAGCTGGTGGGGGAGAATTGTACAGACACTTGAACTGTCGCAAGATTCAGTCTCTGGACCTTCTAAGCAAACGTAGTTAGATAAGCTAGAAATGCAAGGACATGCTTGGTGGAAAGAAGAAGAGCAAAGGTCATTATTTCGTTACTAAAAAGTTAATACAAATCACTGCAGAAGGAAGAGGAAATAAAACTTAAAAATAGGGTATTCAATTCCGAAAACAGGTCATTTAATTGAAGGAGATTTTGAAATTAGTGAAATACAGAAAAAGAAGCTATGTGATATGTTTGTGTTCAAGTTCCAGTTCTGCTACTGAAACGAGAGTTCCCTGATCCCCGTCGCAGGACGTATGACACGGGGGTGGCTCGTCTGTTAGGTCCTTGCGGTTGCTCAAACCCCTTATGGGAGGGGAAGCACGCAGACACACAGGTGAAGGAGCCCAAGTGGGTGTTTTGTGCCCTTTTAGCCTTGCAGTTCATGGACGGCTTGAGTGTAAATCAGCTCAAAGGACCCTCTGCCTTTCTGCAAGAGCAGAGGGCCAGTGTGACAGCTTTCTGTATCCCACGCTCTTGTCCAGTTTCCTGAAAAAAATTGGATCACACACGGATTCCAAGGATGAATGCAGGAGTTTTACTGAGTGGTGGAGGTGGCTCTCAGCGAGATGGGGAGCCAGAAGCGAGGGATGGAGTGGGAAGGTGATCTTCCCCTGGAGCCTGGTTGTCCAGCTGCCGAGCCCCTCTCCAACCGCCCCCAGGCGAACTCCTCTCTGCATTCAGATGTGCCCCCTCTTCTCTCTTTCTCTGCCGTGTCATTCCACCGTCCATCTGCTTGTCTCCTCATCTCCTCGCCTGCTTGTCTGCCTCTGGAGCCTGGGGTTTGGGCTTTATATGGGTACAGGATAGGTGGTGTCCTGGGAGCGAAAACAGGAATGCCTATGCCCATTTAGGGCTGCCAATATTCAGGCTTGAGGGTGGGGCCTTTGCCCGGGAACCGCCCTCTTCCACCTGGTGTTTCCCACCCTGTCTCCTGTCCCTATCACTACTAACCAGCTGTGTGACGTTGTAGAATTTGGTTAGCATTTCTGGGATTCCATATTCTCAACGCAATGGAAATAACACTTATTTCAGTTATTATAAAGATACCTGACATTATGTATGTAATTTTTAGTTTAGTGGCTGTCATTTAATAAGTAATAATTGGCAGGTATTTTGTCTTTTACTCAGTGACTTATTCATCCTGTCTTCTTAATTGTTACTATCATACATCACCCTTATCAAAGACAGTTCAAAGTCTTTCGAATTGGGAGAAATCAATAGAGAATTAAAACTGATCTTGGGAAATAAATGATAGAAGGAACAATTTATTTCATAATAAAATATTATTGAGAGTATTTTCTGCTTCAGCATAAGAAGCAGAGTAGTATTTATGAGGAATTTAACAAGGATGGTATTACAGCTTAATTTAAGTTGACACCCTTCACCAGAAGTTGTAAAGGAAGCCAGAGGCATATCATAAGTGAGAAAATTTAATAAGGCAATGTTTAGAGAAAAAAAAACTGATAAAAATTTAAGGTGATAATAATGTGTATTGTAGTCTTTGTTTTTTATTTCTTTTACACTTGCTTCCTTTAGCTAGTGTATTTTGTATTTTAAACACGGCCTGAAAATTTAAGTCACATATGTTCTTGTCTGTTTAAACAGTTTATTTTACTTCATTTTTAATGGAGAGAAATGTTTGCAATTACTAAATGGATTATTCCTTTTGTAAAATCCATAACTGAAATAATTCTAGCTGCTGTGCCTGTAGTACAATAATAAAAAACACCAATCACTTGGAAGTAACTACCACCAAAAGAAAACGCAGACAGAGCTTAGTTTCTCTGGGACTTGTCCTGCAACATCAACCCTTTTTAAAGGGACAATAAAAGACTATTAAGGAGGGAGAATTTTCAAAGGAAACTTGTTTTAAAGTGGTACCTTCTAGAAGGTGGCCTTAGGGCCTAGCTCTTGAGAAATGCATTACTAAGAAATCACTGAAAAAGATTACAAAGTGTTTCCACAAAGTGTTTTTTCAAAGTCTTCCTCATTTTTAGAATCGCAAAGACTGAGAGGAATCTTAGTTGAGAGGCAACATAATCATACTCCGTGACACCTAGAAACCCAAAGTTAAACAGCCTCAGTCCTGCAGTTCCAAAACAGACTCCTTAGGCAATTCATTCATTTGCTAAAACTTTCACTGGGAGAAATTTACTTGAAAATGTAGGAATCCTCTAGAGATTGTCTCCCTTTCCTCTCCGCTCCTTAAAAGGGTCTTAATTGCTATATGACCTGATCTTGCACCGCCACTATCCTTCAAAGATGTGCTTCTATGATCAACATTGGCACATGAGCCAAAGTTGGAGAGCAAGCCTGGGGATTATAAAATTCATTATATTTTTTTCTAGTGGGGGTTGTTCACTACCTAATAAAAACACAAAGCTTTCTCCTACCTACAGATCTCCAAGCGTGCCAGTTCTCTCATAGAATCTCCTCCTTTCTTACCTTGGTAAGCTATTTTCAGAATTCCAGGTCATGGCTTCAAGAGCACCATCAAGCCTTATGTAAGTAATTGCTATATTTTTGTGTAATTTTCCTTAAAACTCTTCAATTGAAGCACTGATTGAAATGCACATAAACACACACAGACCCCACAATTACCACCACCCTAGGGGTATGTAGTCACCATTTGAAAAAGCAACCAAGTTATTTCTCACTCAGTGCAATCCTAGTAAATTTGCTGTTTAGCATAATAAATGCCAGAACATCATTTTCCACCGGGAAGTTTACACTTGGAATATGACTAAATCCCAAGTAAAGCCACTTGTGGAAGTATATTTTAACCAAAAGTAGAAGAGAAGATTGGTTATCTTGAGTGAAGTTTTCATGCAATTTGTGAGTCGAATGCTTGAAAAAGCAGAGCAAGCTGAGTTGAGAGGATAAGTTTTATGAATAAATTTCTATGTGCTTACTTGCCAATGCCTGTATATGTGTGTATGTGGCAGGGTTCATTCTGACACTTGTTTTTTTTTTTATTTTTCATTTTCCTACCTGTTAGTGAAGTAGAAGGCAAGAAAATAAGTAGTAATGTGTCTGGAATTTATTCCTTCCGGTGGGTTCTTGGTCTCACTGACTTCAAGAATGAAGCCACGGACCCTCATATGAGTGTTACAGCTCTTAAAAATGGTGTGTCTGGAGTTGTTCCTTCAGATGTTCAGATGTGCCCAGAGTTTCTTCCTTCCTGTGGGTTTGTGGTCTCACTCACTTTAGGAGTAGTGAAGCCACAGACCTTTGCAGTGAGTGTTACAGCTCTTAAAGGTGGCGCATCCTAAGTTGTTTGTTCTTCCCAGTGAGTTCATGGTCTTGCTGACTTCAGGAATGAAGCCACAGACCCTCACAGTAAGCTCATAAAGGTAGTGTGGACCCAAAGAGTGAAAAGCAGCAAGATTTATTCTGAAGAGCAAAAGAACAAAGCTTCCACAGCATGGAAGGGGACCTGCGTTGCCACTGCTGGCTTGGGTGGCCAGCTTTTATTCCCTTATTTGGCCCCACCCACATCCTGCTGATTGGTCCATTTTACAGAGTGCTGATTGGTGCGTTTACAATCCTTTAGCTAGACACAGAGTGCTGATTGGTGCAATTTTACAGAGTGCTGATTGGTGTGTTTACAACCCTTTGGCTAGACACAGAGTGCTGACTGGTGCATTTACAATCGTTTAGCTAGACACAAAAGTACTCCAAGTCCCCACTGGACCCAGAAGCCCAGCTAGCTTCACCTCTCAGTAATCCCCCAACTGTTTTTTTTTTTTTTTTTTTTTTTGAGACTGAGTTAGTTTCACTCTTGTTGCCCAGGCTGGAGTGCAATGGCATGATCTTGGCTCACTGCAACCTCCGCCTCCTGGGTTCAAGTGATTCCCCTGCTTCAGCCTCCCAAGTAAGTGGGCTTACAGGCATGTGCCACCACGCCCAGCTAATTTTGTATTTTTAGTAGAGATGGAGTTTCACCATGTTGGTCAGGTTGGTCTTGAACTCCTGACCCCAAGTGATCCACTCACCTCGGCCTCCCAAAGTGCTGGGATTATAGGCATGAGCCACCACGCCTGGCCATAATCCCCTACCTTTAACTATTGTAGGTCAGCAAAATTTTACTGAAATCTGTCAAACATAATTCAGTGACTGTGAATGACCAATTCTATAATATGCAACATTATTCCACTCTTACATCCCCAATCACTGGACTTTACAGGTATTTTTAGCCTGAATACACAATGTGGTACTTATTATAGGAATAGATCTCTCATCTTTCTCTTTCCCACAGTAATTTAGCTATCCTTTTCCAAATTTCCTGGCTCTTGCTGATACCTGTGTTAAAAGAAAAAACTTTAGATGAATTAAATTAACAGAGTTTAATTGAGCAAACAAGTCTTAAACTGGGAATCCCTCCCCCATGCCCCTCAGCAAACCAGAATAACGTCAGAAAGACTCCAGCACTGCCACATGGTCAGAAAAAATGTATAGGCAGAAAACGGAAAGTAAGAAAACAGAACACAGATACAAAAGCAGCTGGATTGGTTACAGTTCGACGTTTGCCTTATTTGAACATGGCTTCAATAATGGGCAGCCTTTGGCCAAAACGTAGTGATTAGTATAAGAGTAAGTTACAGTCTGTTTATGCATCCAGTTAGGTTACAGTTCGTTATGTACATAGAAACCTTTAAGCCAAACTTAATATATGTATAGAGCCAGCTTTAGGCTAAACTTAATTTAACACCTGCTTTCTCTGTTTCGTTCAGTTATTTTTGTTTTCTCACCACCAGTCTGAAGGCAGAGAACATGGTGTGGGTAAAAAAAAGTATATTTCCCTTATTTTAGTTTTCTCACCACCAAACAGAAGGCAGAAAACATGGTGTGGTTAAAAAGAGTATAAACTTTAGAGCCATATAGTACTAGAGTCAAATCCTGGCCACTCAATTTCTTAGCATTATGACTTGGGCAAGTAACTTATAGTTATAGCACCTCAGTTATGTTCTGTGTAAAGTGGATATTGTAACCATCCAATGGGTTCACCTTATCCACTGTCTAGAGAAAGCCAATTTATCAAGACATGTGATGAGATAGAGAAAGAGTAATTCATGCATAGTCAGTTGTGTGGGAGACGGGAGTTTTATTATGAATCAAATCAGTCTCCCTAGGCATTCAAGAATCACAATTTTTAAGGATAATTTGCTGGGTGGGGGAAGTCCAGTGAGTCAAAAGTGCTAAGAGGTTGGGTTGAACACGGAATCATAGGAAGTTGAAGTTGTCTTCTTGTGCTGTGTCAGTTCTTGGGTTGGCGGCCACAAGGCCAGATGAGCCCATTTATAGATCTGGGTGGTGCCAGCTTATCCATCAAGTGCAGGGTCTGCAAAGTATCTCAAGCACTGATCTTAGGAGCAGTTTAGGGGGTGTCGGAATCTTGTAGCCTCCAGCTGCATGACTACTAAACCATAATTTCTAATCTTGTGGCTTGTTAGTCCTACAAAGGCAGCCTAGTCCCAGGCAAGAAGGGGGTTCGTTTTGGGAAAGGGCTGTTACCGTCTTTGTTTTAAACTACAAACTATAAACTAAGTTCCTCGCAAAGTTAGTTCAGCGTACACCCCAAAATGAACAAGGACAACTTGGAGGTTAGAAGCAAGATGGAGTTGATTGGGTTCGATCTCTTTCACTGTCTCAGTTAATTTTGCACTGGCATTTTCAATATAATACCAAACTTACTTGAACTTTCAGAAAAATAAATGTGATGGGTATTC
Organism: Nomascus leucogenys; assembly: GCF_006542625.1. NCBI lineage: Eukaryota > Metazoa > Chordata > Mammalia > Primates > Hylobatidae > Nomascus > Nomascus leucogenys. The sequence continues at coordinate 12,279,427 of NC_044400.1, forward strand.
ACAGTGCTTAGCATAATGACAGATACACAGCACACTCTCTGAAATTATTGGTCACCTTTACTTTTACTTAGGATAGTAGTGAATATACATACTATGTAAAACCTTAGAGAATCCTTGCTGACTGGTTAATAGGTACAACTGAATTTTTGTTCATTGTAGGCTAAATACTATTGTTTTCATTTGTGTTAAACATATTTTATTATAACTTCTAATATATCACAATTTTTTCATGTCAAATTATGTGGTCTCAATGGGAGTAAATGTAAATCACCAATAATTTAATATTCATTGATATTTTGGGAAAAAGACATTGCTGTTAATGCAAAATATCAAATAAAAAACAGGCATGGATAACCAGTATCTTTTCAAACACTTGAAACCTTAAGAGGCTGGGCGCAGTGGTTCATGCCTGTAATCCCAGCACTTTGGGAAGCTGAGGCAGGCACATCACAAGGTCAGGAGACAGAGATCATCCTGGCTAACGTGGTGAAACCCCAGCTCTACTAAAAATACAAAAAAATTAGCCGGGCGTGGTGGCACACGCCTGTAGTCCCAGCTACGCGGGAGGTTGAGGCAGGAGAATCACTTGAACCCGGGAGGCAGAGGTTGCAGTGAACAGAGATGATGCCACTGCACTCTAGCTTGGGCAACAGAGTGAGACTCCGTCTCAGAACAACAACAACAACAACACAACTTTAAGGAATAATGCTTTTAGGGTTCTTAATAGCTAACAATCGTCTGTACTTTCTTCAAGTAAATCTTTTGCTTGTCATCATTAAATTTCTCAGCTAACGTCAAAAATGCATAAAATCCCAGAGGTGAAAATTAGAAAATGTATTTGTCTTAATTATACTAAGAAGAGCAACTAAAAGAATAAAAATTAAATCATTCACTTAGAATCTGATAACTTAAATCACCTACCATTTATAGGAAGGCAAAAGAAACCAAATGAGTATGATCTTTATATTTATTGCAACCTAATTTTTAAGTGTAAGTTGACAGCTCAAATGCCGAAAGAGCAAAAAGCATATAAACACAGTTAAACAGAGATTAGCATATTTTCATTTCCCTTCATAAGAATTATGAAGCTAATTAATAAGAATTCACAAGCTAATTAGGCCTTATTTGCCTAAAATGGCTTCTGTAGCAACTAGGCAAAGGTTGATACCTACAGAGCTAAGAAAAGTTTCTAGCCTTGACTGCTGTATATCCTCGATATCATTTTTCTCTGTTTATCATTCGGGTCCAAGTAATGCAATCCAGCAGAGAAACTGTAGCTGTGCATCACGTGAGGTATGAACTTGTGTCACTGTGGTGTGTTATTTTATCTGTTTGTCACATGTCTTTGGAACTGACATAGATGGGTGAGAATACTTATGTATGCATATAGGATTGAAATACTTACATGGCCTCTTTTTTCATATATGTCTAAGCTACTTTATAATTTTTAATATTTGGGGTGCATTCTATCTACATCATAATTAATTTTAATAATCAGTGTTTTTTAAATTGTACTAGTTGTTTGTTATTTTATCAGTTATTTAACTGTATCTAAATTATCAAACACAGGGTACGTGGACTGTTGTCTGAGAATCTTTTCTCCATTCAAAGCTTTTTTTCCTTTCAATTTTTGCATTCTGAATTGCTAAATAATGCTAAATAATGCAAAATAATTAAATAAAAAACAGGCACGGATAACCAGCATCTTTTCAAACACTTAAAACTTTTAAGAATAATGCATTTAGGGTCATTAATAGCTAACAATTGTCTATACATTCTTTCTTTAAGCAAATATTCTCCTTTTGCCTGTCATCATTAAATTTCTCAACTAATGTCAAAATGTATAAAATCCCAGATACAAAAATTAAGCAATGTGTCTATCTTAATTATACTAAGAAAAGCAACTAAAAGAAGAAAAAGATTAAATCATTCACTTACAGTACACTAAAAATACTGGCATCATTAAGACACAAAAGCTCCAAAACAAACTGGTCAAGACCAAATCCACAGTTGCTGTGGAAATGGCAATTTTGTTTTATTGTCAATAGGCTGAGAATATATTGTGTGTTTGCATGTGTGTTTAAGCTGTATATTAAGAATGCTACTTATGTTGATATCCTAAAATTTAAAAGACTTCTCAGCTGTCAGTATGCTCCCTCTCACTAATATGTATACAATTTAATATATCAATGAACATGCTTAAAGCACAATGGATGGAGGTCTGTCTATACCAGCATGGAAAAAAAAATTCTAAATGCATTTGCCTTGCCATCCTTGACATTGGATTAATGGATCAAGACTCCTTTCAAATTCTAGTTCTACCCTTATTATGTGACATTGTACAAGCTACTAACTTCTCTTTCTTTCTCACCTATAAATTAGGCAGAATAGAAATAAGCACATCATAAAGTTTTTGTGAAAATTAAATGAGTTAATATATTTGAGGTGGCATAATAGAAGCTGTCACATAGTAAATGCTCAATACTTATTGGCCATTATTATCATGAATTTATTTGTTTCTTCCAATAATAGGCATTTCTCTTAGCTCACAGTAACTGCCTCCACTTTAGTTTCTAGAGGCAGAACAATTACTCTACAGACCTACATAATGCACAATTTTATATGATATGATTCTAAACTAATTTGTTATAGAAAAAATTATAATTGATTAAGTATTCAATATCCAATAGCCAACAGGCAAGGATTGTATATATACATATATCAGATATATTTTCATTTAATCTACTAAGTTAGGTGCCATTCATTATATCCTCCCCTTTATAGAGAAAATGAAAGCACACAGAGAAAAATAACATTTCATCTAAATTCTTATAACAAGTATAGATGGAAGTTGGGACATACACTGGATCTATCTAAGGCCAATCTTTGTACTCTTAACTACTCACACTATACTACCTACCAGCAAAGCAGTGTTCCAATAGGAAGACATGGCAAATAATTGATCCGCAGAAATTCATCTTTTTTAAGTGCTAAAGCTATTTATTCTGTGCATAACTTATTCTGTATATTCTCTCCTACATAACCATGAAGAGTGGAGAGTCACACTTGGTATGTATTTGTAGAATTAAATTTATTTACATTAAATGTCATAGTACCCTTAACTTTTTCAGTTTTTGATTTACAACTCTTTAATTACTTTTATGACTTTTCTTGACCCTGTCTTATTTCTCTTAATATTTTTTTAAGGTGTGAAAACCAAAAGTAGATACAGCAAAGGTATGACTAATGCAAATTCTAATAGATGTTTCTATTTTGAGAAAAAAATTTACATTATTATATCTCAACTCAATTTTCCCTTTTATTATGGAAAAGCTTAGCTTTCCTTTAAAACAGAAAAAATGATTTTTTGCTTTTCCCATCTTACCTACATTTATCCTAATTTGAAGGTAGACAGTTTCTAAGGTTCAGGATAAAGTTTAATATCTAGGTAAGCTTTTCACAAAATAGGTTGGGCACACTAGTCCCTTGAGTTATCTCTTAGAAATGGATTTTCTGCACAAAGAAACCAACTATAAACCAACTATAGCTTCATCTTGGAAGTTTTCAATGTAAATTTAAAAATAAGCACTTATTTTTGCTTGATCTAGCATTTCCCAGTTTAATTGTCATAGAGCATTTTTTTCTCATAGAACCTACGAATATCCACTGCTCTTTATGAGGGGGCCCAACTAATTATTAACCTCATCTCTTCTTTCCTGCTTCCTACCCTGCTGACATTGCTAATTCTGGGAAAAAAAGTCTTAGGACAAGAAAAAGATATTCAGTTACTAGACATTAAATACAATTTAGTTCGTGATCATGTTTATGATAGCCAACATAGAATGGGGATTAAAGATAAGGAGAAGATGATTTTATAGAAAATACATGGGAAGCAGTTTCTGAGTTGGGATTATTCAGTCTTGATTCAGTCACTTAGCACAGGAATTGGTTCTAGGCTTTGTTAAGTTTCATTCTTTTAACATGTGAGATATAGTGTTAAACCTGACTAAGCATATTTTATTAGTTATGTGGCATTAAATTTGATTCTTGAGGTAAATAAAAAATTAATCTTTGGGAAGATATGCTTTTATAACTATATAGTGACCTATCTGCACATAAATAAGTAATGCACAAAAGAAAGTGACAAAGAGTGCAAATAGAGTGCTGAGAGTATTTAAGAAGGAAGGTAATGCTTTTGATACTTAATGGAAGAAGAGCCATTTCCATTAGATTATAAAGGATGAGTAGAATTTAGAAAGACTAAAATTATTTAAAGTTTAGGTTCAATAGTTGAGAGGCATTTCAGCTACTAAGGGGGAAATATAGGCAGGTAAAGAAACATGGTATTAACAGAAATATCCAAGGAATAATGATTAATCAATTATTCATAGAGCTGATATGAAGGTTAACATAGATAATAAATAAGACTTCTGCTTCACATAATAGTATATAATTTAAGCCAACAATCCAATTCAGATAAAACAAATTGGCAAAAAGTATGTTTTTTTTTTTAAGTTGTATGGATTATTCTGTTGACCTTCTCTTTCTGGTCTGGCATGTAAAGAGCTAGATAAAAAGCTAAACAAACTGAAAATTTAGAAGAGCTAAACAACACTTCTTAAATCTATCAGAGCATTTAAGTCATAGGGCAAACTGCTGCCCCAAAATTGGAGGGGCAGGAATATACAAAGAATCATAGCCACCAGACCAGAAGCCCAAAAGTAAAAGCCTGCTGCTGGGGCCAGTACCAGAGGAAACATATTAAATATATAGTAATTGATGAATTGCTGCAAGCTCAACATGGATAGCTTGGGAATAAAATACTTTACAAAGTTTTACATTCAGGAGCTCCTCCAGGTTCTCAGGGTGAAATCAATGGAAAACACCCTTGTGCTTCTGGCAGGAGGACAGGAAAAGTAACCATTCTGAAATATGCCAGAACATTCTGTTCTCCTTAATAAAAGTCTGCCCTTAAGGAAAACAACTGGGCCAAAGTGTTCAGTACCTTAGGTTTTACCAGAGCCTAACCAGCATGGGAGAAGATTAGCACACAACTCCAGTGCTCTTTAGACTACTGAGACATCTTGGAAAAGGCAAAACTATAGAGACAGTAAAAAGATCATGATTTTGAGATGATTCGGGGAAAAGGATGAATAGGTAGAGCATAGGGAATTCTAGGCAATGAAACTTCTGTATGATACTATAATGATGGATACATGTCATTTTACATTCATTAAAATCATAGAATGCAGAATACAAAAAGTAAACCATAATATAAACTATAAACTTTAGTTAAGAATAATGTATTAATATTGATTCATCAATTTTAATGAACTTACCAGACCAATGTAAGAAGTTAATAACATGGGAAACTGTGTGCAGTGTGTATGTGTGTGTGTGTGTGTGTGTGCACGTGTGTATGTGGAGGTGGGGAGGTAGCATATGTGAACTCTCAGCACATTCCCCTCAATGTTTCTAGCAACTGAAAACTGCCCTTAAAAAAGTCTGTTACAAATGTATGATTGAAGGCATAGAAACCTAATAAGATGGTGAAAAAATATCTCAAATCTCAGGAAATGTTACAGTCCCAAGAAAATAAGAACCATCATTTCCCCTGGGGGTATTTCAGGGGAAGACTTGATGAGATGAGAGACTGAATGTAGTCTTGATTAACTTGGAAAATAGAGAGACAGCAATGAACCAGATAAAAATCCTGCAACATATAAATAAATAAGTAATTTCATACCAAGGTATCATGGTTTCTTAGATACAGCTAAAGAAAGAATTAGTAAATTGAAGTACACATCAAAAGAAAAGTTCCAGAATAAAGCATAAAGAGAAACATATGTAAATTTTATTATGAGAGAGTACAAAATGTAAAGGTACAGTGAGAAGGTCTAACATATGTATAAATGGATTCACAAGGCAAAAATGTAAGAATGGGGCTAGAAAAAACATTTTAAGAAATAATGTCTGAGAACTTTCCAAAATTGATGAAAAAACATTGACACAGATCAATAATCCTATGAAGACTCAGTAGAAAAAAAAATGAAAAAAAAAAACAACACCCAGGTATGACATAGAAAACTGCTGAAAAGAGAAAAAGGATGAGGCAAGAAAAAACCTCTCAAAAAATAATTGCTAAAAAAGTCCACATTTGATTAATTATGCTAAATTTCAGATTCAAGAAATTCAGTGAATAAATATGAAGAACATCACACCAGTTGCAGTATAGCCAAACTGGCAGAAAACAAAGACAGAGAAAAGTTTCACAGCAGTAAAAGAAAGATTATCCATCAAATTTAACATACTCAGGAATACGTTGAACAAAAATGAAACCTGTACTGTTTCAAGATATTGTTGAAAAAAGTTAATGAAGGTGTAAATATATGGCAAAATATATAGTGTTTATGGATTGGAATACTTAATATTGTTAAAATGTGAATTAATTTAGATTGATCTATAGATTCAATGCAAGTGCTATAATTCCAGCAGACTTTTTTTGTTTTTAGAAATAATCAAGATGATTCAGTTTATGTGAAAATGCAAAAATTTGGAGTATCCAAAGCAATCTTGAATTAAAAAAATAAGCTTACAGGATGTTAAATTTTACTATAATGCTACAGTAAATATCACAGAATGATACCGGCATAAAGATAGACAAAATAGTAGAAGAGAACAAGAGAACTCAGAAATAATCCTTCAATTATATAGTCAACCAATTCTCAATGAAGCTGCAAAGCAATCCAATGAGAAAAGGAAAATCTATTTAACAAAATATGCTGAAACAACTAGAGTTTTTAATAAAAAATAAACTAACTGCAGCTGCACTATACACAAAATTTAAATTTAAATGAGGTGGAAACCTAAGCATTAAAGCTAAATATTTATGCTTTTAAAAAAGAGAAAGCAGTATCATTGCAACTTGGAAGTATGCAAAGGTATTTTAGACAGGACGCAAAAAGGTATAACCATAAGAGAAAAAATAAAAGCTAAATTAGTTTTCACATTTAGAAAATGAGTAAGTGAGACAAGAGGTGGAGCCAAGACGGTCGAATAGGAACAGCTCCAGTCTACAGCTCCCAGCGTGAGCGACACAGAAGACAGGCGATTTCTGCATTTCCAACTGAGGTACCGGGTTCATCTCACTGGGGAGTGCCAGACAGTGGGTGCAGGACAGTGGGTGCAGCGCACTGTGCATGAGCCAAAGCAGGGCGAGGCACTGCCTCACCTGGAAACACCAGGGGTCAGGGAATTCCCTTTCCTAGTCAAAGAAAGGGGTGACAGATGGCACCTGGAAAATTGGGTCACTCCAACCCTAATACTGCGCTTTTCCAATGGGCTTAACAAATGGCACACCAGGAGATTATATCCCGCACCTGGCTCGGAGGGTCCTACTCCCACGGAGCCTCGCTCATTGCTAGCACAGCGGTCTGAGATCAAACTGCAAGGTGGCAGCGAGGCTGGGGTAGGGGTGCCTGTGATTGCTGAGGCTTGAGTAGGTAAACAAAGCGGCCAGGAAGCTTGAACTCGGTGGAACCCACCACAGCTCAAGGAGGCCTGCCTGCCTCTGTAGGCTTCACCTCTGTGGGCAGGGCACAGACAAACAAAAGGCAGCAATAACCTCTGCAGACTTAAATGTCCCTGTCTGACAGCTTTGAAGAGAGTAGTAGTTCTCCCAGCATGCAGCTTGAGATCTGAGAATGGGCAGACTGCCTCCTCAAGTGGGTCCCTGAACCCTGAGCAGCCTAACTGGGAGGCACACCCCAGTAGGGGCGGACTGACACCTCAAACGGCCGGGTACTCCTCTGAGACAAAACTTCCAGAGGAACGATCAGGCAGCAGCATTTGCAGTTCACCAATATCCACTGTTCTGCAGCCACCGCTGCTGATACCCAGGCAAACAGGGTCTGGAGGGGACCTCCAGCAAATTCCAACAGACCTGCAGCTGAGGGTCCTGACTGTTAGAAGGAAAACTAACACACAGAAAGGACATCCACACCAAAAACCCATCTGTACGTCACCATCATCAAAGACCAAAGGTACATAAAACCACAAAAATGGGGAAAAAACAGAGCAGAAAAACCGGAAACTCTAAAAATCAGAGCGCCTCTCCTCCTCCAAAGAAATGCCGCTCCTCACCAGCAACAGAACAAAGCTGGACAGAGAATGACTTTGACGAGTTGAGAGAAGAAGGCTTCAGAAGACCAAACTACTCCGAGCTAAAGGAGGAAGTTCGAACCAATGGCAAAGAAGTTAAAAACCTTGAAAAAAAATTAGATGAATGGATAACTAGAATAAACAGTGCAGAGAAGTCCTTAAAGGACCTGATGGAGCTGAAAACCATGGCATGAGAACTACATGACGAATGCACAAGCCTCAGTAGCCTTTCATTTAGTTAAAGTGACAACCAAAAGACTTCAAAGAAAGAAGCAAAAGCCTTTATTCTGTGAGATAGGAGACTTACATTCCCAGATAACAAGCCCTAATAAACACATTATGAGACCAGTTAAAGCTGTTTCTAAAATCTTCTAAACAAATCTATTAAATTTTAATCATCTTGACCATAAGATATAATTTCTATAAACCTTTTTATAGGCTTTCATATATTTTTTCAAATTAAATAATGGGTGAATGCTCCAAGAAAACCTTGTTAATATGATACAGGGGTCCAGCTGCTGGTCTTGCATTAGTGTGCCAGTGATAATAATTTTTAATTTATAGAGAAACTCTGAACAAATTATGTCTCTCAAAATCAGCCCCTAAAATCTCACATGCCTGTCTCTTTTGTGATAGCCCCTGGGCCTAGAGGGGTTGAATAGTTTTAATTTCTGACTCTGTGTCTCACAAATATATTTTACTTTGATTGTCACCCTTTCCCAAGCCTGAAGATGACAATCTAATTGGTGTCAGTATTTAAGATTTAGCAGTACTTGGTATCCATTTTAGACCCAAGAGTTAAAGTCCTATAACTTAAGAGCACAAAGACTTTAAAAGCAATACAAAAAGTTACATGGATGTAATAACCTCAATCTTTTTTAATCTCAGTTTTCCTAGGCAAATCAAAAAAATTAGTAACAATGATATAGAAATTATTTCAATAAAATATAAAATCTGTTTGTTAGGCCAGTTATCAAAAAGAAAAAAGAAGGCCTTCTGCTGTGTGATTGCTCTTCCCTATGGGCAGTCCATTTAGAGTTCAAAACTAATGAAAATGGTACTTGAATTAGTTAGACATAGAAAAAGTGTGTCCTGGGTCATAAGTGAATGTTTCTCATTTCATAGAAGAATTTAAAGCCAAGAGCACAGAAGAAATAAAACGTTTTATTTAGACCTTTAAGATTAAACCACATCAGACCACAATAGCAGTTAGAACCTGAGGAAAAAAGGTTATCGGAGCTGATGGAAAAGTTGAAGGAGAAAGCTGGAAACATTGAGATGCAGTAAAAGGTAAACCATTGGGTTAAAAAAAATTGAAATCTCTTGTGATTTTGTTGTTTTAATCAATTCTTTAGTTTATTAGTATATTTTTAATATCAAAGTCCAATCTCTAGAAACAGTATTATAAATACTTACCTTCTAATTATAGCCAACCTGATCAAATAAAGTTTATTTTTCCACAAGTTCACTTTTTACAACCTATTATGACTTACACAAACCATTGACAAGCTTGAATTTCCTGTTTTATCCTAAAATCCCATTTTCTTAAATATTAGTCAATTTATTTTAGAACAAAAAAATTTACCATACAAGATTTTTTCTCATATAAAATTATTTTCCTTTTAAACTTTCCTACTAAAAACAACTCTATATGTTTATAACTTTCTTTCCATCTCTCTTATTTACTGGTTCCTTTTACCTTGTTTTACAAATAGCCTTTGAATTAGAGAAAAATTTTTTCCTTTTAATAGGAAAGCATTGTGTGTTTTTTTTAAAAGTTCTATAATTAAACAAAAATTGAAAATGTCTCAGATATTTAATAAATATCTATTATTTAATTTAATCTTAAATTCTAAAGTATATGACAAGTTTATAAGTACTTATGCCATTACGTTGACCTAATTAATTAATTTTTTAAATAGTTTACCTAGATTACTTATGAAAACTGCGATAGTCATCATTTAAAGTTATTTCCCTGTTAACCATTTTTATAGTCTGTGAATTTCAGGTATTTACCTAAGTATAAAGTTTAAGTTTAAATAAATGTGTTTGGTGCTTTTTTTTTTTGCCTATAACTCAGGATTTAGCTATTTTCATTAAACCAACAATATTAAATGTTTTATTTATTTAAAAAAATACAAAGATAATTCTTTTTTGAGCTGCATTTATAGTTTTTTAACCCTCATACCAAATCTTTACACCTTATAATATTTAGCAGGGATGAATATATAACCATTTGGCTAATAAACCTAACAAATAATATATGTTGACAATTCAGAAAACATTTCTAATTTTACCAATAATTATAAAGCCAGCTTATTTATTAAATATTTACTTACGTCACATGACCTTGAAAAGCATTTGGGCTCGTTGACTAAATTTATGAGTACTTTAATTTTTAAACTAATTTGGTATCTTGTGGGCACAATACATAGCAAAACACATGTACATACACATAACGCACCTAAGCACACATATGCACTCATACAAATAAAGATCTTATAGTTTTTACTTTGTAACTCTAGCCATGAAAAATCAATACAAACTTAACAGTTTATAAAATAATGGTTGGATGTGAATGGTGGTTTTTAATCTCAACACCAGTAAAAAGGTCCTTTAAACTAGAAAAAAAACTACATTTTTCTAAGCAAAAACCACATCCTCATGTCTTTTATAAAGTACCAAAAACACATCTTACCTTCCTACTATTTTACTAATTTCCAGTGAAAACCCTAGAATTACTTAAGTTGACATAACATGATTTTAAATTACTGGAGAATTTTGAAACTAAATTTACCAAATTAATCTTACCAAAGATTACTAAAGTCGTGTGAACAGAAATGACTCTGAGCTAGCTTCTCTTAATTTGATAAACACTTACTTTTAGCCAATTAATTAGAGCTCTTTAATATAAATGGTAGTTTCATATTATTTCTACGTAACACATATAAATATATAGGCACATATAAACAGATCCAGACAGAGGCAGATCTTATACATTTAAGATTTTTCATTTGCTTGTTTTCAAAAATGTTGCCTTCCCTACTTTAGGCTATTAATTTCTTGATTATCTGTTTCATGTCCTAAATAATTGCTAACTAGATGCAACTCTAAATTTGCATCTCCAAATACATGACTTAGGTGAAGCAAGGTAGAAAATGCACATCTCAAAGGCAAAATCTAATTTCGAATTAGATTGAAACAAAGGAAAGTTCTGTTGTGTAAACTTTAAGCTATTATCTTCACTCTAGTTATACTTCCTAGTGGTTTAGGTGCAGAGACAGAGATGCTGGTATGGTTTGGCTGTGTTGCCAAATCTCATCTTGAATTGTAGCTCCCATAATTACCACGTGCCATGGGAGGGACCTGGTGGCAGGTAATTGAATCATGGGAGTGGCTCTTTCCTGTGCTGTTCTCATGATAGTCTCAGGAGACTTTATAGTTTTATAAAGGGGTGTTTCCCTACACAAGCTCTCTTGCCTGATGCCATGTAAGATGTGCCTTGCTTCCGCTTTGCCTTCTGCCATGATTGTCCAGGCCTACCCAGCCATATGGAACTGTGAGTCAATTAAACCTCTTTCCTTTATAAATTACCAAGTCTCAGGTATGTCTTAATTAGCAACATGAGAACAGACCGATACAGATGCTCTTACAAAATGGAGATTTCCTTTAAAGATGTAAATTTTCTTTATAAAGAGTTTTGTTAAAGTCACTTAGTTTGATAGGTGGTATTTTCAGTTTAGCTTAATTCGATTACTGGCTTTTGGATGGAGCCCTTTAAGGAACAGGGCAAAGAAATCATGTACAATTTTCTTATCTAAATGTGCAAAGAAATGAGTGGCCCCCTGTAGTAATGACTATTTCCTGTAACCTATCCCTAACCATCAATAACATTGTAGCTCTTGTACAAAATTACACACACCAAGGTCAAATCCTCTCATAGTATAAGGTAATCTCCGGTACCCACAAAAGCCAAAGAGGTTAGGTAATGCAATACAAAAAAGCAGAGCTTTAGATCTGAGAAGAATCTGCCCATGACTCTTGAAATTCCATAAAGAAAGCAGAACACCCCAAAAGGGGATGAGTGGAACCTTTATCCTGAGTTCTCAAAGAGGTCGGTGTATTAGAAGCCTTCTCTAATTCTTTTTTTTTTTTTCTTTTTTTGCTTGGTACCAAAGATGACAAAAGGGAAAGGAGGAATAGGGTGGAATAAAAGTAAACAAAAAAAACCAATTTTTTAAGAAACGAGTGAACAGAGAAACCAAGCACATGTATTTTTTGTTGTTGTTGTTGTTGTTGTTTTTTGCAGCTGTGTGGAATTTTAGCCAATTCAGAGGCCTTTTTCTCCATAATTTGAAATTCTCATTTGGATTTCACCAAGTTGGGTAGAGTTGGTCAAATCTGATGGGAAAAAGGCTGAAGCAACAATGACAACAACAACAACAAAAACACACAATACAATTAGGGAATGCTCTAATGATAAAGAGAAATTAAGATCAGCTGGCTATCAGTCTTAACTTTCAATCATTAATGAGAATTTCCAAGTCAAAACCCCAATTCAGCTACTTACCTATGAATGGGGCCCAGGCTCACGACTGCTCTCTATCTTAGAAGCAGGAAGAAACTCAAACTTCTCTTCCTTGTTGGAAGTGAGCTGAAACTCCAGAAAAGTTGCACAGCAAAGTAAACCTTAGCTCTCAACAAAAATTTGGCAGATCAGAGATTCTCTGGAGCAGGGAGCTCCCACATCTCAGCAAATTGTCCTATTGGATAGAGCAATAAAGATAGCCTAAGCTGGTACCAAGCACCCACAGGAGATTTGTGAAATGTCAGGGCCATCTCCACTCCGAGTCCCTTTCATTGCTCATGAATTTGTAAACCAAAAAGTATCTCAGATAGCTCTTTCTCAACTTAGAAGTTTATTTTTCCAAGGTTAAGGACGTGCCCACAAGGAAAAAACACAGAATCACAGACCAATCTGTGGTCTGTGCCTTTCTCCAAAGACGAATCTGAGAGCTTCAATATTTAAAGGGGAAAAGTGGGCTGGAAGGGAAAGAGGGAGGGTATGGTAATCCACATGTTTTCAAGAGAAAAAAGCAGGTAAGGGAAGAGTCAATTATGTATTTGTCTCACGCTCCGTAAATTTGCACTTTGCATAAGATAAGCTGAATATAGAGTAGCTACCAGTGGATATATTTAACATTTTAACTGTAGCTATCTGCTTAGGAACAAAAGGAAAGACAGCTTCTCATACAACTCAACTTTCAGCCTATTTTTTTTCCTTTTGGCATAGTAAATTAGATTATCAAGTTTTTATTTTTCTTTCACAAAGTCTTGTGCTTTATTCTATGACAATTAATAACGAAAAAAATTCAAGTTTGATAAAGCATGGCAGAGAAGACTTTTTTCCAGATCATCCCAATAGGTATACAGACCATGCCCATGGGATTTTTGCAGTAGGGGAGAGAGAGATATGGTTCAACTTTGCATATAGCATGGACAAGCAAGAATTAATAGCCAAGGAGCAGGGCAGGAGGTCAATGTATGAAAAATTACTTAAGAGGAGATATCAGGGGCAACAAAGATTCTAGTTGAACCAACCTGAATGGATTCTTGCTGAAGATAGGCCAGAGTGAGCAGCCATCACCGGTGAAATGGTGGATGAGGAATCACTGATCAGATGTAGAGGGTGAGCCAATATCAAGGATGCAGGGTTTTTGTTAAAATTAGATTTTACCAGTAAATGCACAGATGGGCTGAACCTTCTCATTCAGAATCCTGACTAAAGTTTGGTCAAGCAAAGAATCCTTGTCACAATGGAGCACTAAAAAATAATTAACAATAATATAATTATTTTTTGAGCTATCATAATTTTATAGATGAGAAACTGAAATGGAAAGGAATTAACTACCTTTACTGGAATGACTTTAGCAAGTAAATTAGGAGCAGAAATTCAGCAGCTTCTGAAAGCTTAAAGTGGCAGTAAGATATAAAGTGGATTTGAAGGGAGAAGTCTATAAGCAGGAGGGCAAATTAGGAGACACTTTCAATATCCCATGGTAGTGGGAATAGAAAATTGGGGATGGATTAGAATCAGGATTTGAAAGAAGGTTTAGTGTGGCAGCAAGAGGGAAATCAGAGGAGTTCTTGCTATTTGGGGCTGGAAGCCTGGAAAAATGGTGGAACTATAAACAAAAACAGAAATCACAGGAGTAGTAGCAGGTTTGCACTGGCGAGATAAAACATTTAGGCAAAATGTAATTGTGGGGTCAGCACATTCATCATCATAATAAACATGTGTATTAAATATTGCAGTATGAGAAGCTATGCTTGACAAAGCAAGCTAGGTGAGTCTGCCATCAAAATCTCACAGTAGGAAGAAAGGAAGGTAAATGCTGCAGCTTGAAGCCCAGCAGGGTAGACAGCTGAGGAAAAGGATTGACTTGAGCATTTGGTGAGCTCCCTCATGGTGAAGCCCTGGGCAGTTTAGAGGCGCTTTGAAATCAGTGAGAAACAACAGGAAAGAGAAGGGTTCAGGCAGGATAGAAAGAAACCCATTACAAATTTTGCGTGTGATGTATCCTGTCAGAACTGTCTGAGCCTGGGCCAGATTTTCAAGAGGCAGGGCTTGGTATAGGTTGGTAGAGACCTGGCTGCCAAGCTGCAAGGAGGGAGCTAAAAGCTTCGTGCAGGAACAAAGCTAGAATCAAGCTAAGCTGCAAGGTAGAGACCAGGTGCAAGGCAGTAAGAAAGCTAAATCACCTAGGCAAGAACAGGCAGATCGGAAACAGATGAAGTGAAAGCAGCAGCATGTGGAGACATTCCACAATGGTCTGGAGTCTCAGACTGTGTCTTTTTATAGGAAGCTTCAGGACTTGGCTATGGCTGAGAGAGTTTGTTACAGGAACTGCACTTGTTCAGACACAACAAAAATGGGCAGAGAATTCCGGTGGCCAACAGACACACAGATGAAGATGAGCAAAATGAAAGGACTGTGGCTCACACCATTCTCGAGCTAAACAGGAACCCAAAAGGCACCTTTGTAAATTATTAAATTATTTTCCCAACTTTTTTTTCCTCTGACTGTTTTGTAAATCCCTACTCTCTTTTTTTTTTTTTGAAGAAATCCTATCTTTTACAAATGACACACTCTCCCACAGAGCTCTTTCTCCAAGATTTGAAAGCTGGCATATGGCTGTTTTGAAGAGGGAAGCTTGGGCCGCTTCTACCCATATCATGTACATCTCATAGATAACAGTGAACCCTCGACTCCCTGGCTGCCGATCTTTCATCTTTCATCTGTACCAAATTCACAATGATGAGGGAGAAAGAAAAGCAATTTAATTCTCAATGGTACTTCATATAGCTGCTGTAAAACATCCTTTTTGCTTTAAACCAAGTAAGCAATAATAACACAGGAACACTGAAAATTGTCAATTGGAGGGTTAAAATGGTGGAAGGAAAGTTCTACAGAAGAAATCTGTGTAATAAGGAAAAATATATACATGCTACAGTGGGTTTTCATCACGGATTCTAAAAACACCCACTTATCCTCCGCAAAGAACTTGTTACAGCTCATTTTCTATTTGTGTATATAACTCCATCCCAAGATGAGCATCTGTCAAGCCAGGAAAGCACAACATTTATAATATTGTTTTCATTCTTGACTGAACACATAAAAAGCACAAAATCTAGTTAGAAGAATGGCGTGTGTGTGTGGAGTTTGTCTCAAAGCCTTTTCCACCGGCTCTCCCTTTCTTATTATTTACAGACCATTGGTAGGTTTTTCTCAGAAGGGTAGGAGAGAGAGAAAATGAATCTTTGGTATTTCCTTTCAGCTGGCTCCAGGAATGGCATGGAAGTGAAAGAAATTGCCTAGCTTAATATAATCTTTACATTTTCATTTTTAAATGTCTCATTATCATCACATTAGAAGCTGCAGTTTCAATTTTCCCCAACCTGGAGTTTGGAACCCCAAAGCCTGGTTAAATTTCTCAGCACCCCAGGCAAAGATGTCCTCTGTGGTGGTTTGGACTCCATTTGATGAGGATGCTGCCAGCTGGGCAGTTCACCGTCTCTGGCTCTAGCTGTGAACTTTAATTCCATTAGTAATCTCTGTTTCTTAATGCCAGGCTTTGACCGTTGTTCATTATGATCTCTGAATTTGGCTTTGAGATACGTGTGCATATTCCTTTTCTAAGTCAGGTTGTTCATCGTTATAATTCTCAAGAAAGATGTATCCTGAGACAATCTGATCATTTGGCTGAAAAAAGATGGAGAGAGGAGAGAAAAGAGACCTGGTAGCCTTCAGGAGCATTTCTGACTCCAGAATGGTAACTTGGGAGTCTTTGGTCAGTTACCATTTTCCCTCTGTGAGCATTCTTCCCCTGTACCTGACATTGTGTTGGACTTATCATAATAGCACTGTGGAGTACTGTTGTCAAAGAACATTAATTTATAGTCTAAAAAAGCTTGACTTTGGATCCCCACTCCATGACTTATTATTGAGTGATCTTGAACACATTCTGTTTTCTCTGCCTATTTCTTCATTTGAAACGTAGAGATAAAATACCATCTTGGATAGATTTTTTTTGAAGATAAAATGTTAATGTATGTGAAGCACCTACTTGTGCTGCATTAAATAATCTGCCCTCAACACATTGTATTTCTGATAGTAGTTATGGAATGATATTTTGTTATTGCACTAAATGATTATTGCCAAAGATCAGAAATGTTGGAAATACAGCAAAAGTCAGGTGCAGGAATGATTCTGCTCCTCCTACCAGCTCAGCATGCACTTACGAAGTGTGGTATTTTTCTCACATGGATTTCCTATGGGGCTCCTCCAGGGTTCCATTTTATTTTCTTTTGCTGTAACTCAGGGCCCTAAGGAAAGGATACCAGGAGAAAAAAGCATTACTCTCCTGCAGAGAAGCAGCTCAGAATCTCTCTCATCCTATTAGGATACGTAAACCTTTTTCCTGATAGTAATACTCATACGCTTTCCTGTGATGTGTCCCATACATTCTATATGCCATTCTGATTTTATCGAGGTAATTTAAAGAGTTGTATGTAATCCTCAAAGCACTTTTCAGAGCAATGCTTTCTGTAAACAGTCAGTTAAATTACCATTTCTGTTACTTTGTCACTTCATTTTGGGTGGGCTACTTTTTCCTAAAGCACTGTGTCTCAGTGTTGGCTGCACATTAAAATCACTGGAGGAGATTTTTAAATGCCATGCCCTGACTGCAGCTCCCTACTGCCCATGTCTGAGGCCACCCTGCATATACCACAGTCTCTGCAGATGAGGTTCAAGCATTGGTACATTGTAAAGTCACCCCAGGAGATTCTAATATGGAGACAGGGTAAAGAAACACTGATCACTGGCCTTTGGGAATCAACTGTTTTTTGTTTCATTTTGTTTTGTTTTCCCCCGGGTTAAAAGCTAACCTAACTGACCAGATCAGCCTCACTGGTCAGTTTGATGAATAACCTAAAGCTGGTGATTGATGCTTTATTTGATCCCTAAGGGCATATGACAGGTGAAAAATAAGCATTTGAGATGTTTGTTTGTTTGTTTGTTTTTTGAAACGGAGACTCGCCGTGTCACCCAGACTGGAGTGCAGTGGCACGATCTTGGCTCATTGCAAGCTCCGCCTGCCGGGTTCACACCATTCTCCTGCCTCAGCCTCCCGAGTAGCTGGGACTACAGGCGACGGACACCATGCCCGGCTAATTTTTTTGTATTTTTAGTAGAGACTGGGTTTCACCATGTTAGCCAGGATGGTCTCTATCTCCTGACCTCGTGATCTGCCTGCCTGGGCCTCCCAAAGTGCTGGGATTACAGGCATGAGCCACCGTGCCCGGCCTGTTTGTTTTGTTTTGAGAAAGAGTCTCCCTCTATTGCCCAGGCTGGAGTGCAGTGGCGCAATCTCGGCTCACTGCAACCTCTCCCTCCCAGGTTCAAGGGATTCTCATGCCTCAGCCTCCCGAGTAGCTGGAACTACAGGCACGTGTCATCACATCCGGCTAATTTTTGTATTTTTAGTAGAGATGGGGTTTCACCATGTTGACCAGGCTGGTCTCAAACTTCTGGCCTCAAGTGATCCACCTGCCTCGGCCTCCCAAAGTGCTGGGATTACAAACGTGAGCCACTAAGCAGTTCCTAATTATTTGCTGAGTGTCTATATACCATGCTGGACTCATTTCCATCTCCAGATCTCTCAAAGCTGAAGTTTTCCCACTCAGATCTTTTATCCCCTAAGGCTTATGATTTGTTTTATCTCCATCTGATGAACCAATTCATGCTAAAATAAGACAGAACTCCAAATATTTTAATTGATATTTTCTGAGGATCATATCTATTTTTTCCTTGCCATTATAGAGTCTAATCATGAGAATTTCATAGAAGTGTATGAGTAAAACTAGCCAAAGCAAATAGAGGTTATGGGATACAAGAAAGCTTGTAGTAATTAGCAACAAATTTCTGCGATATAGTGGGAAAGGCATGGAATCTGAAGGTCAAGGTTCAAGTCTAGTCTTTCATTGTTATAGGCACTGTTCTATGCTCTGGATACGCAACAGTGAATAAGACTCAAGGTTTCTGGTGTCTTGAAAGTTGCCAGACAAAAAGGAAGTAACAATCCCCTCCCTATCCCTACCCCCAACACACACAAACAAAACATTTCATGTAGCAATGTATGAAGCCATAAAGTAACTCCCTAGGTAGGGAGACTAGAGAGTGAGGTGGCAGGGGATGGAGAGCTACTGAGAGTTGTCGGGGAAGGAGTATCTAAGGAAGCTAGTTTTGACTGAAATCCAAATGATGATGTGAACCCAAACATGCAACTATCTGATGGCAGAGATTTCCAAGCAGAGAGAAGACTAGTACAAAGACCTCAGGACAATAATAAGCTTGAGGTGCTAAAGGTACAGAAAAAAAGTCAACCACATCTGAAGGATATTGATGAAGTATGAGTGATAAAAAATTTCAGCAATATCTTCCCCCAGATGCTAGATTCTCGACCTGATCTCATTTAAATGAGATATGCTAAATGTCCGTCAATGAGGCCCAGACACAGACAGGTTGACTCTGATCACCAACCTAAAGAACATTCAATCATGCACACGCAGACCCTCTTCCCCTCGAGTTGCTCTCCTCAACCAAGATGTAAGTTTCACATGAGCAGGTACATTGTGGATTCTTAGAGGCATAGGATAAGTGAATAATAAATATTTTTTGAGTGAATGAATAGATGAATGAGAAAGGCAGAAATCAGATTACACACAGATTTTAGCTCATGGTAAGGAATTTGGAAGTCCTTAAGTTGTACTGAGCAAGGGAGTGCTGTGGTCTGAAACATAATTTTAAAAGGTCGCTTTGATTTTTGTGTAGGAATATGAACTCTAGGGAGGGATAGAAGCCAAGAGAGAGGTAAGAGTTTCCCACTGTAGTCTAGATGAAACTAATGATAGTCTGGGCAGTAGCATAGCAGATCTGAGGATAAAACTTAATGGATTATTTAGGCATTGAAGTTTGAAATGTCTAGTAGACTTGAAAAAGAAAGGATGTGTAAATAGATGAAGGTCAGTGGAGACATCAGGGTTTGAAGTATCAATTCAGACTGAATTGTCTTATGGATGATATTTAAAAGTTATCTCACTAATGAGATCATCTGGAGAGAAAGTTTGAAATACTAAAGAGGGTCTAAGACCAAGGCCTGGAGAGCTTCAGCATCTGGAGTGAGGGCAAAGAAAGAAAAGCCAGCTAGCCAAACTGAGAAAAAAAAAAAAAAAAAAAAAAAGGCAGAGAGAAAAAGAGAAAAAAGCCTCTGGGATTGGAGGACAATCAGAAGATCTGATATCATAAGAACCAAAAAAAAAAAAAAAAATCTAGAAAGGCGTCATCAGTTGTGTTAAATGTTTCTGGAAGAAGAAATGTGACAAGAATAAAGAACTGACCAATGGTTTTGGCAAGATATTCATCTTGGGACCATAATAAGAGCCATGTGAGTAAAACAGCCTGAATAAAGTATACAGAAGAGAATGAAGAGGTCAGTTTGCAGTTTAGATGTGCACTCTTTGCCACTTACTAGCTGAATAAGCTTGGGAAAGTTTTTGAGACTAGCTTTCCTCTTTTCTGACCTGGGAGAAGCCTATAGCAGGTGCTCTACTAACTCCACAGAGTAAGGAAATTTTTGTGAGCCAGAAGTGTTCAAACCAGAACGATCCCATCTTGAATAGGGGCTTGGTGAAATGAAGCTGAGACCTACTAGGGTGGATTCCCAGGAGGCTAGGCATTCTTAGTCAACAAGATATTTACAGTTAAGGGAACAAGTTCATAATGTTTACTGAACAGACCTAGGACTTAACAGACTCAGGGAATATCAGACCCAGGAAATGTCGTGATGTCCTGATATCTTAAGAACAACCAGCCTGACCAGCATGGTGAAACTCTGCCTCTACTAAAAATATAAAAATTAGCTGGGCGTACTGGTCGGTGCCTTTAATCCCAGCTACTCTCGAAGCTGAGGCAGGAGAATCGCTTGAACCCAGGTGGCGGAGGTTGCAGTGAGCTGAGATCGCACCACTGCACTCCAGCCTGGGCAACAGAGTGAGACTTTGTCTGTAAATAAATAAACAAATATAAAAAAGACCAAAAGCATTATTAGTTTAAGAAAGTTTCACTTTAAATATAATAATATAGATTATTGCAGAAGACAGTAGTTGCACAAAGATTAATAATCCTTTGTCTCAAGCCCTTATAGTAGAGCACATCTCCCCATGACTTTTTGCTTTGTTATCTTATATATGAACAAACATTGTACCTAAGGTGGAAGCGTTCCTCCTCTTGCTTTTGAGAACACCCTGCTCTGTCTATGGACTAGCTATTCTTTCATTCCTCTACTTTCTTTTTTTTTTTCTTTTACTTTCTTTTTTGTTTTGTTTTGTTTTTTGTTTTTGTTTTTGTTTTCTGAGATGGAATCTTGCTTTGTTGCCAGGATGGAGTGCAGTGGCGCGATCTCGGCTCACTGCAACCTCCGTCTCCCAGATTCAAGCGGATTCTCATGCCTCAGGCTCTCAAGTAGCTGAAATTACAGGCATGTGCCACCATGCCCAGCTAATTTTTGTATTTTTGGTAGAGACATGGGTTTCACCATGTTGGCCAGGATGGTCTCTATCTCCTGACCTCATGATCCACCCACCTCAGCCTCCCAAAGTGCTGGGATTACAGGCGTCAGCCACCGCTCCTGGCCATTCCTCTACTTTCTTAATAAACTTGCTTTCACTTTATTCTGTGGGCTCGCCCTGAATTCTTTCTTGTGAGAGATCCAAGAACCCTCTCTTGGTGTCTTGATAGGGACCCCTTTCCGATAATAAGATTACATCTGAAAGTTTATCTCCATAAGCTTGAATTGTATGAAAAATATCTGCTGTCACTATTATTATTATTTTGTGGAGGATCACAATACCTGTTAGTCAGAACACATAATAAATTGAGACAAACCAGAGTAAAACAGTTATTACAGTTAACATTTTATTTTGTTTTACAAAATCTTTTTTGTCACATTTTAAACTAATTAACCGAATGGTGTAGATATTGCTTTATATGTTTCTTCCTTTCTTTTTCTCCCTCTTTCTTTCTTCCTTCTTTTATTTCTCTTTTTTCTCTATTTCCATTCTTTCTTTTTTCTCTTTCCTTCTTTCTCTCCTTCTTTCTTCCTTTTCTTTCTTTTCCTTCCTTCCTTCCTTCTCTCTTTTCTTTTATTCTTTTGTAATCATTATTTTCCTAAGTCACAAGATGAACCTGAGATCATACTAATAGGATCCAATGAGTCCACCTTCTGTGATCTCTAAGACATCAGGTGAGATGGAATGCTTCTGGGTCGCAAGAAAGAAAGAAAATATGGTTGCCATCGTCTTCACAACTTCTGGCGTCATGAGCAGTAACATGATTACTAATAACAAAGTCTTGATTTTTGGAAAATAGCCCCTAATTTATTTTCACAAGAAGGTGAAAGGAACTTTCCAGAGCTGTGGTTCTCTATTTTGGCTGCACATTGAAATCACCTGAGGAGTTTTAAAAAACATGGATGTCTAGATTTCAGTCCAGGAGATCCTGATTTAAATGGTCTGGAGTGAAACCTGGTCATTGGGATTCTTAAAAGCTTCCAATTGATTCTATTGTGCAGTCGAGGTTGAGAATCTCAAGGTTGGGAATGGGGCAGAGAATCACACACACAAAGCAGCCTAATGAGGATATTCTCCTGTAAAGGTAATCCGATGAATCCTCAGGTATAGCTCAGGCTCCTTCTTGCCTTGACTTTGTTACCCTGCGTTTGTCATTTCTTTTTGCAGAGCACTAAATTCTGTTGCTCCTTAAAGACAATAGCAACTGAAAAAGAATGATTAAAAGAAGGATCGAGGCATAGCATTGATACAAAAATAAAAGAAAAAAATCTAAGCTTGGCTTTTAGTAAATGTAACTATTTCTTTAGCTGTGTAAGTAATATTAGCTGGTGAGAGACTGGACAAAACTCTACACTGATAGTTTTAACTTATTAATGTGAAAATTATTTTCTTAAATTCCCCAGTGGTGATTTTTAACACCTCTTTCATTCACTTTACCAGAGGCTGCTTGTGTTTAAAACAAGGTTACAGTGCTTTCAACATTTAATTCAAAAAGGAAGTCAATTTATTTTATTTTCTGTAATTATACTTTATTCACTAAACATGTGAAGCTATGTCCAAAACATCAATTTCCACAAGTAATGAAACATTTTTTCAACTTCAGTAGGGTTAAAGGTATTATAACTGTTTTTTTTTTGTTGTGTTTGATATTTTAGCTAACATCATGTAACAAAAAAAGAAAAGCAATATGTTTTCAATTTATATTTCTATGCATCATTAGGTTACTTGGCTTAAAATGTGAGTAAAGAGAACACTGAAGAGCATACGAACTCTCAAAATTTTGAACCACTTAAGGATGCCATAGCCTAAATGAGTAAAATGTCTAACTAAATTTTAGACTGATTTAAGGAAATGCAGTCAGACGTTCAAAATCATCCAGCTGCAAGTGAAAATGAATAGATACGGTAATTCTAACTAATATTTTCAAGTGTGTTCTCTGTAGATACAGTCGTTATATCAGCAGTAGTGCATGTAATTCTCACATGAATCCTGTGAGGTAAGTACTCATGCACCCATTTAACAAATGAGGAAACTGAGGAATAGGACAGCTACTATGTCCAAGTTCCCACAGATACAGAAGTGGAATTCCTACATACGTAGTCTGGCTGCAAAGCTCGTAGCTTAACCATTTTTCCATTTTGTGGTAAAGAGCACACTGCAAGATTACCATCACCCAGAGACTTACCCACTGAGGTTGATTCTGTTCAAAATACATTCTTTTTTTTTTTTTTTTTTTTTTGAGACGGAATCTCGCTCTGTCGCCCAGGCTGGAGCGCAGTGGTGCGATCTCAGCTCACTGCAAGCTCCGCCTCCCAGGTTTATGCCATTCTCCTGCCTCAGCCTCCTGAGTAGCTGGGACTACAGGCTCCTGCCACCACGTCCGGCTAATTTTTTGTAGTTTTAGTAGAGACGGGGTTTCACCATGTTAGCCAGGATGGTCTCGATCTCCTGATCTCGTGATCTACCCGCCTCAGCCTCCCAAAGTGCTGGGATTACAGGCGTGAACCACAGCGCCCGGCCAATACTTTCTTATGTAATATAAAAGATTCAGATTATCTGAGCCACAAATATTTTAATCTCATATATTTGGCTAAAGTTTTGAATAGTAAAATTGATGTGTCATGGTGGAATATTGGCTGCCAGCTCTAAGCTGAGTTCTTAATGATAGCAATATCTTGAAGTTGTCACCACATAAAACCTGGTCCTTTATTTTACATATATGAATGCACAGTTGTGTTAGTGCACTCAGAGTTGATGAAGCTATCAAAGACAGATTTATTAAATTAAGCTTCAGAATGGCAATGTATTCATCGTATATTAAGGGCTATATTTACCTTTGCAAAGATTATAATATTCATGTTTTGGTTTAGGGAATTTTCACTTCTCTTTGGAAACTAAATCCAGTTTATGAGATTTCTTGTTGAACATGGATTCTGTACCAAGGAAATTGAATGCTACTTTCAAATATAAAGATTTTTTTAAAAATATAAATCACTTTTATTATAGAGAACTGAAATATCCAAAAATATACTTTACAAAAAAGCTACCATTCAAAAGGTAATTATAAGGTATTTTTTCCTATGCCTGATAAAATAGGTAAAATTGTACATTTAAAAAATTTTCTAAGTTAATTTGTTCTTGATGATATAAACATGCTTAGAAAAAATGACTTAAAATAGATTATATAATTTATATACTGTATCTAATTATGTAACTATAGTTATGTATTATAATTATA
This sequence comes from Nomascus leucogenys, assembly GCF_006542625.1. NCBI lineage: Eukaryota > Metazoa > Chordata > Mammalia > Primates > Hylobatidae > Nomascus > Nomascus leucogenys. The sequence goes on from NC_044400.1 coordinate 12,304,016, forward strand.
TAATTTGTTCTAATTAAAGAAGTAATATGAAAATTAATACCTGCTTATTATAAAAATGGAAATTATAAAGAAATGTAAAGCATGTAAAAATTACTTAGAGCTCAAACACTATGATTCACTCATATTGATCATGTACCTGCTATGTATTAGGCTTTGGGCAATCAAAAGTTCGTAAGACACTCCAAGAGATGTCAGAAAAACAAATAGCCAATAAGCGTATTGCAATAGCATAATGTACTATTAAAATGTAATCATAGTCTGCGTGGGGTTACAAAAGAGGGGAACTTAACTCGGAGAATGCTTTCTGATCCAGTAACATCCAAGCTGAGACCCAAAAGTAAAATGGAAACCAAAAGAGAAAAACTTTAACTTATTTAATATGCTTACTTGACAGGCACTTTGGGAAATTGTCTGGTAGTTCCTCAAAAGTTAAAATTTAGAGTTACCATATGACTGAGTAATTCCATTCCTCAGTATATACCCAAAAGAAATAAACACATATGTCAATGCCAAAACTTACACATGCATGTTTATAGCAGTATTATTCATAATAGCTAGAGAGTAGAACACACCCAAATGTTCATTAGCGGATGAATGAATAAATTTTAAAATGTGGTATATCCATACAATAGAATATAAGTTGCCCATACGAAGGAATTCCTTTTACATAAAATGTCCATAATTGGCAAGTCTACAGAGACATAAAGTAGACTAGCAGTTGCCTAGGTCTAGGAGGAGGGGGATGATTGGGGAATGAGGACTAAAATGTATGAGTTTTCTTTGTGGGGTAATGAAAATATTCTCAAATTGATTCCGATCATTATTACAAAACTCTGTTAATAGTCTAAAAAACAATGAAGTGTACACTTTCAAAGAGTGAATTGTATGGTATTCAAATTATATCTTAATAAAAGTGTCACAGCAAGAAAACCCACTTAGGGTGAGGTACCTTTTTAAATGTACTTCACCTTACACAGGATTTCCATTTTCACAATCTTGCCAATCCTCAGAGAAATGCTATGAGATCTATTTTAAAAGCTTGGGTGGGTGAGATACTTTTCCAAGGCCCCTCATTCGTAACTAATAGTTGGCAAAGCCAGGACTTAAATTTAGGGTTTTAAATTTACACAGAGCTTTTCTTTTCCGAATTATTTATGGGATCCAAAGTATACCATCATTTGATACAAATAATATCGTGAAATGCGGTTTCACACATAATCACTTATATTGCCTCAGATATTTTATAAAAACAGCTGAGAACATGAGATTGCTGTTGTATTAACACTAGGTACATGAAGAATGTTAGAACAGTTTTCTAAGATATCTGACTTGTGTTGGCATGACCAGATGCGGACTGGGTGGGGAGGCCTCCTGGTCCGGGCTAGAGAGTTAGTTTCATGCCTAAGAACAAACTTAGGCTATGTTTGTCACGAAGGAGAAGGGGTCAGGTGGCAAAGGAAAATTGCTTTAGAGACCGAGGTGGTATATTCAGATGAGGGTGAGATAAAAAGAAATCACCTATTGAAGAGAAAACTTTTGCAATGACAAGAATCTCTGCTCTGCCACTTACTAGCTGGATGGCTTTAGGTGAGCATCTACACACTCTTGTGAAACACTCTTGTAAAACTAGAACTAATTTCTTACCTCATTAGGTTGATATTAGGACTAGTTACTTTATGTGATTAAAATCTTCAGATAGGTGTCTGGTACATAAGAAGGGCTCAACAAGTGTTTGTTCACTATAGGTGAACTAAGGACTTCTTACACTTCAGGCGAATCATCACTTGGGATTTTCACCCAATTCATTCTTGATTTATCCTAGATATCTGCAGCTTATTTTTGTTTCTATTATGTATTCTTTGACCCTTTCCTTGGAGTCTACAAACACATTCAAATCTTTCCCATTAAGAAATAAACAAAGAAAAATGTTTCACCCTGCTTTTCTTTCTTGCTGTGACCTTATCATTTCTTTTCAAAGCCTGTTCCTCAAAATAATTATCTAGTCTCTCGCTTCTCATATTTCCATACCAAGAACCTTCAACAGATAGTACCACTCCACTGAATCTACAAGAGCATTGCTAACAACTGCTCACTTGCCAAATTTAATCTTTTTGCCTGGGTTTACTTCTTAATTGATTTCTGGCAATAAAACTGCTTAGAATTCCATCAATCCTTCACTTCTTCCTGCTTGACTCTCAAAAACCACTTTTTCCTCATCTCATTCCCTGAAACTGGCAGGCCCTCTCAGTCCTTTTTCCTGTCTTTACTTCTCTTACGTGTCCACATTTACTAGGCCACTACCTTTGGCTTTATCATATACAGTAGTATGTTCAAACAACAGTTTCTGGACTTTCTCTGGGGGAGGACAGACAGCACATCATGTAGCTTTTGGAGCCTCATTCCAAATACACTTAATGAAAATCACCTGGAAAACATCAGCTCCTTTTTAAAAACCTAGCTCATGGTTCACTGCTTCTTAAAACTCTCTTTAGACCCCTATTTTCACTATAGTGGTGTGCTGTCTATTCTGCAAAAATACTAAAATACAGTGGCTACTAGCCACATGTGGCTATTTAAACTTAAATTTAAAATAATTAAATTGAAATACAATTAAAATTTTTTTTCTCACTTCAGTTTCACTAATCCCATTTCATGTACTCGATAGCCACATGAGGGCTAGCAGGTACCGTATTGGATAGGTAGGTAGAAACAGAACATTTCCATCTTTGCAGACATTTCTACTAGACAGTGCTGATTGTTTGAATTGACCAGCTCTTCTTTTGCTTCTTTTTTGTTTTTTGTTTTTCTGTTGTCAGTGTATACTTCTGTTATAGTACACAGAACATTTTATGCTCTTTTATTTCATTAATTTATGAACATATGTATATCCAGACTCTCCTCTACCCTGAGTACCATGCTTAGTGTTGAAAAAACAAAGAAAGGAAAGGGCTGCTCAAGCACCTCAGGGTATTTTTGTCAAGTTGAACAAGGCTTAGAATCAGATAAATTCTTAACAAATTTTACCTTATTGAATAAATGAATAGATAAATATGCATTAACATGAATGTATCTTTCTGTTATTAATCCAAAAGTCAGTCCTTAAATTTATAGCTCTAAATTCAAAATGGAATTAGCCATTAGTGATTTACAAGTTGTGTGATTAATTTGCTCTATAAGAAATACATTTTTAAACATATTACTGTTGAAAATACTTGCCCTTGACATTAGAAAGTAGGTTCACTAAAGATGTTATATCTTTTTGTACAATAGGTGTGAGGTCTATTTAAATAATATAATAGTTTGGCCAAGGCACTAATGCTTTTATATTAGAATTTCCAAATTTTAAATATTAATTAGAAATCAAAATTTGATCAAATCTAGTTGGTTTCACTCTTCTAAAACCAGGATTAATGATGTTTCTTAATCATTCTTAATATAAAGTCATCCACTCCCACATTACCTGCTATGGTTTGAATGTTTGTCCCTGCAAAGCTCATGCTGAAATTTAGGTGCCAGTGTAATGTTATTAAGAGACAGGACCTTAAAGAGGTAATTAGCAATGAGGGCTCTGCCTTCATGAATGGATTATTGTCATTATCAAGAGATTGGGTTCCTTATAAAAATAGGAGTTTGGCCCCCTTTACTCTCTCTTGCACACCTCTCTGCCCTTCTAAACCTTCTTCCCTGGGATGATACAGCAAGAAGGCCCTTGCTAGGTGCTGTCACCTTGATCCTGGACTTCCCAGACTCCAGAATTGGGAAAAATACATATCTATTCATTATAAATTACCCTGTCTGTAGTATTCTGTAGTAGCAGCACAAAACAGACTAAGTAAGTGCCTTAATTATTTTACATTTCTGAATATAGTATGGTGTCACATTTTCAAAGCTGTTATTTTAATTAGATCCCACAAATAAATCCACAAATAAAACATTTAAAAATGTATATTTTTAAAAAATTATAATTTCCAGGGTTATATAACATGAAAAATGTATTATGCTAAGAGATAGTGGTTTATATAATCCTGTAAATCAGTAATCCTTAAAGTGTGATCTCCACACTAGCAGCATCAGCATCATCTAGGAATTTGTTTGAAATGCAAGTTATTAGGTCGCACCTAAGACTAACTGAATCAGAAACTCTGTGGTGGGACCCAGCCATGTATGTTTAGCAAGCCCTTCAGGCTTGCATGCTAAAGTTTGAAAACCACTTTCATAAAAGAATGTGCAGCAACTAATCAGATTGAGATGTTACAAATAGCAAGGTAAAAACACAATGACAAGTAAATAGGAGTACAGAATAATGCAGCGCATATTTCATATGTGCCAGACTGGAGTTTGAGATGTAAAAGCAATTTCTTCAAATTATAGATTAAATTCAGAGCACAGTTATATCAAAAAGATCGGGCACACACTCAGATTCATGGACCACATCAGAACAGCTTCATACAATAGACATTTCACAGTATAGAGAAAATTCCAGAATTTATTTCATCAAGGGATATATGCCTAAACAAATAATGTGCTTTCTAAATTTAGTCTTAATCTAAAACAGATCTGATTTCAATCTATGATTTTACTGTTCTTTTTTGAAAACTTCCTTTTTAATATATTATTGATATCTTAAAAAATTTTATCATTAAATGTTAACAAAAGGTATTTGAAATTATTAGCATTAAGCAGTTACATTATTTTCTTTATACTAATGGTAACTGATTACTTTGCTGGGTATTTTTTATTTATCCTTGATTGCAACTCTTCAAACTTCTTCATCTTGCTCTCTGACCATAAAGGTTGATGTGTATGGACTATATCAACAAGACTTTCCTACTGTAGCTACGATTGGGCATGGCCGATGGGAACTGTCCATTGAAGAGATCAGTAAGAAGGCGGAAAGAATGCCAAGATATCATTTCCTGCCAATATCTCTTGTGGCCACCCAGGCCGAGTTGCTTCCCTAGACCAAAAGATATAATTCTTTCAAGGTGGTCCTTTCCACATGACTCATTTCTTTTAGGTTCCAATAATTCACTCTCTTCTCTTGCTCCTTTAGGCCCAAGTGGGTTATCAGGGCTACCTATCCCACAGTTTTGCACTATGTCATATGTTGTCTCTAAATTCTACATATGCTTTTGTAAATATTATCTTTATTACAGTCTCCATTCAAATTATGGACTGTTACAGTGGTACCTGATTCCTCCAGAAGCCTGGTTGATATAGTTACCCCTGATCACCGTAATTATGATTTTTAAATAACTACTACAAGGAAATGAAGATACTGCCTGTCTTTACTGGAAGTGATAAAGGGAAAAAACACTGGAAATAATTTGTTGAGATATTTTCTGTTGTGTGTTGCAGATTAGGGAGGAAGATGTCAGACCTGCTCATGAAACCTAATTGAAGAAGAGATTGAAAAGAGAGAGTGGCTGATTACAGGAAAAATTCAGACTAGTATGAGGATTCTGTCATGCTTATAAAATTCAACAAAAGTTTTATTTCATGTTTATAACGTGCCAAACATGGTGCCGTTGTGGCATTGAGGGTATACTATGATGAATAAGCCAGACATAATCTGTGCACTCAAGGGTGGAGGCAGTGTCTCTGGCAGAAGAAAGAAACACATACAAAATCTGAAGGTGGGAGAGTAAAGCAGAAGTAATGAGAGAAAAGAGACCATATTTCAGCAATTAAAATAAATTTTATGTGTTGGATAAATTTGGAAAAGCACAAAGATATGAGAGGCAAGATATAAGGTTGGTTTTTTGTCAATATTAACATTATTACTAACAGTAGAATGAGTACAGTATGAACCAAGGAGAAAGACTGATAAACAAGGGAAGAAAGGGATATTAGAATTTGCAATCAACAGTGCTATCTTTCTTTCAGCTTCACATTTTGAAAGTTAAATTTTAAGAAGTCCACAGTTCCAGCAGATGAAAAGAGATAAGGATTTAACTTGGAATATTCCTTCTTTTCCCTACATTTTAAATATTATTTTGCACTCTAGAGTTTTCTGGATATATTCTGATAGCAGATTTGATTTCCTGAGTAATAAACCAATTTTTAAGTACTGTGCAACTTGTTTGTATGTTTCATTTAGAAGAAACTATCAAAATAAGATTTCACAACAGATACTAAAGTATAAAAAGGAAATGATTTTTTTTTAAATTGAAGCAATATTTTAGACAGAAAATATGAGTGTATGATTTCTAATTCTTCAGACACACATAACTACAAGTTCAAAATTCACCTTTTGGAAAATATTTGCAAATAGAATTAAAATCATGCTTTAAGGAGAAAATGTATTAATATATTTGTATAAAATATCTCTATGACAGTATAAAAAACCCTGCTGGAGTTAATACATGTTTGATGAAATATTCAAGTGTACAGGGCCCAAGAACATCTATTTGATTTGGAATTAAGGAAACTTCCAAAAAATAATACAAATCATGATAGTAGTTGAGGTTGACACATGTGGTCTAGGCAGTCTCTAGGAAGACTGTCTCTACATTGGATACTGGAGCTTGGCGTTCACTTTGCAGGCAGTCAGGAAAAGAAGGTCACTATGAGGCAAGAAACTCACGAGCATGGGCTGGAATCCCATAAGGGTAGACTAAAACTCTGGTCTGCTCTTGTTCCCTCTGATTTCAGTGCCTGTGTGTCTGCTGGGTATCCAGCAGAAGCTGGGGCCTTTAGTCATGGAGGTAAACACATACACCCAGCCCAGTAGGCAGAAAAACTCGGGGAAGTCAGAGCAACAACAGGCCCAGTTCCTGCCTCCCTCTGTGCACCAACCAATGAGATTCTCCTTTGTATCCTCCAACTGAAAGTGACATTCAAATGGAATATATTTATCTAGGAAGGGAATTTTGGGAAATGTAGTTCAGTGTGGCACGTTGACACATTTCAAAGCCATGGCATAATCCCACAGTTATGCAAAGAGCACCATGTAGTTACTCAAATGATTTAAAGTTTTTGTTTTCACCTGAAATTGATTTGTGTGTATATGTTATGAGATATAAATCCTACTTTTTTCCTTTGTGAACAATCAGTTCTTCCAGCCCCATTATCACTATTTTTTTTCAAATGAGCTACTATTGCTGTCATATACCAAGTTACCAATTTTGATTATTTTCTTTCTTCCAATTTGCACACCCTAATGTTGATTATTTTCTTTCTTCCAATTCTCACACTGTCTAAATTAGTTTAGATTTATAATAAACCTGGTAGTATATACAAAGGAAAATTTATATGGTTGACAGGATTTTGCTTTGGGTCCTCACCCAAATCTCATCTTGAATTGTAATCCCATAATCCTCATCTGTTGTGGGAAGGACCTGATGTGAGGTAATTGAATCATGGGGGTGGTTTTCCCCATGCTGTTCTCATGAATTCCGATGGTTTTATAACTGTCTGGCATTTCCCCTGTTGGCATTCATTCTCTCTCCTGCCACCCTGTGAAGAGGTGCCTTCTGCCACGATTGTAAGTTTCCTGAGGGCTCCCTAGCCATGAGGAACTGTGAGTCAGTTCAACCTCTTTTCTCTATAAATTATCCAGTCTTGGGTATTTCTTCATAGCAGTATGAGAATGGACTAATGCAATGATGGTGAAAATAAACGAACTCAGGTGAAAGGTAAGAAAAATTAATATTGAAAAATAAACATTGAACAAATTAGCATAAGATTTAGGAGAAAAAGGCAAGATAGAAATATACATCTATACTATGATATCATTTATATAATATTTAAAACATGTAAAATTAGATATAGTTTAATAATATATACCTATAGTAAAAATAAAAATTAAAACATTTAAATGATATGGAAAAAGAGTATAGCATTATGGTGAGTCTTCAAATATATTGGCATTTTTTTCCCTAGTTGGGTGGTAGATGTACAGAGATTATATTACCTTTTGTACCTTTTGTATATTTGACCATATTAAAAAATATGTCCCTTGTTTCAAAACAAATTCTATGTTTCAGCATAGTCCCTATCAATGTTCTGTACTAAGGGCTTTGGCATGGAAGAGCTCAGAGACTAAGCAGCCCAGCAGGGACACATGGAGACACTGTAGCCCTTTGAGAAGTCACAGCAAATGCAATAGCTCTCTGACCATGAGGAGCAGGGTAATTTTTGGAGTACATGTGAAACTTTCCCAGGAAACCCCAGAAATGCTTGTAGTGTACATGTGAGTATTTTCAGAATATTGCACATCTCTGTCCAATTTACACAGTAGGGAAATTCAGGTTATACCTAATTTCTTTCATTTATTTACCCTCTGCTGCTTAATAGCAGCCATAGAGGACTATAAAACTAGAACTTAAAGTTCTGTTCATTTTTAGATGACAAAAAAGTGCTGATTGATAATGGATTAGTGGATGGGTGAGTAAATATTTCTTTGGTATTTAACTTTTCTAGGTTATTTCAATTATCTAATGTAATGAATGATACTCAAGATTTCCACTTCCTGTGAAAGAGTCTGCCTCAGTGAAGATATGAAAAATAAATATAATGAGACATTGACACTCAAATGGAATGTACTTATCTAGTGTGCATGCATAATAGCAGAGATTCAGTATGGAAAATATAATACATGTTTATAAAATGAATTTATGGACAGTTTTTTTTAAAGTAGAAAGATAAAGGAATTTAAGATTCTCTCATTTGAACATCAAAGGATTTACCCCTCAGATTGGCAGGACAGAATGTAGGTAATGTCCTCATCCTTTTTATCTTCAAATATCACAGTTGCTTTCAGAACAGTTTTTAAAGGGTTGCCAGTTTTGCTAATGTACAACAGCCTGTCATCCAGAAGCAAAGGTTTGCATCAAGGATAAAATGACTTTTTAACTTTTCATAACAAAGCTTAAACTTTTCTACTACTACAACTTGCTTATTAAAGATAAAATGCATAAGCACATTGTACTTAATAGGGCATACCAGGGAAGAATGGATTGTTTGGGAGGCAAATCAAGGTATATGTGTAGTTTGGCTTTTTTTTTTTTTGCTAAGGACAAATAAATAGGAGAATTTATTAAAGATTGTCTTCTATCACATTTAACCAGGCTGACTTACAGAGTATAATAAAATTTCCAGTCATTTTTTCAAAACCCCCTGATTCCACGGGAACTGCACACACACACACACACACACAGATATATACACACACACACAGAGATACACACACACACACACACACATTCTGCAAGAGAAAAGCTTTGCCTAGATCTAACTCAGTTTCTCCTGGCACTAAAATAGATTGCTGTCGTTTTACTAAGAACTATTATGGAGAAGATGGAACTATTTCTAGTTCTTTTTATTTTAATGGTATCTACATTTTCTATAAATTTGGGAACTTTGAGCAGGCTCTTTACAAGGGCTTGTGTTATCCTGAATTCACAGCCTAAGTAAAACTCATTTCTTAAATCATATCTAGGAAGTTAGGATATTAAATGAGCTTGTCATACCCTATCTACAAATCTAATAAGTCAACTGAAAAAGTTATTATTTTTTAAATAGTAACTTGACTAGATGAAAATGTCTCTCTTTTGAAGTATTGTCAAATTGTGAACTGTGTAAAATTGGCACTTCACCTAATAGTTTTTGTTTAAAATAAAACAACGTATAAATTAAAAGAAAGCTTTTTTTCTGCCTCAATTTATTTTCAAAAAAAGGAAATATACGTGGTTAGCTATAAAACAAAGAGAAATTACTATAGGCCCTTTTTATGAGATCGTGAATTATGTGCCATGTTTTTACTTCTCATCCTTACCTACCCACAGCATTCATATAACATTCTAGAAAACTGTAACACTATACTGATTTCACTTATCAGAAACAGTAATAGAAATTCTCAAAATGTTACTATCAGAATTTAACAATAGCCTCAGAGATGAATGGACATCTAGTGTTCAGAGACCATCAAAGACTGAAAAACTGTATCCCTTTTCTGTAGAAGAAAATATAATGAGAAACTAGGAAACCCACTTTGAAAATTTGATGCTATGTTCCCACATGAGGTAAGCTTAAGAGTGGAATTTTATTATAAATTTATCTTTTATATATAATTTCTTGCTTCTTTATTGATTTAACAAGCATGTTAAGCAAGGGTGATGAGATTAACATTGCAGTTGTAGATGTGAATAACTAATGGTACATAACATGATATCAAGGAAAGAACATGTACTTAGAGGCAGATCTATGTGTTTATGTGACAGCCTCTCATCTACTGATGGCCAGCCATACTGAACCTCAGTATTCTGATTTGTAAAATGGAAATTAAACATCAACATCTCATAGGGTGGTGTGGTTGTGGCATTGGGCATCAGATTGTAATCAAAAGAAATAGAATAAAGAAAGGCAAGTTGGAGACTGAATGGGGAATGTGCTTTGTTAAAAAGTTTGTATTATATTCCTTAGGCAATGGTAGGTGGCTAAAGCCTTTGAAAAGACACTGGCATCTACATTTACTTTGAAATCCATGGCAGGTTGCCAGGTTAGAAAAGTAAATCAACATACTTCCAAAGCACCACATGATGCACTATAAAAACAAGCATATGCATATATGTTAGATTACCCAATATTGTTTTAAATATCTTTGTTGCTGTTCCACTTTATTATGGGAATAGTGATTTTCAAACTTATTTTTCCCACAGAACCCTCTCTTTAGATGAAATCCTAGCCAGAAGCATAAACAAATAAAACAGATAAAAGCAGAATGATTCTATTAAAGATGAGAATAAATCAGAGGGCTTTTCAGCTGCAAAGTACTAAGTATTCTCTTCATCCTATGAATTTCCATAGTACTCATTGTCTATATGTCTCATCTCATGCCAAATTACATGCTCCCTTGAATTTTACTTTAATGTAAAACTGTTGCTTCAACTAAACTGTGAGCTCTCTGTGACAGGGACCACAGCTTTAAAGCTTTACATCTCCCTCAACGCAGCCAACAATCCAATAATGTCTTTCATACAATAGCTGTTTCCTACTATGCACATGTTTCCAAATTAATTGAATATGATGATGAACATATAGGGTTCCAAATAATTCAATTCACTTTTCTAGAATTTTAGGATGTATTCCCTCAGGGTCCTTAGATACAGACAGTTAAAACACACACACACACACACACACACACACACACACACACACACACAAAGTGATATGTGTCAGAAATATCAAAGTAATACATGTCAGAAAAACATGTGTCAAGGGATGATGTAAATCATGTAGATGGAAAAAGCATGTCCTAAGCAAGTGAACACAAGAGCAAAGCCCAGGCTGAGGGTGGGCTCAGCGTGTGGAGAACCGAGGCTTCAAATCGAAGTCTCTAAGTCTATAGCCTGAAGATGCTTGGATACAGGTTTGGAAAGGTATTCGAGATATATCTACAAAGTGAAAGAGCTCATTGTAGACAGGATAGATTATGCCACTTGTGCTGTAATAAGTTTTTTTACATCAAAATCTACATCTGTGTTTCGATGTCATATCTATGTTTCTATGCCAGTGCCTGCAAATAAATATTTTTGGATGGACAATTCAAACTATGTTATTGCCCTTGAAATTCCTGCCATCTCTGGCTTGAACTGCTGATTTCCTGCTGTTGCATATGGCCCAGATACTCTCCCCACTGCTTCTGGGCTGCTTCAGGTGGTATCTCAGAACTCACTTGTACTTCTTTTCAAATTGTGACTAATCCCTCTCAGTTAGCTTTTCTCACAAATGTTACTCACCTCAGGCACTTGACAAATGCCTTTTAATGCTCTGGTCAATCTGTGCTGAATTTTCTAGTCTTGGTAGGAAGATGTCTCCTATCACTTTATGTTATGCTCCTTTCATCAGGGAACCATATCAGAGTTACTAGAGTCCCAAAGCTTAAATAAAACTGTTCTTTTTTTGTTTTGTAGGCAGTTCTTTCATGTCAATGGTATAAACATGCTCAACTATATTGGTGGAGTCAGGGATGTATTCAAATGACAGCCACCATAATACCCTCTTCCCTAAATTCACTCCAGTTGGTGAGTCACGATAGTTATACTTGTCTCTTTCTTCAAGTCCCAAGAGCCCTGAAGTCTTACCTACCATTTAGCTTCGGCTGCTGTCTCCCAAGTTTGCTGTACTTGCTTATATGTCTCTGAATCCCCAAATCTCCCAGCTTTTTTTTTCTTATGAAGGTCATAAGCATCGTTGAAATAATAGAATTTGTACGTATATATTATTACAGTGATTAGTGTACGAATTTGATCTCTTTGTGATCACCACCTTTCATAAATTTATTTCCCTTTGGCATCACCCACTGTATTTTCCTAAAGCTAGGTAAAAATTTCACAAAACCTTACAGCATGGGTTGAAGAATAGGAATAGACTTTATTGAGGAACTCTGCAGCCAAGGTTTCATAAGAATAGAAACCACAGGCCTTCTAATTTTCAATAGCATCACACAGTCCTCACGTGAGGGCTGTCTCTAAGATGTGTAACATATGTCTGCATTCCAAGGAGTCTCTCCATCATGACATTTCTCTCCCTTTTTTATAGAGCAATTGGCAAATAATCAGCTGACTGAGGTGCCAGAAAGACTGCATAGCAGTACCAGTGCTTTATAGGAGTTGTCTCGTATAATTGTGGCTCCTCATTCTGGGGGGTGAGAAGGCAACTGTCCAATGAGAACCTCAATTATGAGGCACCCATAATTTTTTTGCTGGAATAAAATAAAAATGAGTGGGAAGATGGAGGTTCCCAAATAGCTCAATGTTCAGGCAACTTAGTGTGAGTCCCCAGTGTGATTTTCAGACAAATCCGCCTGTCGCGCCAGCATACTTCAGTTTCTGTGTTAGCCTAGCTGTCTTCTCTGCTATAAATAGTCAAAAAGATTGAATGAAATAATGTGAGGCACACAAGTAGGTCAGAATAATTTTGTTCGGACATATAAGTTTTTACTTTTAGAAATTGTGCATTCCATTAAGAATCTGGTGTAAGCCTTAGATATTATCCCTGAAATACAAGTTTTGGCAAATATACCGAGTCTACCACATTGCACAATTTCAGGGGAGATATTCACATGATAGTCTACATGTAAACCGCACCATATGTAAATCACACTATAAACTCACAAAACAAATTTGTTTATACATTTATAGAGTGCCATGCTCTGTCATGTTAAGAACCTTTTTTTAATTTCTTTTTATTTTTTTATGTTTTTTTTTTAAGTAGAGACAAAATCTTGCTTTGTTACACAGGCTGTTTTCGAACTCCTGGTTTCAAACAATCCACCTGCTTCCGCCTCATATTAAGAATCCTAGCTTAGTTTGTTCTTCTATTAATACAACTCGTATCTTTCTCTCATACTTCTTTAACCATTATTAGAAAGTAAGACCAAAAATCTATGTAAATGGTCATGTGAGGTAGGTATAAGGAAATTATCCTTTGTAAAGGTTAATTGCAGTTTTTTGTTTTAAAAGTACACAATAAGTATTCAAATTTTATCAGCCATTCTTGAAAAGTGACTGGTTTTGGTTATGTTCTTTATTTCATTAATTATACTGCATCACAGCGACAGGCAACATTAACTCTGCCTTTCAAATTATGACCTCACAATGACATATGTCAGGGAGAACCATAAGACTTTGAAATGGGAAAAATCGATTAGTAGTTTTCTGTCCAGAATACCTTTATTTAAGCCTTTCATGGTCTTCAATCTATTTTACAATTCTAAGTTGTGAAAAACCGATAGTAATGCAAATGATTCTTTTTGTTAGAAATTAAAATTTATTTTGTCCAGTGCAAATGCCATTGACCATTGCCCTGTGGATATTGACCTAATTTACATTTGTTTGCAAATTCACTTCAGTATTTCTAATTGTTTATACATGTGTATCCTTTGAATTCTCCTTTGAGCCAGTTTTTACATCTTACTGATTCCTTTACTAATTATTACGTAGAATAAAATCTTTGAAATATGTTCATTTTTTTTATGTTTCATGATTTTACCTTTAAAAATTCTTCAACACATAGTCTAAGTGCTCATGAGCAATAAAAATAAAAAAAAAATCATATTATTGCATGGATATGTGAGTTTAGATTTTTGTGCAAAAGAGATCCTCCAATTCCAGAGCTCCTATTTCATATAATGGACTAGTTACATAGAAAAGATAAGGTTGAAATTTTTAATTACTTATTATTTCTTACAAAAAGGCTCGTTCTCTAAAATGACAGTATTTACCAGGGTTACTATTTTAAAGTCTTCCAATTTTAGCCAATCACAATGTTATTTGCTATTATGTGGTCTGTTTGTTTATAAGAAAATGCAATAACAAAATTCATAATCTTCAAAATTCTACCAGATAGGATAATTCTAGGCACACTTGACTTTGAATCTTGCCAGGTCCAGGTGTTGTTATAGACTGAAAATAATATAAGCTAAAACTATATTTAAAATATATATTTTTGTTGAATGGAATATATATTTAACACAAGATGATATTTATTCTCATTTTCAGTGTTATTACAATTGGATTAGTATTCTTTAGATAATGAGTATTTTGATCATTTGGCTAAAAATCAAATGAGGTATCAGTTCTATTGCCTGATTATTGTGGAGCAACTGCTTCTTTGGGGAAATAGATTATGACAAAGTACAAATTCATTTCTGTTCTTTCAAAAAAAAGCTTCAATTAAATGTTAACACCCCAGGTGTTTTATATCTCTTCAATAAAAACATTATCACTTCAACTATTGAGACAGAGGTATGTCAAAAATCCAGATGCTTCATACATTTCCTTTGGAATTCAATGAAGAAAGTTAAGGAAACTATCTGCATGTGAATTACTTTCTACAATGGAAGGCATTCTGACTCTGATTAATTGCTAAGCAAAACCCATATTCTCTGAAATGGCAGTTATGTGCAAATATCAGAGACCAACTGAAGAAGGCCTGAAATGACATTCTACTTACAAGAAATTTAATTTTCAAGAAATAAGTGCAGGATACTAAGATAGTGAGAGTTGGAGAAAAATAAGCCAATATAACTTAGAAGTATACTTTTATTTTCCTTTTTTGAAATCATTTCTTACTTCATATGTTCATGAATGTGATTTAAAGTTTGTTTGGTTGTTTTTTTTTTTTTTTTAATATAAGGTGTTTTTATTGATCTAAAGAAGTTTTCCAGAATAGGTCTTAGAAACAGCTGAGACCAAGTCTTTTCTCTTAGACTATGAAGACCAAAACTGAACAGGTGTGCTAAAAAGACAAATGAGAGATTTTGGAATTTAAAATATAATGGGTCCCTGTAATAACTTCTCGTGAAGTTTATGGGACTGAACACCAACCTACTGTAAATATAACACCAGCACATTATCAAGGTTAAAATGCTCAAAAAGATTTGGAAAGGCAACAAAATATGCCGCCTCAAAACATGCCACTTTGGCTATAGATTATTTTGAACTGAAAGCAATTGAAAAACAGTAGATACAAGAAGAGCTTTAACTCTTTCTGTTTAACAGCAGGGCATAAATTTCCTTTTCGAAGGTGACATAAATTTCCATTTGTGAATGTGTTTCTCTCTTCTGTACCAGAAAGATCAGAGACGACAAAGTGAGTCTGCATAGCCAATCTTACTAATGCCTATTAACACACATTTCTAGTTAACCTTCCTATAATTTATCAACCATTGTTAAAAAGTTATCTATAAAGCCCCCACATCTAAACACTTTGTTGGGTTTTTCACTTCTTTTCTGTGAAGCCCCTGTGTCATGTACATAAAAATATCTGCATAAAATAAAATTTTTATGTTTTTTCTCTTGTTAATCTATCTTTTGTCAATTTAATTCATGAGCCCTAGAGACAGAATCAAAGAGGGTAGAGGAAAAGCTTTTCCTTCTCTAAATTTCCATGCAACTCAACGTTTATTAAACAATTACTTCCTAATATATTCTTTTATAAGCTCTAAAAATATCTAAAAGGGAAGATCTGAAAGAGTATGGTTTACTTTGAGAATGATGTGACTGCTAGGCCAGGCGTGGTGGCTCACACCTGTAATCCCAGCACTTTGGGAGGCTGAGGCAGGCAGATCATGAGGTCAGTAGATCGAGACCATGGTGAAACCCTGTCTCTACTAAAAATACAAAAAAAAAAAAAATTAGCCGGGCACGGTGGCAGGCGCCTGTAGTCCCAGCTACTCAGGAGGCTGAGTCAGGAGAATGGTGTGAACCCAGGAGGTGGAGCTTGCAGTGAGCCGAGATTGTGCCACTGCACTCCAGTCTGGGTGACACAGCAAGACTCTGTCTCCAAAAAAAAAAAGGAGAATGATGTGACTGCCAAGGGTAGTTTGGCATGACTGAAACACAGTACGTGGAGTAGCAAGGCTAAATATGTCAAGCTCGTTCATTAAATCATACTAAAATGTGTAGGCTACAGAGTTTAGCCTTAAGCAGATTTCCGTAAATTCCCAGCCTGGAGCTCAATCACTCATTTACTCAGCATGTATGTATTTAATTATTTACTTATTTGTTTATGTAATAAGTATTTGCTGAGCACATAACATATGCCACTCACCCTTTTAGGTGCCAGCAATAAAACAATATGACAAACATGTTCTCTGCCCTTAAGACACTTCCAGTAGATCAGGAGCTAATAAACATTTATAACAAATTGATGGTATAGTTTATAACAGAGGCTGCTAACAGAATATACAAGAGCTTAACATTTATGTTAATATCTTGAAAAGAGACCAAAGAAAACATCCAATAATTTACTACTTATATATTATTTGTCCTATCTGTATCTAAGACGTGTAAGTGTGTGCTGTTAATACATAATGGTACATATTTATTTTACCAGACCTGGAAGAAAATTTTGCCTTGACTAGTACTACTAGTTGAATTGTAGGAATGTCAGCTCCATTGCTTACTTAGTTTGCTCCTCTACTTAAAGGAATGAAAAAGAAAAGCTGCAGCACACAGCATCTGTAGGAATGTTGTCTCCTTCATTATCATTAGCCTCCGGGTCCAAGCATCCTTGGGATGACTTCCCAATAGCTAAAAAAGTAGCCAAGATTATGGATGTTGCCCAGAGAGCACATTAACTGGAAGTTTCTCCACTTGGAATAGCTGTTCCAATAAGCCAAAGAATTGAAAGCCTTTCCTGTAAAGTATTTGTGATTCTTATATTTCAAAATTTATGTTGGGAACTTTGGTTTTCTTTTTTTAATATATAAGCACAGATACTTCTTGACAAAATATGCTTGAAATTAAAAAATTCAAACTATCCTAAAATATGCCCTATCAGCCTTAAATCACCTCTCACATGCTGAATTAAATCTTTACTACAGATAAATCAGATAATGAACAAACATAGTTGGCTCTCTGATTTTGCTCCTGCAAGTTTGTACAATCAATTAGATTATACTGTATTTTGTACGTATTCTTTTTTATTGTGTGAAGAATATAAGTATGAGAAACCATAGATACTAATAAGAAAAGGTATTCTCAAGATAAAACTGAAATAAAGTAGAACATAAAGCATAATATCTAAAAGTATATCACTGAAATTGTAACTTTGGCGAGGTTTTATCACAACATAGTATTTCTGGTTCTCATGGAATAGAAACCTCTTTATTCTATGTAAGTTTATTATCTTCCTGACATTCAGAATAGACACATATTTTCAAGACGCCTTCACACACAAAGGTAGAAACTATCTTTATTATGAATAACACTGCAATGAACATCTTTAAATTTTGGACTGCATCTCTGATTATTTTGCCATGTCTAGTGTCATACTCTCTATGCTATGGATAACATTGCTGTGAATATTTTTATACATAACGACTTGACAGTACTTATCAATACTTCATTAGGCTAGATTACTTCAAGTGAGATCGCTGGATGAAATGGAATAAATGACATGAAGTTTTGAGATATATGTGTTTTACTCAGGTTCTACCGGCAGCAGAAATGAATGAGAATGAATGTGGCAATGTTGGAAGAATTTTTATATTTTATAATTACCTTACAATTGATTGATGTATAAAATATTTCCTTGTGTTAGTTTGTATTTCTTTTATGTTTATCAAGCTTAACTTGTATTCTACATGTTGGTGGCCTGTGTATATATATTTTTGTAATTTTGTTCTGTTGTGGCATTTATCTTATTTTTATTAATCTGTAAGTGTTGTCTGTAGACACATAATGATCGAATCTATGTTTAAATGCTTTCAGTAAAGAAGATGCATAGTCTGCCTCAACAGACCTTTCTAGAATTTCACAAACTTCAGGTCTAAACCAAAGAGCCTGTGCTGCTGTTCAAAGGTTGTCCCCTCCCCTCCCACTCCATGAAAGGCAAGAGAAAACAACACGACTATCTCCAAAGGCAAGAAAACACTAAAGCAAAACCAGTTGCACCCACTGTTAAGCACACTTTCTAAATTCTCACATTTGCAACTAACAGCAGACATTTTAAGACCTATGGTTTGAAAAGTTAACTTTAATAGTAGTAAATGCTAGTTCTTACTAATTTCTTAGCTGTGAAATTTAGTAAAACAATTTACTCTGGAGCAGCCTTGCTCTGCTATGTTGTTACTATCCATGGTGCAGTAAGAATGGTGCCAGAGTTCCAGGCAACAATGGAAGGTAGAGCATAGTCAAGAGTGAGAAGAGACTATTTTGTATTCCAGCAACAATCTTTTCCCATCCATCAGCCAAAATTTTGTCTAATGTTTGATGCCAATGTAATTGTTGGCATGGAATAACCATGTTTAGTTGCGCTGTGTTATCCAGTATGATATCTAGTAGTCACATGCATTTGCTTACATTTAAATTCATATGAATGAAAATTAAATGGAATTTAAAATTCAGTTTCTCAGTCTCATTAGCCATGTTTCAAATACTCAAGAGGTCCATAAACCTAATGGCTACTATATTGGACAGTGTAGAAATTGAACATTTCTCTCATCTCAGAAATTCCTATTGGAGTACTGGAATTTCAGGAAGATCAGCATTTATCCCTGAGCTGGAGAAAAGGTCATCTTGTTTGAAAGCTGAATATCAGAACAAATTGTTTTATATTAGCAAAGAATGCATGAAGATGGGATTTGAGTGTGCAACATGCTCTATCTGCCACATTATGTTTTGAGGAGCAAAGACTGACTCATCACATAAACTTTACTCCTAGAATTTCATATTCCATATACTTCTCTTCTGCGCTAAATTTTAGCTGGCAAATAGAGAAGTGGCAGGGGGATTTGTACATAGTATCTGTGAATTAGAGTTGTCACTATAAATTGGATATAGGACAACTACTTAAAACCAAAAGTAAAAGAATGCCTGTAAAGGTAGCACAGAAAACGTTAAGAATGAATTATACCATTTTCCATAGCAAATAAATGTGTCAGTATTTGAATTCCTAAAACAAATGCATGGTTTTGTTTTCATATTGCCAGATATCAAGTGGAAACATATTTTGTATTTAGGAGGTATAGCCCATTGTTTTAAACTAATGGTTTGCATTATCTGTAAGGAGGAATTTATAAGATCCCAATGGGAATTTGAGCTCCTACATAGTTTACTTCTTTGTCTTCAAGGCAAATTAACTATCTAAGCAGAAGAAATGTGATTCCAAATGCATTTCAGTTCATGTTAATAGTCCTAGCTTCTCTTGCTGCTTCATTATACCCCTGTCCACCAAACATAAGACACCACGTAGGAATATTGGAATAGTCCCCAAATACTATTTAGACTGTTCAAATTATTTTAAAAGTCGAAAGTGAAGAAAAACTGCTGATAATCATTAAGACTTTCCCATATAAAGGAAAGAATAAATTTCGATTATGTTAAAACTATACAACAATGAAAAGAGACTCTGGGAAAAAAAATGTTACAATGCTTTTTGGTAGCTGAGCTAAAGGCTATTCTTTCGTATACAGGAAAGAATAGCAGAGCAAATATACCTCTCAGGTCACAAAGCACTAAGGCAATTTACTCCTGTCTGTGTTTTTATCAACGATCCTTCATTTATAATCCCTGACCTCTGAGAAAATTTGGGCCCTGTGCATTCTCTCCCCAGCTGAAGGTCATGCTCTGTTCTGTTTGCTGTATCTGAAATAGCTGAATGCTTTCATCCTGAATCCATGCTTTGGTTCCTGGACCATCTAAGCATCTGATTAGCTCCATCTTTTATCTCCCATCTCAGTGGCTTTAGACCTTTGGCCTCGTTGTTTCTGATGTTCCCTCCATACTCTGATTGATACAGAACAGCAAAGGTCGGTTTTAGAGCCCTAAGCAGGGCAAGCCTGGCAGCCTCCTTGCACTCCAGTTAATACCTTGCCAAAAGCAGTCTGGTCTCTGGAGAACTATCAACCATTTTTTAAACTTTTTTTTAGCTTTTCATTTCTTCTTATGCCCTTTCATGCTTTACAACTACTTGAAATTTAATAATAATAATAATAATAATAAAGTAAACAAAAAGGCTTGAAAACATATTACAGGTGACAAGAGCAAACTAATTGTTTAGTAATATTTTATATTAATTATTTTATAGTATACATAAATCTCCCTCTTTAATTCTGTTTGATATTTTAAATGCCAGATTTGCCAGGCACGGTGGCTCATGCCTGTAATCCCAGCACTTTGGGAGGCAGAGGCAGGCAGATCACAAGGTCAGGAGATCGAGACCATGCTGGCTAACACGGTGAAACCCCGTCTCTACTAAAAATACAAAAAAATTAGCCGGGCGTGGTGGCAGGTGCCTGTAGTCCCAGCTACTCCGGGGGCTGAGGCGGGAGAATGGTGAACTCGGGAGGCGGAGCTTGCAGTGAGCCGAGATGGCGCCACTGCACTCCAGCCTGGGCAACAGAGTGAGACTCCGTCTCAAAATAAATAAATAAATAAATAAATTAATTAATTAATTAACATAAAATACATGCCAGATTTAGGCTGCAATTATTGAAATTCATTTATAATTGGCATTTTCTTTGTTAATTGCCTTAATTACAAAATAACACTCAAACTACATATTTCCACATTTCATAGGTCTTGATGTTGTATACACATCTTCCTTTAACTCCTTTATTAAGTCCTAAATCTTGTTTCTAAGTCAAAATATGTGTTTAAAATTGCCCAGTTGGTCATCATTCTTTTAATATTACAGATCATCTTTCTGTTCTAGTCAACTATTTTCAAAACTTATGTTGGTTTTATGATGTAGCATATAAAAGATTGTGGTATACGGACAGCTTGAACACCTAGAGGACAGGACACCTACGTCTGAATTCCAGGCTCAGTAATAACAGGGTGGATTTGGCCATGCTATTTAATTGCCATCATCTTAGTTGCCTCTTTTGCAAGACTAAAGTGCTTTTCAATATAATTTCTAATTAACTCTCATTTTCCAAATTTTATGGCTCAACAACAAAAATATAAGCAACCCGATTTTTAAAATAGGCAAAAGACTTGAATAGGTACTTCTCCAAAAATAATATATACATGGCTATCAAGCACGTGAAAAGATTTTCAGCATCATTAGTTGTTAGGAAGATGCAAATCAAAACCATAAGGTGATACCCCTTTATACTCAGCAAGATGATCATACTCAACAAAAACAAAAACAACCTCTTAAAACAGAAAACAAGTGTTGAAGAAGACATGGAGAAATTGGAAACCTCATGAACTGGTGGTAGGAACGTAAAACATTCAGCATGTACGGAAAACTGCTTTGTAGTTTCTCATTAAGTTAAGCATAAAATTATTATATGACCCAGCAATCATACTTCTAGGCATGTACCCAAGAGAATTTAAAACTCGTGCTCAAACACTTGTACACACATATTAATAACATCTCTATTAACAATAGCCAAAAGGTGGAAACAATTCAATTGTCTATCAATGAATAACAAAATATGCATATCCATACCATGGAATACTACTCAGCCATAAAAAGGAATGGAGAACTGACACACACTTCAATATGCATGAACTTTGAAAACATTACACTAAGTAAAAGAGGCCAGACATAAAAGGTCATATATTATGATTCCATTTATATGAAATATCTGGAATAGGCAAATCCATAGAGACAGAAAGTAGATTAGCAGTTGACAGGGGCTGGAAGGAATGGGAAAGGGGGAGTAATTGCTTAGTACATGTGGGTTTTCTATTTGCACTGATGAACAGGTTCTGGAACTAGATAGTAATGATGGCTGCACAACATTGGAAATGTACTTGATGCCACTGAATTACACACTTTAAAATAATTAAAATGGCCAGTCATGGTGGCTCATGTCTATAATCCCAGCACTTTGGAAGACCTAGGCAAGAGAATTGCTTGAGCCCAGGAGTTTAAGACCAACCTGGACAACATAATGAGACTTGGTCTCTATAAAAGATAAACAAAATTAGCCAGACACGGTGGTGCACACCTGTAGTCCCAGCTATTCAGGAGGCTGAGGTGGGAGAATCACTTGAGCCCAGGAGGTGAAGGTTGCAGTGAGCTGTGATAGCACCACTGCACTCCAGCCTGGGCAACAGAGCCAGACCCTGTCTAAAAAAAATAAATAAATAAAAGATGAAACTGGTAAATTTGATGTTATCTGTATTTTACCAAAGTAAGACAAATTATGACTCAATTTACACAAAGTAGTGTCTTAATATAAGAAGGCCTACCTTGTGGAAAGAAAAATCCCAATCTTATCAGCCATTGGCAGCAGTTGAAAGGGGAATTTTTTGTATATATAGTTTTGCAATGTAAAGAAACAGCATTTGGAGGCATCATAGAAAGTAAAGTGCTGAGGAATTAATTTTCAAAATAACCATGAGCTCCTGATTTTCAGGAAATCAAATCTTAACCTTTAGCTATATAATGCTTTGTTCTAATTGCTAAATCGTTCCTTCTCTCTTTTTCTTTCTCTTTCTCTTTTGTTAGCGTTGTCTTTGTCCTGAGGTATATGCTGGGCTTTC
The DNA here is from genome assembly GCF_006542625.1 of Nomascus leucogenys. Taxonomy (NCBI): domain Eukaryota; kingdom Metazoa; phylum Chordata; class Mammalia; order Primates; family Hylobatidae; genus Nomascus; species Nomascus leucogenys. The sequence goes on from NC_044400.1 coordinate 12,326,968, forward strand.
TTATTGTTTAGTACAACTATGGTTCTCTCTCAGTTATATTGTTTCTCCTTTTTTGTTTAGTTTGTGCCCAGTGGTTCTCACACACCGTTGTGCGTTACAATAAAAAAAAAAAAAATCTCCAAATACTTCAAATTAAAATATTCAGCAGACAGTGAAACAATAGGTTTGGGCTCCCTCACTACATTTTCAAGTTTGCAAAAGTTATCACATGTACAGTGTTGGATATAATGACATAAGCAGCTGAACTGGAATTTAGGTTTTATTTCATCTACTTTAATAAGTAATATTAATGTACATACATTTAATAATTACAACCACAGTGACAAGTTTGAATATTAAAAAAAAGCATTTTTATTTTTTAAACTTTTTGACTTAGAGCTACCTGCTTGCCTATTATTCATTTAATTTAGTCATTTCCGTGGTTAATTTCTGTATAATACAGTGATTGATTTCTCCTTCTATTCAGGGCTACAGCTCAGTTCTCCTCTGGTGAGCATTCTCTCCCAGGTTTTAAATTTCCCTTGTTCTACTTCCTTCCCACTGTTTCTAGGTTGTTTGATGTTTCTGGTAGTCTCTGCCCCCCACCCGACTCCAGTGCTGTCATTCTTGGCATGCTTATCCTGTCTCTGCTCAGCAGAGGTGGTACCCATGAATAGTAAGAGGAGGCTCCCTAGGGACATGCTCCACCCACAGGGAAATAGTTTTCTCGCTCTTGGCCCTACTCTTCATCCACACTAGAGTTTTGTTTTGTTTGTTTGTTGCTGTGTGTGTGTGTGTGCTTTCTTAATATAATACATTTGCCTAATGAAACCACAACCGGCTAAGTAATTCTTTCTCTCAATAACCTCAGCATTACACTTGAGGCCTCAAAAGCTGTGGGCTTTTTGAAGGCAGTCTCCAGCTCTGCCAGTGAGTCTGGGTTCTGCCTACTGCTCCCTCACAGTCATTCAGCGCTTACGCACATATGCCTCCTTTAGGAATCCCAGACAAGAAGCATAAAGTACAGTGTCATCCCCTTCTACTTCTCTAACTTCACAGGGAACTCTAATGTGATTCCAAACTTATACTACAGTCTATTGTGAAGAGGATGCGTATATTACTTAGTTTGAATGAGCAGGATATATATGCAAACATTTGCAAACAAATAGAATGCCCCACCACACATACACAGCTCCAGCTAAATAAACATGCCCCAGACTTTTTCTTCTTTCCCTCTCTGCGTTTTTCTTTCTTTCTTTCCTTTTTTCTTTCCTTCCTCTCCTCCCTTCTTTCTTATTTTTCTTTCCTTCATTTCTTTCTTCGTTTCCTTTCCTTCCTTCCTCCCTCCCTCCCTCTCTCCTTCCCTCTCTCCCTCCCTTCTTTCCTTCTTTCCTTCTTTCATTCCTTTTGCTGTTTTTAAAGAGAAAAAAGAGTTCAAGTAACTGAGTAAAACAGAATAGATTGGTAAACAGGATTGCATGTTTACTCAAGTACAACTACTCACATAAAGAAATGCTGACTAATTCCCTTAGGTATCTGGTTTCATCATCTGCTTCAACCCTTCTGAGTTAGAAGAGGGGAGGGGGAAAAGGCCCTCTAATCCAGTAAAATTTGTGTATTCATATTTAAAGTCATTTAAGGTAGATGTTCAGAAAATTTTGGATAAAATTTGGAGTTTTTCTTTGGTCTCCTGCTTATCTCCTAGGTGAAATCTAGATGTATGAAGGAAGGGTTTAGTGGCCTCAAAGGCTTGAGGCTTTGGGAAAGAGTGATATCTCTGATCCCAGTAGTGTCCTCCCTCCCTTCATCCCTCCCCTCCTCAGGTTCCAGCTCTATCCTCGGGTTTCTCTGAAGCCCAGCTGACCTGGCCTTCCCTCTGAAGTATTGGCTGCTGCTGAGTGAGTGGTTATGGCCTCCCACCCTAGATGCCATCTACTGATGGCTTTTGCTGTAATCTGTGGCTGGACAACAGTCTGTCCTTTCTTAGTTTGGCCAGGGTACTGGCAGCCCTCCTTGATAAACTGGCCATACCTTGGCTCTCCCTATTTGTGGAGCCTGCTGAGATGTGGGCATGAGTCCCATCAGCTTTGAGCCTAGATGCAACTATAGAAATCCTTGCCTGTACCATAGTGATGCCTTGCAAGGGTGTGTGAGAACTTCTATATCTGCCCACAAAAATTGCAAGGCAGCACTGAATTAAAAGGTCTAGCTCCTCCCTTTGCCCAAATATGCTGTGTTCTCACTTGTTTTCTAGATGGTTGTCTTTCGGGAAGTTTGAGCATTCTGTCATACCAGATCTGCCATGACACATGAAGAAAACTTGGGCAGAAGCTCCTGAGCTCTTGGAACTCCCCAAAATGAAAGAAATTCATACCCCACTTGAGGAGTTCAGTCCAAAGAAATGAGATCTGGCCATATTCATGGTTTCCTGACTCCTCAGCACTGGCTCCAGTCATCCCATTAACCTACCGGGCCTGTAGGGGATGTGGATTTTTCTCCATTTTTTTTTTTTTTTTTAATTTTCTTTGGATGAAACTCAACAATCAAGTTTTCCAGAACTTCTCTTGATATATTAAATGGATAGATAAAATAATTTTAACAAAGTTATTTTGCTCTCTTAAAAGAACCTTGCTTGCTTTCAACATTTTCTTTTCTTTCTACAATCTCAAACACACTATTTTGGGTGTCGAAACTTGAATCTTAACTCTTTCTCCCTTCCTTTGTTTCTTGAGTGTAATAATTCTAACACTGTCTTGCTTCTTTGCTGACACATGTATAGACACTTTTTGTTTTTTTTTTTGAGACGGAGTTTTGCTCTGTCACCCAGGCTGGGGTGCAATAGTGTGATCTTGGCTCACTGCAACCTCCACTTCCTGGGTTCAAGTGATTTTCCTGCCTCAGCCTCCCAAGTAGCTGGGATTACAGGTGCGTGCCAACATGCCCAGCTAATTTTTGTATTTTTAGTAGAGACAGGGTTTCGCCATGTCAGCCAGGCTGGTCTTGAACTCCTTACCTCATGTGATCCACCAGCCTTAGCCTCCCAAACTGGAGAATTACAGGCATGATCCACCGTGCCTGGCCGACACTTTTAAGAAGAAATATCCAAGACATGGAAATAGGTAATGAAATTACTAGGTGTTCTTTCAGTGTAGTGCTGAGCACGACTATGGCACAAAACCTGACTGAGGATTCTCTAATTTTCTAGGGATGGCTCCCTTTATTAGACTGCCTTTTACTATTGATTAGTATAGAGATTAACTTTTAGAAAACTGATATTTGAAAATGTATCTTGACTGAGAGCAACACATCTGATTCTCGTTCAATAGTAATGCAAAATTATTTTTATCCAGGAAAGGAAGTAACTGCAAATGTTAGAGCTTACTGCTGTTCAGGTATTAATCAGTTTTGTATATAGTTGCAAATTCTTATCAGCCTAACTGTGACTGACAGACTACATAAATCTTTGAAGAGGCTTCCTTGAAAAAATCAACTCACAAAAGGCAGATTAATAAGAGAAAAGGCATACAAATGTATTAACATATACTCAGAGGAGTACCACAGAGTGATTACCCACTCCCAAATAGGGTTCAGAATCTTATATATCATCTGGAGGTTACAGAAAAGAATGAGGGCTTGAGGGCTTGCATCCTGGAAAATGGGTAATGGGAGGTGAGAGAAGAATTCTGTTGAGGGGCAATAAATGATTACTAACAAAAGCAAATGGATTAGGGAACTGATATTTACTTGTAAATAGTTTTTGGAATTAGAATGATCTTGTGAAAGAGTCTGTTCAGGTATGGCTACCTTCTTGGTCTTCTTTTCTGCAACAGATAATGGGATAACAGGAAGGGGAAGAAAAACAATTGTTCTCCTTCATGGGTCCCTCCTGTCTTCATGTATCTTGGGGGGCGGGGAGTATTTTCCAGTGTCTATTGATCTAAGGCCCTTTAATATAAAATATTCGTTATACCAGGGAATCATATTTTGGGGGTAAAGTTGTCTGTTCTCCTTTAATTTCCATTTCTTGAATTCTGTTTTTAATTATTTTTAACATCTTACTGTTTCTCATATTAGTTTAGGAGCTGAGTAAAATCTTTGACCATGTTTATGACATTTAGAGATTTATATTTTAACAATACATACATAATATGGAATGACAATGGAAATAAATTATGTACACTTATCTCTCACTTTAATTTTTTTTTTTAATTGTAGAGACAAGATCTTGTTATTGCTTAGGCTGGTCTGGAACTCCTGGTCTCAAGCAATCCTCCCACCTCAGACTCCCAAAGTGCTGAGATTACAGGAATGAGCCACCATGACTGGCCACATAGGGAATTTAACTGGCTTTTAAAAACATGACTTAGGATTAAAAATATTAAATATTAAATTAAAAAGTATATTTCTATTAATTATATTATGAAAATTATGGTACATTCTATACAAATCCAAGTTATGCAATATTAACAAAAAGGAAAATATATCAATTGAATTATGCAAATAAACATGTAAGTGATAAACAATAATACAAGTATAGTGGTTCATGCCTGTAGTCCAAGCACTTTGAGAGGCTGAGGTAGGAGGATCACTTGAGCCCAGGAGTCAGAGACCAGCCTGGAAAACACAGTGAAACCCTGTCTCTACATGATGAAAATACAAAAAATTAGCTGGGCATAGTGGTATGTGCCTGTAGTCCCAGCTACCTGGGAGGCTGAGGTGGGAGAATCACTTGAGCCCAGGAGGTAGAGGCTGCAGTGAGCCAAGATTGTGCCACTGGACTCCAGCCTGGGTGACAGAGTGAGACTATCTCAAAAAAGAAAAAAAAAAAATCAATTATTGAAAGTTTGCTCACTCAGAAGAAAACAGGTTAAGGTTATTAATGAAGGTTGATGGAGAAGTAGTAAAAGAGAATCATTCTTTTGAAGATGCATCTTTACACTTTTGAAGAAGCATGTTTATCTTTCTCTCAAATTGTGCTTAGAAAACACAAATGCAAAACTCTAGAGTCATAGTAAAAGAAAGGAAACACACATATACGCACACACGGAAGAAAGTCATTGACTCAAAAGTTTTGAGAAATTTTTGAAAGTTGAAAATAGTTGAAACAATTAAAAAAGGAAATAACTACTAAAATTACCTGAAGCATATTATTGATGCAAAAAAGGCAGAATCAGCATCAAGAATGGGCTATGCTGCTTCGGGTAGTTAGACAGGCATGAACGGGGCAGGAGAGGGCTCTTCCCACACCCACCAGTAATCTCAGGTGATCATCAGTGATGGTTCAACAATTATCGCGCTGCCTCTCTAAAAATGGTAATTCGGCAGAAAAAGCCAGGGAAAGACAATCTCCTGACGTTCCACAGCTGTTGCATTAGAGTGTTAACTGAATGCAGATGCCAAGGAGAAGCAAAATGGGCTTCCAATAAAAATTCAGGGTCCAGTGTGGTGGCTCACACCTGTAATCCCAGCTCTTTGGGAAGGCAAGGCAGGTGGATAACTTGAGGTCAGGAGTTTGAGGCCAGCCTGGCCAACATGGTGAAATCCTGTCTCTCCCCAAAATATAAAAATTTACCAGGCATTGTGGTGGGCACCTGCAGTCCTAGCTGCTTGGGAGGCTGAGGCAGGAGAATCACTTGAACCTGGGAGGCAGAGGTTGCAGTGAACCAAGATCGCATCACTGCACTCCAGCCTGGGTGACAGAGTGAGACACCATAGAGTATGACCTCCCTGGGGCATACCACCAGTAGAGGGAAGAAAGCCTCGGGTGGGCATTCATACAACTTCATAAACACACTGTGCATGCTCACCTCCCAGGCGTTAGGAGGGCACTGCACATGTGGGCAGCCCACCCTAAGAGAAGAATCACGGGAAAGGGGCCAGCTGATAAAGTCCTAGGATCAAGGTTTGAGACCATCCTGGCTAACACGGTGAAACCCCATCTCTACTAAAAATACAAAAAAAAAAAAATTTGCCAGGCATGGTGGCGGGCGCCTGTAGTCCCAGCTACTCAGGAGGCTGAGGCAGAAGAATGGCATGAACCCGGGAGGCGGAGCTTGCAACGAGCCGAGATCGTGCCACTGCATTCCAGCATGAGCGACAGTGCGAGACTCCGTCTCAAAAAAAAAAAAAAAAAAAAAAAAAAAAAAAAAAAAGTTGCACTTGACCTTGGTACCCGTTTGGGTCTCTACCAAGCATGCTTTCCTTTCTTTCCTGCTCGGAAGCCTTTCTAAATAAACTTATAGTCCTGCTCTGAAACTTGCCTTTCTCTTGTTTTCTCTGCCTTGTGCCCTTCAGTTGAATTCCTTTTTCTGAGGAGGCAAGAATTGAGGTTGCTGCAGATGCATATGGATTTGCAGCTAGTAACTCGGACACTTTCCACCAGTAACATATTTGGTGCTCTGTGACTCAGAAATTTGCCACTGGTAACAATGCCAGGATGTATTTGTGGTTACCAGGAGCAGAGAGGAATCAAGCACCAGCACTGGGCTACTTTGGTGTACCACTGCGGGAGCAACCAACCATGGCTTCCCTTGCACAGGAACTCTCACTTTCCCCTTGTCCAGGCAGCAGCTTTGAGAAGGTCAAGAAGCACAGAGTGCTAGAGCTAGCATTAGATAACCAAGGCATGAAAGTCATTTTATAAAAAATTAGTCTGGCACACAGTATTTGTGTAGGCTTTATGTCTGTATGGCAGAGTGAGTTCATATTTCTCAGATGGCATGAGAAGTTCAATTCTACTTGAACTTTTTGCTCTGAAGATAGCACAGAGGCAGGTGAAATATAATAAAGAAAAAATCAAACATGGCCTGGAAGCGCAAAGCAGCAGACAGAGATAAAGCTCTAATTTTTGTTCTGTTCCTGGTCTGAAATCTGCCTAATAGACTGCTGTGGTAGAATAAAGAAGATCTAAATTTTGCTTAGTATTTTGAACATTTTAAAAATTATATTTACTATTATCATTTTTAATGATATAAAAGGGAGGTTATCTTTTTCCATGTAAATATTGATTACCTCAAAATTTTGCAAAAGCCTTTTAAACCAAATGCAATGACATTCTAACTGAGCCACACTTGAGAGTCAGAGTAAGAAATATTTGGAGTTAATCAACTTTTTTCCCTTGACCCCCAACTATCACCACTTTAGATGATGGCATCTTTCTGTGATAAGTTATCTTCATGAGATGGAGCTGAGATTCAGCTAATCTACAGAGTTATTTAACAGTTCCTCCCTGGTTACCAAATAATCTTCATTATCTCAATAAGTTCCTCAAATGTGCTTCTGGCAAACAAGGCTTCTTATTTTTTCAGAATGTTCAACACACTGTTGAAGTGCTATAAAATGCTTATTGTAGGCACTTTAAACAGATGTACAGAAGTAACTATAATAAACCAGTAATATGTGATAAATGGCCTTTCAGACTTAGCACCCACCAGTGACTGGCAAATGTGTGTTAAAAAAAAAAAAAAAAAAAAAGTAGAACTTTTACATCTAACCAGCTCACGTAGGAAATGCTGTACAACTTAGAATCATGCATCACAGAAGATGAAACAGGCATTAGTCTTAGAGGTCAGTTCTTCAACGGATGAATAAATAAACTCAAATTTATGGTAATTAAGTGATATATGAAGTTCCACAATTCTTTAGTGGCAGAATCAAGAGTAAAACCAAGGTTTCCTCACTCTCAATGCAGTGCTTTCTCCTTATGTTATACTAAATAACTACAGAAAGTTGATTGATGAGCTACAGTTATCTAATCCAAGCTACTCTGGTCTGAAAACACCAATTCAATATTTTATTTAAAGCTACTGCAACTGAAGTGAGCAAGTCAAAACTTAAAAATTATTGGGCTGGGTGCAGTGGCTCACGCCTGTAATCCCAGCACTTTGGGAGGCTGAGGCAGGAGGATCACCTGAGGTCAGGAGTTTGAGATTAGCCTGGCTACATGGTGAAATCCTATCTCTACCAGAAATACAAAAAAATTAGCTGGGCATGGTGGCAGGCGCCTGTAATCCCAGCTACTCCGGAAGCTGAGGCAGGAGAATTGTTTGAACCCAGGAGGTGGAGGTTGCAGTGAGCCGAGTTTGTGCCCTTGCACTTCAGCCTGGGTGACAGAGTGAAACTCTCTAAAAAGACGAAGAAAAAAAAAATATATATATATGTATACATATATATGCATATATATGTATATACATACATATACATATATATGTATATACATATATATACATATACATATATGTATATACATATATATACATATACATATATATGTATATATACATTTATTTTTATATATTTATATATATGAGAGTTAGTATTTAATTACACAGTTAATAAGCAGTTTTAGAAAGCCTACTGTGTGTTTCTAAGTAATTCATCCTCCCCAAAGACATGAATGTTGCATGTTATATTTTCTGTTTAATAGGATAAATGGTTCTTAAAACAGTACAGCAACTACCAAATAAGTGCACTGATAGCAAGGATGTCTCATTTTAGTGAAAGCAAATAAGGATTTTTGAATTTTATTCAGTTTCTGTAGTAATACCTTGGGTGAGGGTATCCAAGAATTTAGGAGTAAGGAAAATGGTAAAACGGAAGCACCGGTGGAAGTCCAAGAGGTTGAGCGAAAGTAAAATTATAAAGATAATGAAAGAAGTGGTAGAACTCTACTTCCTCATGTTATCTGTAAGTTTTAAAAGTTTTGTAGACACATGATGTTCTGCACAAAGATAAAGCAATAGACTAAAAAATGGTTCAAAGTTATTCCAACCTTTATGATTTTATAATTTAACTTTATCATTATTATAAGCTTAAGATAACCAACATATTTAGATGATATTGGAATTTAAATATTTTAACCCAACTGGTTTACCCCTGAGAAACTTCCCTAACTTGGCTCACCAAAAAATATTCCATAGTACAAATGTGAGATTGAATTAAGTAAGAGTAAATGGAATGGGAACTCTTACCATATAAAGAAACTATTTCTGGATAACTACTATGATACAGATACACTGAACAGATACTTATAAAAATAATAAGTAATTATAATTACTATTATAATACATATATATCAAACAAAAATTATGGGAGGTCACTGTTCTGGACTGAGCACCTGCACTAGGCCCCAACAGACCAGACCAGACCAAAATGGAATCACTCTTGCCACATGCCGCATAATTAAACTGAGACTTTAAGAAAGCAGATAGATCCTAAAACAAACTAGTTTTTTTATCCTGAAAAAAGGATATTCCAGTCTACCTACATCAGCATAATAAGGAAGTCCACTCTGCCTTACTGTTCTGCCATTGCCAAATAGAAGCTAATTCTATTTTGTAGAATGGAGGCTGCCCTGATGCATGAATTGTGAATAAAAGCCATTTGATTTAAAGCTAAATTTGTTATATTTCATCTTTTGACATATATTATAAACATATATCACATATTATGTATATAATATATAATTTAAAAGAGTAATAATGATAATAACAGATACATCTATTAAACTTTTATTTTGTGCTAGGCACCAAATTTAATTTTCTCATTAATTTCTTATAGCAATCTGATGAGGTAGGCACTAATATTATCCCTATTTCACAAGTAAAGAAACTGAAGGTTAAAAAGCTAACCAGTTCATTTTAAATCAGGAATAATAGTTTAACATTTGGGGTGATTGTGTGGCCTGAGTTTGTTTGTTTCCCTTCTCTTAGAGATAACGGTCCTGCCTATTCTGTTGTCCAATGCTTGAAAACAGTGGTTTCCTTTTTTCCTGGTTTTTTTTTTTTTAAATCATGTACAGTAGAAGAGTAGGTCAAGGCCCTGTGGGCTGTGGGGGGAAAACACATCCCAAATTAGAACAGAAGCTTTCAATATCAGTGGGAAATTTTGCCTCATTTACCAATTATAGCCAAGAAGAGGCTACACTATTCTCAAGAGAAACTGGCCATGCAATGAAACGCAGTCAATAGGACTAAAGATAACTTCACAAAGATCTCTGTGCCCTAGAATGGCATGAAAGCTGTGGAGTAACTCCTGTGCCCTAAAACATGTCACACAACTCATTAAAAAGTGGTTGAACATGGATGAATAAAGGGGCATTTTAACCAATCAATAAACTGACCCCCAACTGACTTCTCATCAAATGAATGTTTTGGCACCATAAAGTCTTCATAATTCAGAATTTAGACAAGGCCCCAGGGGAAAAAAAACAAGAGATACGAAATTGATAAACTGATAATTGAAATTGATAAATCTAATAAATCCATCTCAATGTGGTTAACAACTAGGTTTACATGTTACAATTCTCCAGTATTTTGTGAAGATTCCTTCTAACTGAAAGGAATGTTTATAGTACATGGAAGATATGAATTGTGATGAAAATAGTTTGAGATAAGAAGGCTTTCAAGGAACCTTACAATCACCAACTGTTTTTGTTTTATTGACACCAGTGTCACTCACTAAATATTCTTTTTTTTTTTTTTGAGACAGAGTTTCACTCTTGTCACCCAGGCTGGAGTGCAATGGCGTGATCTCAGCTCACTGCAACCTCCACCTCCTGAGTTCAAGCAATTCTCCAGCCTCAGCCTCCCAAGTAGCTGAGATTACAGGTGCCCGCCACCACGCCTGGCTAATTTTTATATTTTTAGTACACACGGGGTTTTGCCATGTTGGCCAGGCTGATCTCGAACTCTTGACCTCAGGTGATCCCCCCACCTTGGCCTCCCAAAGTGCTGGGATTATAGGCATAAGCCACCATCCCCAGCCACCAAATACTCTTAATGGACAATTTTTCTTACAATCAAACACTTGGCTCAAACTGTATATGTATATATAACTTTTACTGGGATTTCAACCACCGGACATTTTCTGTTAATCGAAGCTCACAATGAACTATTTCTCCATAACCTCTCAGGTGTGCAGACAGACAGATATGACGGTCAAAAAATGCCTACCTCCTGTGTATCACAAACCTTTTCAGCCTGCCTTTCACTGAGGAATATATAAGGTTGTGTGCAGATCAGGACACTTCTTAAGTGGCTTTCATTTTTATCACTGTAGATCCACATTTAGGTGATTAAAATATTTGGCATGGAATTTGTATTTTTCCAACTTGAAAGGTATAGAAAATATATATTAATTTTTATGTTAACTAGAGGCTTTATAATTATGTGTCAGGCTTTGTTTAAAAAATAGTCATGCAATCAAATGAGTATGCACCTGCTGTGTGAATTAAGCTTACACTGGAAGGCATATAGAAGTGGCAGAGCAGAAATAAATGAAAAAACAAAACCCTTCACTTTTCTCACTTCATAACAAAAGATTTCCACTGTACTCTAGAGCCAAAGACAGCTGTTTCAAGGGCTCAGTAGAGGGAAATATCCAAAGGGTAGGTGTAGTTTTTTAATTGAGCTTCACTAAGAACATGGATAAACATCTATCCCCTTAATAAAGTTATTGTGACATCTTGTAACTATAAATGATGGGGCCCCTGCTTCAAGCACCTACACTTACTCCTGCAAAATGACTCTTTAAGCTGTGTTCACATTTGGCCTCTAACTCCAGTGAGAATGAAACAGAAGGAAATAGGGCTGTAATACCATCTGAGTGATTTAGAACAGACATAAGGAAAGGTACTACTCCCTGGAAGTTTATACACTCATAGATAAGGGATTATGTAACCAGGATGATATACATCTTGTCCTGCCCAGAAGCCAAGTAATGTAGTACTTCATGTTTCTGGTCACTAGATGAATGAATTGGAAACAAAAATTATTGTTGTGTACTGGTGAGTTTAGGGGAAGGGGACAAACATACTTATTTCAAATTGATACATAAGTACTAAATTCAAGATTCCTAATTCAATTCCCTAAAGCAACTACGAATGAGCTTCAGGAAAACTATGAACACCTTGAAATTAACTATACACAATTTCATATAGATACATACATACACTTTCATAGAAGAAGAAGACTTGTATTTTTCATTGGATTCTCTGTATAATCTATAGTCACACACACAAAATGATTTAGTGTTGATGAAAAGAGTCAAACTCTGTAAAATAATTTAAGAGATTTATTCTGGGCCAAAAAAGAGTGACTATGGCCCGTGACACAGCCTTCAGGAGGTGCTGAAAGTATGTTCCCAAGGTGGTCAGGGTACAGCTTGGTTTTATACATTTTAGGAAGGCATGAGACATCAGTCAAATACATTTTAAAAATACATTGGTTTGGTTCAGAAAGGCGGACAACTCAAAGCCGGGGCTTCCAAGCTATAAGTAAATTTAAACATTTTCTGGTTGACAATTGCTTGAGTTGATCTGAAGACCTGGGATCAAGAGAATGGAAATCGGCCTGACGTGGTGGCTCATGCCTGTAATCCCAGCACTTCGGGAGGCTGAGCGGGGGGGATCACCTGAGGTCAGGAGTTCGAGACCAGCCTGGCCAACATGGTGAAACCCCACCTCTACTAAAAATACAAAAATTAGCTGGGTATGGTGGTGGGCACCTGCAATCCCAGCTACTAAACAGGCTGAGGTGGGAAAATCACTTGAACCCGGGAGGCGGAGGTTGCAGTAAGCTGAGATCGTGCCACTGCACTCCAGCCTAGGCAACAGAGTGAGACTCTATCTGAAAAAAAAAAAATAAATAATAGAAAGGAAATGTTCAGGTTAAGATAAAGGATTGTGGAGACCAAGTTTTATTGTGCAGAGGAAGCTCTCAGATAGCAGACTTCAGAGAGACAGCAGGTTGTAAAATGTTTCTTATCAGACCTAAAAGGGTGCCTAACCCTTAGCTGATTATCTTCTGGATCTGGAAAGGAAGGAAGGAAAACAAAGAGGAAAGAGAATTCTCTGTAGAATGTAGGTATTTCCCACAAGACTTTGCAGAGCAATTTGAAGCCATGGCAAGGGAATATATTTTGGGTTAAATATTTTGATTTTTTTCCTTGTCTCATAATGTTATGCCAGAGTCAGACTGAAAAGTAAGTCACAATATATAGGGTTAAATAAAACCCATCTGATGGGAATTTATGGTTTGTAGGGCATGACTCCCTGGACCTCTTAGATAGGAAATTGGGCAAGATAAAAAAGTCAGAGCTTAGTCCTCAGTAGATACCTCTGAAATTAGGGAGAGGATAATTCACATAGATTCAAATTGATGCTTTCAATGTGTTGTAAACTGTGAATAAAAAAAAAAACAGAATTCTCCTACAGTTTCTGACTCTTGTGTTCCAACTTACAATTCCTTCCAAGCATACTCCCTATCCTACTGAAGGAATTCTGATTTGGAAAAATGATTTTATAAATATAATATGATCATACTTCTCAGTGCCTAGGGCCCCAACCTCCCTCTGGCCTCTTCCTGTCTCTCTCAGGCTCCCTGTCCTAGGCCTATTGATCCCCTGCAATTTCCAGTGTGTTTTGTGCTCTTTCTAACCTCTTACCCATTGTAGACATAGCTTTTTCTGTCCGAAACAGTATATCCACCTTTTGCCTTCAACAGATTAACCCTAATTGTCTTTCAGGATTCCTCTCTGGTGACCTTCAACCGGACCCTGGGCAAATCTCTATCAATGCACATGTCAAGTTGCATTAAAATAATCTGTTTATTTTCTTCCGTTTCTGGATTGCAGACTTTCTTGAGATCATACATGTTTAGTACTTTATTCACCTTGATAAGCCTGCAGCCTCATACCACATCTGGCATTTAATGAGCCAACAAAACTAGTGACCCAGCATGGGGCCCAGGGCTAGATGGTCAATCTCTCTGCTTGGGAAGGTTTATTGAAGGTTGATTATTTTGGGAAACAAACAAGCTGTAATGACCAAAAAAATTGACAGTTTTTCTTTTTCAGGGTGCATGTATTTTAGGCAAAAAATTTTATATAGGCTAAAGAAATTAACAACTACTTTTAGAACTAATTTCATGCAGAAAGAAGCAATGTAGAAAATACCTGGTACTAAGGAAACTTTTCTGAAGCCACTGAAGTGACTAACTTCATATCATATAGTTGATGCCTTAAGAGACCTACTGTTACCCAGTGTAACCACTACATGATAGAGCTGAATTTCTGCCCCACCCTAACTCTGCTTATCCTTAAAAAGCAGGATGCCTGCTGTAAAAAATTCCTTTTGTAATCAGACCAGTTGAGACTGGTTAGAACCAAGATAGCTTACCAAATGACTTTTAAAAGACCTCAAGCTTCATTATAATCTCATTTCCTTGCTAAATGGGACTCCCACCAGCACCACGACAGTTAGCAATTGCCATGACAATGACTGGAAGAAGTCATAAAAGGACCAAAAGGAAGGTGGTACTACTGGTTCTGGGAAGTTCACTGCCCTTGCCCAAAAAGACAGGGATTACTCCCCTCGCTTTTAATGTTCAACCCCTTTATAAGAAAAAAAATTATATATTTTAAACCACTCATCCCTCACTCGTCAAGAAGTTGATTTGTAAGCTCTGTTCCTGCTTCTCAATTCTATGGCCATTGAATAAAGCCTGCACTGTTTGATGCTCATGTTCAGTTTTATGTCAAGGCTTCATGACACCAAACAGGGAAAGACTCTGTTTTTATGGGTACTGGCTTTGTCAGTAACAAAACTAGTGACCAAGCATGGGGTCCTGGGCTAGATGATCAATCTCTCTGCTTGGGAATCTCCCTTACCACCCTAGAGACTCGACAACTGGCACCCGACAGCATCAGTTGGTAATGAACACGCATTTGTCCTGACTCCGTGCAGGGATCAGCTCTGGGGAAGGTAATGCATCATTGTTGTAAGATCATAAGCAGGCAGGCAAAGGTTATCTAGCTGTACTGGGAAGGGCCCCCTAAGCTGAGCACAGTGGGGATGCTCACCCAAAATCAGGGTTGTGCACAGGGATGCCCTGCACCAGACCATGGTCCCATCCTCAGTAGAGGCCCCTGTGGGAGTTCTCTAAAGTGTGAGAGGAACCAGAGCATTTGAGGAGGATGATACAGAGACTGAGAAGTGAAGAGACCACTTTTGAGGGATTAGAAGAAATCTCCATTCTGAGGCTGAAGTGCCTAGGGGAGACCTCTGAGACAGGGTGCCAGGGACACCTGGCTGGCCTTCAGGAAGACACCAGAGACAGCTGGGTACAATGGTCAATATTGCTTTTGGGCACAATAAGGAAAATCTAGAGTTCAAGTGGTTAACCTGCAAATTCAGGGTTAAGTAGAGTCTTCTAAAGTTCTCTGTTTTCCTCTCTTTTCTGTCTGCTTTGAATCTGGTGTTACTAAGTTGCTGGTGCTGAGATAAGACTCATTATTTATGGTCTAACTGAAATGGAAACATTAGAAACTCATTTGAAACTGAAAAAACAAAAAAGTAAAAGAGGGTTTTTAAAATAAACTGCCATAGAAAATACTTTGCCCAAATTTTGATTCACAGCCTTCCTTGGATTACGTACCGGGGAAACAAAGTTTAGCCAGGTCAATAGGTCCCAATTTTGTTTAAAAAATTAGATTTAGCTTTATTTTCTAAAATGGGTAATTTATATTACCATCTCATGGCTAAAATTTCAAGGTAAAAGCCATTGGATCTTGTGTGAGTGTATGTTTGTGTGTGTGTGTGTGTGTGTGTGTATACATGCTTCAGTGTATTTATGTGTATACATTTGTGCTATGCTATGTGGTATGTCTAACATGCTACCAAATGGCTTCTAAGTAAATGAATACTCATAAATTTTAAAAGTCCAAATATTCTTTGTTTACATGAATTTAGTAATTTTTGATAAATAAAAACTTTTATTTTTTTACTAAAATTGAAATTAAAAAGCCTTGAAAATTATTAGCAAACATTCTTATCTGAGTTTACTGATTAAGATGTCAGGGTTTGGCACAAATGCTGTAAGACTATAACCCCAGTCAAAAATAATCTTGGGTAATTTGTCTGACAGATACCGGAGCTGGGGTTTTCCATACACATCTGTACTGCCTTCCCTCAGCTTCAGATTTATCCCCATCAGCACACTCATTTCTTTCTTGGCTCTGCCTTGGCCATAAAAGACACAACTCTTCTGAGTGATATCCCATCATATAAATCTAGGCATTATCTCCTAGTCCCTCTGAGTCTCTCCACAGTATTTCTTTTTCTTAAACCTTTTTTTTTTTTTTGTTGAGGGTGTCTTGCTCTGTCACCTAGACTGGAGTGCAGTGGCATGATCTTGGCTCACTATAACCTTCATCTCCAGGGCTCAACCCATCATCCCACCTCAGTCTCCCAGGTAGCTGGGACTACAGGCACAAGCCACCATGTTAATTTTTGTATTTTTTGGTAGAGACAGGGTTTTGCCTTGTTGTCCAGGCTGGTCTTGAACTGCTGGGCTCAAGCCATCTGCCCACCTCAGACTGGTGCTATTACAGGTGTGAGCCTCTGGGCCCAGCCTCTCTTCCAAGTCTATGACTCCAGAGCACTCTAGGGGCCTGTCTCTTCAGTGAAGGAGGCTTCCACTGGTGTTGTGGGGAGCATCTTGGGCACTGACTCAGATGTGGGGGCCACTCTCTTCTTAGCGATAACCCTGATAGAGTTGGCAAAGGTGAGACAGTTCTCTCTCTGATGGCTGTTTCCAGCTGTACCATAGGTACCAGGATTCACCTGAGACCAGGGTGGGGACTGGCAGAGAAGTACTCATAACTCCATGAGAGGCATTAAAATCAAGGTCCTGGGGTTCAACTTGGGGATGTGGTAACTGAGGAGACCATGATCCCTGGCTTTCTGGATGGCATGAATCAACATCTTGTGCTGCGTCATACAGACTCCTGTGTATGGAGCATGGAAGATAATACCCATGTGGGCACTGACAAACTGTTCCAAGAGCTTAACATTCCTAAAGTCAACATGCAACTTGTGATGTTGGCAGATGCGGCAGGGATTCCCAGCAACTTTATTCCTATGTATACATGTCTTTTGAGTCTGCTGCAGGGGTATACCACCCTTGTAGTAGTGGCAATAGTCCACCCAGTTGGGATGAGAACCCTATGGTTCCTGGTATTCTTCTGATTCCAGATATTTCCAGGGTTCATTCTTATATAGTGAAATGGGAACTGGGGGCAAATACTCTTTCTCAGGAGCTTTGCTGAAAGAGTATGGAGGGGAACCTGAACTCCATTGGTACTTCGGAAGAAAGAAAGGATAGGAAGCTGCCTCAGCAGGGTGTTTAATATGGGCATCACCATCTTAAACCCAGATCAGGTAAGTTGTGTTCTTATTGAGAAAAAAAAAAAAAAAATATATATATATATATATATATATAATTTTGTAATTTGGAGATTATTTGAAAGTTATTTATAACACAAGATTAAAAACAGTAAGTTAGAGAGACAGAAAGGTAAAAGGATTACGTATATATAGAGAGATATTTTTGGTAAGGAAGGTTATAAATAGAAGAACATAATTTTGTATGAGAGAAGATCTTATATAGTAAATTTTTGTCCTAAAATAAAATGACTTATTATTTTAAAAGAGGTAGTACAAACAAATCAAAAGGTCAAAATATGTTGTTGATGGTCTAAGTCCTAATAAAGATTGTGGGAAAACAAATTTATAAAAGAAATTTTGTATGTGATTTAATTGCCTACAGTTAAAAAGAAATTACCTATAACAGTCTTTCTAAGATTGGTCATCTATGTTAAAATAAGATTTTTCTAAGGCATTAATTTACTCTTAATAAAATTATAAGAGGTTTGTTTTTTAATTCTATAATCTTAGACCTACAGCTCCCTTATCCCCAGTGGCTTCTGCAGGCAACACACCTCATTGCCACCAATCACCCATTGATTCCTTTCAGATAGTCAACCCAGACAGTACCCAATGCAAGGCATCTTACCAGCCTTCCTCTATGATGACCTCTGGCAGGTCACCAGTGGGAAAGAGGGATGGTTATTGTACATGTTCTCTTCAAAACTTCAGATATTTACAACTAGAAGTCACATTCTAAATGATTAGGAAAAAATCCTGGGGATTCAAAACCTCATTCAGAGTATTTTTCAGACCTATAACCCCAATCGAGCAGACGTCCAGTCCCCTTTGAACATTCTCCTCACGGGATGAAAAATTTAAAAAAAAAATCCTCAGTTATTAGAAGTGCTAGGGAGGAAATGGACAGAGCCCACAGAGACAAAATAAAAAACCCTGTTAAGAGACCAGAGAATGAGGTTGTGACAGACCTTGACCCCGTTTAGGATCCTCAGACAGGAATGAAAAAGGCAAGATTCAGGCATGATGAAACGTTAATGTTAAAGGGAATAAAGCCACAGAAGAAAGACCCACTAACTGGAGTAAGCTAAGAAAAATTAATCAACAACCCCAGAAAAGTCTATATATCTTCCCAGAGAGGTTGAGAGGAAAATATGAAGTTGTATACTGCTCTTACTCCTGATTCAGCAGAGGGAGAGAGGCAGTTCTGAAATCTATTTGTCTCCCAGAGGACATCAGACATTAGCTATAAACTCCAAAAGGTAAAATTAGAGCTCAATGCTCCCATCTTAAGACTAATATACCTAGGCAATAAGGTGTTCAACAACCAAGAAGGGGAGGAGGAGCATAAAGAAGAAAGGGAGGCCAAAAAGCAAGCCCAACTACTGGCTGTTACCTATCCATGGAAAATCACAGCTCTGGTGAGCTACTGCTGGTCCTCTAACCAGTAGAAAAGATTCCGAAGACGGAAGAGACTAGGACCAAACCAATGTGCCTTCCGTAAGGAAGAGGGTCACTGGAAAAGGGACCCATCTGAAAGGAAGCGGGAGGGGGAATGTCCCACCCAGGTGTTTCACAGTAGCATATGGTCTAAGTAGAAAAAAAAAGTCTACAGGTCCTAGGGGCTCCTCAATTGGCACTCTAGGTATCCTTCAAGGTGTCCTGACTGACACTGGACATAGGGGACAAGCCTGTTGGCTCCTTGGTTGACACAGGGGCCACCTACTCTGTTTTGAACACTCCCAGGGGTATATTTACTCAACAAAATGGCAGGATTCCCCAGACAGGCGAAAAACCCAGCAGCTAACGTGGACTGTGTCATCTCAAGAGTTCAAACTCTATACCCAGCCACCACAATATTTGGAGAGGCCTGGAGTAACTGACTCTTGAACAAGGAACCCTATTCCAGTATGTGGATAACATCCTTGTTGCCAGCCCTTCTAAAAAAATTGAGATCAAAATACCCATTAGCCTTTAACTTCCTAGCAGAAAGGAGTTCTAAGATTTCCCCCCAAAAGCACAAATATCTCAGTAGCAAGTAACCTATCTGTAGTTACTCCTAGAAGAAGAACAACAAAGTTAGTCCCAAGGGAGATGGGAAGTAACATGCCAACTACAGCAACCAAAGACCTGGAAACAACTTCAAGGGTTTCTGGGCATGGCAGGATTTGGCAGCCTCTGAATTGCTAGCTTTGGCCTCATTGCCCATCCTCTATAAAAACAATTAGAAGGACACAGACCCTTTTAAATGAATGACAAAATGTAACCAAGCATTCCCCAAACTTAAAACCCAGCTCACAAGGTCCCCAGCTTTAAGCCTACCTAACTTAACTAAATCTTTCTATATTTATGTTCATGAAAAGGGAAAAGCCTTAGGAGCACTAACTTAAAGGTTGGCCCCACTGACCCACATAGTATCCTACTTTTTCATGCAGCTGGACCCAGTTGCTAAAGGCTGGCCACCCTGCCTTTGGTTGATGGCAGCCATGGCCCTCCTTTGAAAACAGAGAAGTTAACCTTTGGACAACCCCTAACCATCTGAACTCTCCACCATACTCAGACCCTCATAAAAGAAACAGGAATAGAATGACTATCTCCAGGCAAGGCTCTCCAGTTGCAAAGTTATTGCAGGCTGTAAGAAATTTAGCCCAGCTGGCAACAGTTCATGGCCATGGCCACCAGAAGGGGGAAACTAAGGTAATTAAAGAAAATAATAAAGCCAATCTAATGCCAAAACAAGCAGCTTTAAGAAAGTTACCCTTCAAATGTCACTTTTTGCTTTCCCTCTTGAATCCTCCTCCTTGTTTTAAAACAAAACAAAACAAAAAACCCTGGTTTACTCTTTAAAAAACTGGAAAAAGACCTCCAAATTGGAATATACCTGACATTCTGAATCATCCAGGAGAGCTAATAAGTCCTCACGAACAACTTATTTTCCCTGAAGAAGTTACATTACAGGCCATTAGAGAAGCTCATTCTAGCACTCACTTTGGTCATGAGGCCCTTCATAACTGGCTTTTCAAGAGCATGATGGCCCCAAAGTTCAGGAAGCTAGACAAGGAGATAGTTGAGATTTTCCCCACATGCTATGTTAAAAATTCTAATAACCACCCAGCAGAGTTGGGTGGGGGAGGCAAAAGGGAGCTGCTCAGCTGGTGAAGTACCAACATAAACGCCCAGGGGAAGATTGGTAAATTTATTTCACAGATATGCCCAGAGCCTTAAAAACCTTTAAATACCTCCTGGTTCTCACTGACACTTTTTTCAGGATGGGTAAAAGACTTTGCCACCCACACTGAGATTGCACATGAGATGGTAAAGTTGCTACTGAAGAAAAATTGTCCTCAGATTCAGGCTGCCTGAGTCAATTCAAAGAAATATTGGACTAGCATTCACATGTTCCATTACTAAGCCTACTTCTGAGGGTCTAGGAATAAAATGGCATCTACGTGCCACCTGGAGACTACAGTCTTCATTTATAGGACATACCCAGCTAAAGGCAGCTGCTTGAACCTAAGGAAGAAAATCCCTTCTACTGAGTTGAACCACTCTCAGATCTAAAATTACTGATGTGTTTGAGGACTAAAACCCTCAACCCTGGGCCTGCGTATACTTTCTGTCAGGACTTAGTTTACTTGCCCTCTTAGATGTATCCTCATCTTTGCTTTGGGAGTAACCTTGTTGCATCCAGAGCCTACCCGTGTTTGGAAAACACATGACCTCAAGGAGATTGCACCCTATGGCACTTAATCCCCAGAGAAGTCAAAATCTTTGTTTCCTGTCCCCCTTTTGCCCAAGGAATAAAAGGGTGATTAGGCTTATTCTAGCTTCCATCAGGATAACAGGCCGTCTCCTAAACCCCTGGGGAAGGTTTTCCTACCATGAGGTTACCCTCTGCAACCTCACAACGTTACGGAAATGTGAGCTGATGAGAATGACGATCCCCTTACCTGAATTCTCCCTAGTCTCATTAGCCAATATTGTGCTTGGTAACTGTCTGGCTCTTGATTACTTGTCAAAACAAGGTGAGGTGTGTATAGTCACCAAGTATTCCTCTTGTACTTGGGTAAATAATTCAGGATTAATTCAAAAAGACATTAAAATAATCTACAACCAGGCCAAGTGTTTCCACCAATTAATCAAAAGGACACAGACCCTCAAGGAATATAAAAACATCATAAAATAAGCCATCCCTAATCTCACTTAGTTCTTATTCTTCCTGGGCCCTTTAGCTGCTATTATACTTCTCTTGATTTTGGGGCCCTGTCTCCTAAATTGTCTGCTCCTATTTGTGTCTAAACAAATAGAGGCCATAAAACTATAGAAAACAGTTACTCAGTGATATAAACAGCTGGGCTCACACCCAAGAGATAACCAGACCTACCTAAGACTAGCTACAGAAGAATTTCACTCCTCAGGGGACATATCAACATCTAAATTCAGCTTGAAGAAGTTATAGAAGATGAACCTTGGCTTGTTTGAACCTCTAAAGGAGTGAATATAAGAAAAGGGGGGATTTGTTACCCAATGTAATGACTACATGACATAGCTGAATTTCTACTCAACACTAACTCTGCTTATCTTTAAAAAACTGGATGTTTACTGTAAGAAGTTTTCTCTGTATTCAGACTAGCTGAGACTGGTTAGGTCCAAGATAGCTGGTATGGTATGATATCTGTTTCCCTACCAAATCTCATGTCAAATTGTAATCCCCAATGTTGGAGGTGGGGACAGGTGGGAAGTGATTAAATTATGAGGGTGGTTTCTCAGAAATGGTTTAGCACCAACCCCTTGGTGCTGTTCTTGTGATAGTGAATTCTCACGAGATTTGGTTGTTTAAGAGTGAATGTTACCTTCCCCCTCACTCTCTCTTGCTCCTTCTTCAACCATGTAAAGTGCCTGCTTCCATTTTGCCTTCAACCATGAGTAAAAGTTCCTTGAAGCCTCCTCACAAGCATATGCCACCATGTTTCCTGTACATCCTGCAGAACTGTGAGCTGAATAAACTTCTTTTCTTATACATTATCCAGTCTCAGGCATTACTTTATAGCAATGTGAGGCCAGACTAATTCAGGAAATTGGTGTCAAGGAGTAGGGCATTGGTATAAAGATGCCTGAAAATGTGGAAGCAACTTTGGAATTGGGTAACAAGAAGGTTGTAAGAGTTTGGAGGGCTCAGAAGAAGACAGGAAGAGGAGGGAAATTTTAGAACTTCCTTGAGACTGGTTGTATGGCTGTGACCAAAATGTTGATAGTGACATGGATGGTTAAGGCAAGGCTGAGAAGGTCTCAGATGCAAATGAGGAATTTATTGGTAACTGGAGCAAAGGTCACTTTTGTTATGCCTTAGCAAAGGGTTTGGGTTCATTGTTCCCTTGCCTTAGGGATCTGTGGAACTTTGAACTTGAGAATTATGATTTAGCGTATCTGGTAGAAGAGATTTCTAAGCAGCAAAGCTTTCAAGATGTAGCCTGCCTGCTCCAACAGCTTATGCTCATATGTGTGAGCAAATAAATGACTTAAAACTGAAACTTATATTTAAAAGGGAAGTAGAATGTGTAAGTTTGGAAAATTTGTAGCTTGGCCATGTGGTAGAAAAAAAAAAAAACACCATTTTCCTGGGGGGAATTTAAGCAGGCTGCAGAAATTTGCTTAAGTGAAAAGGAGCCAAGTGTTAATAGCCAAGACAATGGAGAAAAGGCCTTTAAGGCATTTTGGAGACATTTGCAGCAGCCCCTCCCGTCATAGACCTGGAGGTCTAGGAGAATAGAATAGTTGTGTTGGCCAGACCAGGGCCCCATTGCCCTGTGCAGCCTCAAGACACTGCTCCCCACATCCCAGCTGCTCTGGCTTTAGCATCAGCCCAAAGGGCACTAGATACAACTCAAGCTGCTTCTGCAGAGAATGCAAGCCATAAGCCTTGGGAGCTTCTATGTAGTGTTAAGACTGTG
This sequence comes from Nomascus leucogenys, assembly GCF_006542625.1. Lineage (NCBI taxonomy): Eukaryota > Metazoa > Chordata > Mammalia > Primates > Hylobatidae > Nomascus > Nomascus leucogenys. The sequence goes on from NC_044400.1 coordinate 12,350,119, forward strand.
GGTTCACAGAGTATAAGAGTTAAGGCTTGGTAGCTTCTGCCTAGATTTCAAAGGATGTATAGAAAAGCCTGGGTTTCCAGGCAGAGGCCTGCTGCAGGGGCAAAGTTCCTCACTGAAAACCTCTACTAGGGCAGTGTGCAGGGGAAATGTGGGGGAGCAGACCCTACACAGAGTCCCCACTGGAGCACTGCATAGTGGAGTTATGAGAAGAGGGCAACAGTACTCCAGACCCCAGAATTGTAGATCTACCAACATCTTCTACCCTACACTTGGAAAAGCCTTAGGAACCCAACAGCAGCCAGTGGGAGCAGCTCCAGAGGCTGAAACTTGCAAAACCAGAGAGGCAGAGCTTCCCAAGGCTTTAGGAGCCGACTTCTCATACTAGTTTGACGCAGATGTGGGACATGGATTCAAAGGTGATTACTGTGAAGCTTTAAGATTTAATGACTATCCTGCATGGGGCCTGTAGCACCTTTTATTTTGGCCAATTTCTCCTCTTTGGAATGAGAATATTACCTAATGCTTGTACCTTCGTTGTAGCTGTCTCTCTGGTTTTGTATAAAGCTCACTGGAAGAGATGGAATTTATATTTTGTCAAAGAGACAACTACCCTGGTAATATTCTACTGTCAATTTAAAAGAACTAAGACATAAATGCTACCTAATTAACCCCCTAATGATTTCTTTAAGGACCAGTGATTTTCAATTGGTTGTGTAGTGGATACTGTGATGTTCCAACTACACTGTCTATCAGAATTAAAGGACTTACTCTACAGCTTCTGGCAGTGCTGCTACCTGGTAGCTTTTAGCTATCAAGCATCCTATTATTTGCTTTCAGCTGAAGAGAGTCTATTCACCCAAACTCTTACTCTGTCTCTGGGGGCAGACTATATGCATTAAATGGTTCTGGCAGTGCTGCTACCTGGTAGCTTTCAGCTATCAAGCATTCCTATTATTTGCTGTCAGCTGAAGAGAGTCTATTCACCCAAACTCTCACTCTGTCTCTGGGGGCAGACTATATGCATTAAATGGTTGATAGGGAAATAAAAGCCATAAAAGCCTTGCCACTCCTTACAACCTTGGGACAATTTTTTTTTTTTTTTTTTTTTTTTTTTTGAGACAGAGTTTTGTTCTTGTTGCCCAGGCTGGAATGCAATGGAGTGATCTTGGCTCACCGCAACCTCCGCCTCCTGGGTTCAAGCGATTCTCCTGCCTCAGCCTCCCAAGTAGCTGGGATTACAGGAATGAGCCACCATGCCTGGCTAGTTTTGTATTTTTAGTAGAGATGGAGTTTCTCCATGTTGGTCAGGTTCATCTCGAACTCCCTACCTCAGGTGATCCACAACCATGGGACAATTTAAAAGAGCCATTATAGCTTCAAAGATTCCTTCAGGGTTCATTGACCTTTTCTGAAACTCAATTACAGCCCAGCTTCACCTTCTGCCCAAAAATGCTTCCTTCCCTCCTCCCAGCCACCATAGGTATGGATTCTGAGAGTGTTTCCTAATAAAATCTGGCTCTTGTATTGAGAATAGACACTAATAAACAAAAATATAAGTATACGGGTCAGTTGAGATGACATTGTAGTAATCTTGGAAATAAATTTTGAAAGTAGCAGTGGAAGTGCTAGAAATATTTGGATTTTAAACAACAGAATTTCCTGAAGACTGGGTGTGGGATTGTTAGAGAAAATGATGACTCAGGGATGACTCCAACGATCTTTGCTTGAGTACTGGAAAAATGGTTTGGGTCGGGGGGACTATGGTTGGAACAGATTTTGGAAGGGGTTATTAAGAATTCATTTTGAGCCGGGCACGGTGGCTCACGCCTGTAATCCCAGCACTTTGGGAGGCCGAGGTGGGTGGATCACGAGGTCAGGAGTTTGAGACCAGCCTGACCAACATAGTGAAACCGTCTTTACTAAAAATACAAAAAATAGCCGGGCGTGGTGGTGTGCGCCTGTAACCCCAGCTACTTAGGACGCTGTGGCAGCAGAATCACTTGAACCGAGGAAGTGGAGGTTGCAGTGAGCCGAGATTGAGCCACTGCACTCCAGCCTAGGCAACAGAGTGAGACTCCATCTCAAAAAAAAAAAAAAAGAATTCATTTTGAAGTATGTTGAAGTATGTCTATTAGACATCCAGCGGAGATGACAAGTAGACAATGGGATTTACAGAAATTCAATCTGGTAGAGAATTGTGGGTAAGAAATATCATTTTAGAAGTCTTTGGCATATACTAACATTTAAATGTATGAGAATAGATGATACCTCCAAGAGAATGAGTATAAATAAAGAAGAGAAGAACACTAAAGACTGATACTTGAACATACCAATTTAGGGACTGGGGAGGAGAATCAGCAAAGAAGACAATGATGGAATGACCATTAAGGTAGAAGGAATACCAAAGGGGAATAGTTGGAAGACACGTGGAAAAGTATATAAAGGAGAAAGGGTATGATCAACTACTTAAAATGCTGCTACAGGTCAAATAAATTGGTTTTGATCACTTCGATGGTGAAAATGATGGCAGTATTCCTAATGGGGTGATGAGATATAAAACATAATCAGAGTAGTTATACAAGCATGTTTGAGCAAAGGAAATAAAATATCTCTTCCTAAGTATTTTGCTATAAAGAGAAACAGAATAAGAAGTAGTTGGTAGGGACAGTGAAGTCTGAACAACTTTGGTTTGCTTTTTTGTTTGTTTGTTTTTTGTAGAGACAGGGATCTCATTATGTTGCCCAGGCTGGTCTCAAATTCCTGGCCTCAAGGAATCCCCCAGCCCCAGCCTACCAAAGTGCTGAGACTACAGGTGTAAACCACCATGCCTGGCCTAATTTTTTTTTTTTTAAGGAGAAAGGATAGTATATTTGTATGCTAATAGGAATGATCAACTGGATGGTAAAACATTGATGATAAAATTTCTAAGATTGATATGGAACAAAAAAGAGCCTGAATAGCCAAAGCAATCCTAAGCAAAAAGAACATAATGCCAGAGGCATTACATTACGTGACTTCAAGTTACACTACAAGGCTACAGTAACAACAACAGAATGTGCTGGTACAAAAAAAATACACATTGGCCAATAGAACAGAATAGAGAATTCAGAAATAAAGCCACACACCTACAACCATACAATCTTCAACAAAGTTGATAAAAATAAGCAATGTGGAAAGGACTTGCTATTCAATAAATGGTGCTGGGATAGCTGTCTAACTATATGAAGAAGAATGAAAGTGGTCTCTTATCTTTCACCATCTACAAAAATTAACTGAATATGGTTTAAAGAACTAAATGTAAGACCTCGAACTATAAGAATCCTAGAGGAAAACCTAGGAAACTCCATTCTAGAAATTGGCCTAAATTTACGATTTAGTCCTCAAAAGCAATCGGAACAACAACAACAACAACAACAAACTGTCAAGTGGGACCTAATTAAGCTAACTAGCTTCTGCACGGCAAAAAGAAACTAACAGGGTCAACAGTCAATCTAGAGAATGGAAGAAAATATTTGCAAACTATGTATCTGACAAAGGTCTAATATTCTAAGATCTGATATTCAAAGGTCTAATATTCTGCTCAGTACCTGGGTGATGGAATCAGTTGTACCCCAAACCTTAGCATCCTGCAATATACCTATGTAAGAAACTTGCACATACAACTCCTGAATCTAAAACAAATGTTAAAATTATTTAAAAAAAAGGAAAGGAGAGAAAATGTAAATTTCCAGAAGTTGCTATAATAAAATAAAAAAAGTAAAGACTCAGGACTTTGGGCCATGAGATATCAGCCCAACCTCCGGGAATAGGAGCTGCAGATTTCGTTCATCTATCTGTTGAAAAACTCAATCAATCATCCTTGCAAAATTAAGACTTAATCAAAAGTCTGGACACCAAAGCTAGAGTGAGTGGCCTGGGTTCACAATAATCTATATGCTATTGCTACATTATGATATCAGAAGGGTAACATGTCTCTTCAGAACTCAGTAGGTTTTTATTTAGAAGCTTCTCCTAGTCCCACATTCCACCCTACATGTTTCTTCTTTTGGCTGTTTTTAATTTGTATACTTGCACTATAACAAAACTAATGATTAGTATAGTGATGTCCTGAGTTATGTTAGTCATTCTAGCAAGCTATCAAATGTGAGGGTTCTAGTCTAAATGTGGGTGGTCCTAGGAATCTCAAAACTTGCAACTGATGTCTAAAGTCATGGACATACTTGGCAGTCTAGAGAACTGTGCTCTTAATCTTGAGTTTGTCCTAACTTTGAGTAGTAGATGATATCAAAATAACAGTACTATAATAAAAATGCACAAAATGTACATAACATTTTATACAGTAATTCTAATATTGAAACATTTTTCTAAGGTTTTAACTATATACCCATTGTCACAAAATGATTTATGATAAACAATAAAAGAGAATATAATAGAATACTTCAACTCTTTCTCTCATGAATATCTATTTAGTACTCAGTACTTACTAGGAGATGAGCACTAAGTTAGATGTCAAGGATAAATATTTAAAAAGACAAAAATATTCCTTGTACTCTAACACTAACATAGCAAAAATATAACAATTTATTTATTTAGATGAACACACAATTTTAAAATTTTCTGATATCTTCTTTAATAGTGGATGCCTCTGCTATTGAATCACATAGAAGTGGCACCCAGACAAGATATGGGTGTCTAGAGCAGGTTTTGCAGATAAAGTGAAAAAATTAGGTAGAATTGACTATCAATAATAGACTATCTGATTAGCAGTGGTTTACAAATAAAAATATTTAGTTTTTATGCAAAACAAAGATTTTAAATAAATATACTCAATTCACTTACAAAACAGGGAAAGTGGTAGGCGGTGCCAAATTTTAAACCAAAGCCCAGGATGTCATCAGAACCTAGTGATGCCATCAAATATGTCATTCTGTTTCCCCACCCTACTTCACTATGCTACTCCACCAGTTAACCATGCTGGCTTTTCAATTTTTTGTAAGGATGGTTGCTGCAGGTCCATGGTGTCACATCCAAGGGAAAAAAGGATGGAGTAAGACCATAGATTTGTTCCTCAAGAAGTTCTGCCTTCTTCGTTTTTTGTTTGTTTTGTTTTGTTTTTGAGACATGGTCTCACTTTGTCTCGCAGGCTTGGAGTGCAGTGGTGTTTTCATAGCCCTCTGAAGCCTCGAACTCCTGGGCTCAAGCAATCTTCTTGCCTCAGCCTCGTAAGTAGCCAAGACTACAGGCATGTGCTAACATGCCTGGCTAATTTTTTTATTTTTTATTTTAGAGACAGGGTCTTGCTGTGTTGCTCAGACTGGTCTCAAACTCTTGGCCTCAAGTGATTCTCCTGCCTCAGCCTCCCAAAGTGCTAAGATTACAGACATGAGCCCCTATGCCCGGCCAGTTTTCTCTTTTTATCATGAGAATACACTAGTGCCTTTGCCAGAATGAATGATGTCATAGGCCTCATTAGTGAGAGGATGACAAAGCGAACTTTTGACATAAGGGAATAAGATTCCCGTGATTAAGTAAATCTTATAATATTTCATACTCTGACACTAGTGGAGGGCCCATACTCATTGTAATTAGCTTTTTACTAGTAAAGTCCAACATTTACTTAAATAAGATCAAGTAGCATTTGGCTGTTGGTTAAGTGACATTATCTGCCATAGGAAGTAACCTACAAGCTAAGACATGGTGGATGAGCAGGATTCTCTGGAAAAAAAATAATGGGAATCAGCAGGAGAACACGAGGAAAAACTTTCCACAGAGAGTAACACATGTAAAATTGCAGAGAGAGAAATCTTGGTAATTTCACTGCAGCACTTTGAGATCACAGCATAAAAAGGTGATTGTTGATAACTGAGGTTGCAAAAACTAAGAAAAAATTTAATCATGAAACATCGCAATAAATTTACTTAAAACGGTATTTTTTGGTCATCAAAAAGATAATGAATAAGGTTGTATGAAACATGCACATATTTATGGCTACTATTAAGGAAAATCAATATGTGCATTTTTGTGGGACTATATATAGTAAGTGTGATAAATGTTTAATATAATATACAAAACAGATATAGTTGGGAGAGGATGGTAGGATTATGAATGTTAAACCATTGAATTATTTTAAATATTTTTAATTTTGTTGCACTATTTAAATAATTAAATTATTTAAAGTAAAATATGAATTAGTTTCCTAGGAGCACCTTTATTTTTGCCTCTACTATTAAGTTACCAAGTGTAACTGCCAAGCAAAATTTTATTTTCCTCAAAGTCAAGCTATCACACATAGTTGAATAAATTGAGCACTGGACAAGGTCACTTAAGAGGCAAGTGGAAGCTCTGCTTCCTCTGCTATTTGTTCTGGTTCTGGACAGCACCTGCTTGGAAAGTTTCCATTTTTAATTCCCATAAAGTTATTGCATGGGTTAGCCATAGCACTGCCTACTTTTGGGAGAATAACTTATTATTTGAAATGTGATTTGAAGATACTCATTTCCTATATTCTCTTCTGTCTCAACTAGCATGACCAGTCAAAGTTTACTGTAAAACTCATGAACTCATAAAAAAAGTGATTTTGAAGTTATACAAAGACAGAACAGTAGCAAAGTTCATGGAATAATGAATACGAATATTCTTATTGGGAAATGAAAAATCCTTTAAAGAAAATATATATGTCAGGCCACTGTGGTTCCTTAAATGACCTCTGGCGATTCCTATAGATGCTCTTTGCAGAGAGTTCTTTCTCTGTTTATTATTAAATTATTTTTTAAACTTCTCAGATTCTTCATAGTGCCATTTGACCTACAAAAAAGGTACTGAAATAAAAATTTCTTTTCCCTTTGCCCAAATAAAAAGAGCAAGATTTGTGAAGATTTCTTTTTTTTTTTTTTTAGAAGAAATGAACTACTTATTACGAAGAATTATGTGAAGAAAAGAGTCAAAATATTATTTGGTTTCTGGTCTTCCTATTCAGTACATTTTCTGAGCAGTCAGAATCCCTCTGTGGTTTGAGCTGGTGAGTGACCAGCTGAGTACAGTCACAACAAAGAAAAAAATTCTGTATTCGGGGTTCATGTAGCAAAATAAGAACAAAAAGTTTTGTAAAGTGGGATGAAAAACATCTTAGAAGATATGAACATCATCACTCCTAAAGTAAATGACCTTTTTCCCCAAGGTGGTCCTTGCCTTATAAGCTCAGTGTTATTTCCTAGAGGGAAATTTTAACCAAAATGTCCTAATAAGATGAACTTCTTAGCTGATCTGAACTAGACATTTCCAGGAATTGTGGTATTTTTCTGAAAATAACATGTTAATCTCAAAAGTTAGCAATCTGTCTAATCACCACTGCCAATTCTGTCACCAGGTAGAACTAATATCAGCAATTACTACATCTACTAAATGCTTACTATTGGGCTATGACATATTCTAAGCACTTTATATGTATTTTACTCGCTTAATATTCATATTACACCATATGAAGTAATATTTTCATTCACAATTTGAATGTGAGAAAAATTGAGACATTGAGAAATTAAATAACTTGTCCACAGTCAACTAAACTTCAACTGAGGAAGTTACTTGAAAACCTGAGAATCTGGCCCCAGAGTCCTGACCTGTAACTTCCCTTTTATGATGGCTCTGGTTGATCACACTGAATATCATATTCAGATCAAAGAATCACAGAAATCAGTGTGAATCTGACAACTAGATCTTCTATTACTTATGCATCAACCCCACTAACCATTCAGCATCTCTGGGGATAAAAAACCCACTCTTGCAAATCTGACCAATTTATACGGTTGGAAGAAAATAAACCATTACTTGTATTCGGACTGTCCAGTTGGCTTAGGCAACTATAAGAAGAGTACTGGACTGGTTGCCGGTGTCTATTCTAATTAATGAAGTGAAAAATATCAGCAATGTCTGTTTGTTCAACCAGCTTCATTTATACAATATACCTCATCCAGATGAAAGATTTTGTTTCATTATTTGCTGAAAACCATTTATTCCCAAAGACCACAAAGCTTCCATATGTTTCGAGTAGCATTTGTGCAGTTTGCAATGACATCTTCATTAAAAGATTAGTAAAAACTCGTATTTTCCAATGGAAAGTATAAATGATAAGGCTTCAAAGTGAAAAAACTACCTGAAATATGGGATCACCGATGAATTAGCAGAAATAGGTTACTAGCTGTAGACAAGCATGTGACATTAATGCTTACAATTTTTTATCATAGTAAAGGGTCATGGTGCTAAGCAGAGGACAGCTATGTTATTCAAACAAGATGAGAAATGTGCTTAAAATTCCTGCAAAAATTAAGTACAGTTACCCTAATATAAGAGATATTAGAATGAGTCGGCAAAGTAAAATCCCAGGTAAACACTCCTTCCTCCTTACTGACATGGCCTTATGCATTAATTTAACAATTTTCTGAATTTTTTTTTTTTTTTTTTTTTTTGAGACGGAGTCTCACTCTGTCGCCCAGGCTGGAGTGCAGTGGCACAATCTCGGCTCACTGCAAGCTCCCCCTCCCGGGTTCACGCCATTCTCCTGCCACAGCCTCTCCGAGTAGCTGGGACTACAGGCGCCCGCCAGCTCCTATTTTGAATCCTTCATTCCCTATGGACTATTATAATAGCCTTCTAGTTAAACTTTTTGCTTAAAATCTCTTAGGCCTTGAATCCAGCCTTCACACATCTGTCTAAGTTTCTGAATCATATGATTTATCTGGTCATTTCAGTGCTAAAAACATGATCGAAGATGGATTGCCTGTTAGGATCCTACATTCCTATTGTATAAAGGAAGAACATTTGCTTTTAGCTCCAACCTTCCCCAGTCTTCACTATCTGAAATTTCTGTGGAAATTCTTCTTCACTTCAGTATTAATCCAAGAATATGAAGGTGGTAAGATCAAGATAATTGTACAAACTCTCTCAAAGAATGACAACCAAGGCTTTGTGATCACAATGAGTTAAAAGTGACTAGTCAGGGATTTTTATGAATATGAATCATGGGCAGGATTATCAGAAATTATAAAATTGTTGAAAAAAGTGGAAATGCACAAGAAATTCAAATACAGAAACACACCTGGAGCATTCATAGTCAAAAATACTTTGAAAATTAGAAAGTCTTTACGAATTAACCAACACTACATGAAATAGAGGTAATATGCCACTGTCTTTAGGTGATGCCAAAGTGTTCTGCAAAGCTGTAATTTAAAAATCAGGTCACAAAACATCTAAATAATAGGTGTGACAATACTTTCAAAATTTGTATCCACGTGAAATTGCAATGACTTACGATGAAGTGAGGATAAATTTCCTGTGGGTGCTTTACACATTAATCCACAGAAAAATTTTTATTGCTGCATTAGATTTTCATCAATTGAATTTTAAAGTTAAACCCAAACACGTTTCAAAGTGTCAGTGGAAATCCATATATCTCAACTGCCCATTATTTTAAATATTTTCATGTAAGTTTAAATAAAAAATTGATTGACTTTCATAGAATATACATTGATTTATGCAAATATCAGGAAGATTGAAGAGTTCCTGTTCCTATTCACCTCCATGAATGTAATGTACTATCAAACTTTTTAATCTTTGCTAATCTTAAGGATGAAAAATGGTAAGTCATGGTAATTTTAATTTAAAATTTTCCTACTAGGAATGAGGCTGAGAGTATGGGTCATATGTTTAAGATCCATTTATATTTGTGTTCTGTGAGCTATCTTTTCATATCTTTTGCCCATTTTTTTAGAGGAGGGTTTTTCATGAAGTAAAAGTATCAGTCTATTGTCAATGGAAGCAGTCCTCAAACTTTATGGCACCAGAGATTGGTTTCATGAAAGATAATTTTTCCATGGATCAGGGTTGTAGGGGATGGCTTTGGGATGAAACTGTACCACCTCAGATCATCAGGCATCAGATTCTCATAAGGAACACACAATCTAGATCCCTCACATGTGCAGTTTGCCACAAGGTTCACACTCCTATGAGTATCTAATGCAGCTGCTGATCTGACAGGGGGTGGAGCTTAGGAGATAATACTCCCTTGCCCACCACTCACCTCCTGTTGTGCAGCCCGATTCCTAATAGGTCACAAACCAGTACTAGTCTGTGGCCTGGGGGTTGGGAACCCCTAATCTATGGTATGGATTGCAAATATGTTTTTCTATCAAGTTTTTCTGGGGGGAATCTCGGTCTGCCACCCAGGCTAGGGTTCAATGCTGTGAATTTAGCTCACTGCAGCCTCAAACTCCTGGGCTCAAGTGATCCTCCTGCCTCAGCCTCCTGAGTAGCCAGGATTACAGGTATGTGCCATCATGCCCAGCCTTTTAGTGTTTATTCATATTTTTATTATTTTTAAAATTATATGTAGTCAAGTTTACCATTTGTTTTGTTTGAGATTATAATTAATAATATATTTTGTCATCAACATTATACTACTTTTCCCTTATATTTTCTTCTAGTACTTTTATTATTTTATCATTTTACATTTAAATCTTTATATTTCTTGAAATCTTGTGGTCTAAGGCAGGGGTTGGAACACTAGAGACCGTGGGCCAAATATCTTTTCCAGCAAGCCAAATTTGGCCATGACAAATTGTTTATTTATGTATTGTTTATGGCTACTTTCACACTACAATGACAGAGTTGAAAAGAGTGACAGAGACCTACGAACCCCAAACTGTTTGCTATCTGGTCCTTCACAAAAAGAAGTTTGCTGACCCCTAAGACATATAATACAAATACTGTATTATTTTGTAAAGAAGTTAAACATTATTTATTTATGTCACCCTTTATCCACTGATTTGAAATCTACCTCTATAATGTACTAAATCTTTAAAAACTCTTAGAAATGAAAGGCAAACAGGCTACAGATAAGCCCCCACATTTCAGAAAGGTAGGTTAGATTCCTTGAATTCTCATACATGAATGAGTTACAGATACTTCCTTCCAGGGAGGCTTTCTGACCTGAGTTCTAAGAAGATACCGTGAAATTCATGTTTTATTGATTCATTTTTTATGTTAGGTAGATTCTAAATGTTTGTTTTAGAGTCATATTTTTCTTCTTCTTTTAATGTATTAGTAGGGGATCATTGGACATATATGCAGCAAAGACACATAGCTAGAAGTTTGCCTCTCATGTAAGATCTGTCTGATTTCATAGATTATCATCATTGGCATTACTCTTAAATTGGAAGGACCATGTTTTATTCTTGAGTTTTAAAAAGGAAGAGGAGCCCCTATCCTCTGAGCAAGCACTTAGAATTATTTTATTAGTAATCTGATGGGATTGATGAAGAATTCATAACGAGCCTTTCTGTGGCTCCTCTTGAGGTCCATGGCATCTATTGGTGACTGTGACCTGAATTCCTGGATTTGGAGGCAGAGTCGGTCTGTGATGGAATATCAGAAGTGCAAAGATGTTTCTCATAAGATGCTTCAGAAAAGCAGGAAAAAGGCACATACATATAAATGTAAAAACTTTCAAAATGTAATTAATATAGAAATCTGCGGCCAAAAACCAAGTCACCAGTCCTGGATCCTAGGAGAATAGAATATATCCAAGGCATCTACGATTAATAAATGGTCTTGAAACCACAGTAACTTAGACATATCCTAAATTCAAGGTCTACTCATGACCTTCCTATAATCATGAGCATTAACCGAATTCAAAGTTCCAAGTGCAAATTTGCATGTGAACAGAGAAAGACATCACTTGCCAATATTTGACCCAGTTTCTCTTCCATACGAATCAGAGATGTCCTTTATTTTTAATTCCCTAAAATATTTAAATAAAACACATTTTAGTCCTCCTGTAAATTTTATGACAAATTCACAAACAACTCACTTATCTGCACTACAGTCCTCACTACCCCGGGAAATAAATGACTAAATGACACCCAGGTATCCACTAAACGCCCAGCATGAAGAGAAAATGGAAGATTGATAAGTTAACTGACTGTTCTAAGGAACAGAAAGAAGACTCAATATATCAAGTGAAGTTTAGTTCTTTAAAGAAACAGTTAAATCTCTGTCATTTTCAGATAGCCTAGGAAGTTTTAAGTGGCCGCTCATTGTGAGAAACTCATTTCGAGCACGTTTGAAAGACAGAACATCTAAACGTGCGGTGGCCTTTCCACCTCTCAGGAACTTTGATTGGATCCTGACTGCGAAGGAGAATGCAGAGAACTGAGTCAGCAACACAGCTTCTATAGCACCCTGGGGTCCTTTGGAAATGACTCGTCCAACCTCAGTCTAGGATGGGTTAGAACAGTGACTCCTCAAGGCAGGGGTCTGAGATAAACGACCTCCGGAGTCCGCACTCAGCCTCTCGGGTCTTTGATTTTGAACTGATGAAGTACAAGCCGATTTTAACTAGGTCATCCAAAGAGCTCATATCCTAGCATGTAGTTGGCATTCACTGAATAACATGGCGCAGAGAAAGAAAGTGGGAGACCGAGAGAGTAAGCAAGTAAGAGAGAAAAACCTAACAATAGACTTTTAAAAACAAGTCTTTCTAAACATTTTCATTTTTCCAAGGTTCTATATAATTTTTCATCCGCCAGGAAGCTGTTTCTGTGAATAATAACACTGATGGTTATGAGCTTGAAAATTAAGTTATACATAATTGCTTGCCACCCATGTTTACAAAGCTACTATGGAGAAAAAATGCTTCTGTGTGTCTCTAGTTAGTTAGTGAGGGCAGGCAGCATTTGGATTCTTTTTACTTTTTGGTCCAAATACTTAACACTACAACCTGTAATTATATCATGGAATTTTTAATCACTTGGGCTTAATTAACTCTGGGACCTTAGTGACTGACAAGTTCTCAATCGTTTAACCCCTTGATCATCTTTGCTAACTGTTTTTTTTGTTTGTTTCACCTTCTCCTAACTGTCTTGATCTACCACCATTGTTAATGTAGAAGAAAAGTCAGGTGCTACCATAGGTTACTGATACCTTTGTAACCTCCGTGATTTATAAAATTATGCTTCTTTGATAACTTATATACTCTCATGAAATCTTAAAGTAACAGAGGACCTCCTTAGTGATCACCTAATTCAAGTTTTCATTGGTTAAAATGGAGAAATTGAGATTTTTTTGTGCCAATTTTCTCATCTCATGTACCAATGTTACTGTTTTTCACTTACTTATAAAATACACCTTTCATCTTTATTTTTGGTAAATTATTTTATCAATATAATTTCTTATCAAAGCAGAAGGTTAGGACTTTTATCACTTTTGTAAGTGTTTTTCTTCATAAAAGATAAAGATGCTCATCTTAAACCACCATTGACAATTATTTGAAGTGATTCTCTAGATCATTTTTTTTTCTCAATCCTCAGCTTCACTTAGCTGACTCTTCCAGGCAATCCAGTAATTTGAATACTATGACTGACACATGGCTTATTCTTCACATGGACTCCTGCACCATTTTCCTCAACTATGAGAGTATGGTGCGTTGGATGGGTTGGGAGAGTATCCCCTCTATGTGGCTGATACAAAAAATATGCTATGTGGAACCAAATTTAAACAAACCAATAAACATGCAAAAAAATTGATTTAACTACAAAGTAGAGAATTAAAAAAAAATCTTGTAAAATGGTTTAGAGAGAAGAAAACATAGTAATTTTCTTTCTTTTTTTTTTTTTTTTGAGATGGAGTCTCACTCAATCGCCCAGGCTGGAGTGCAGTGGTGCGATCTTGGTTCACTGCAACCTCCTCCTCCCGGGTTCAAGCAATTCTTCTGTCTCAGCCTTCCGAGTAGCTGGGACTACAGGTATCTGCTACCACGCCTGGCTAATTTTTGTATTTTTAGTAGAGATGAGGTTTCACCTTGTTGGTCAGGCTAGTCTCAAACTCCCGAACTTAAGTGATCCACCCGCCTCAGCCTCCCAAAGTGCTGGGATTACAGGTGTGAGCCACTGCGCCCAGCCAGTAGTTTTGTTCTTTGGTTTTTGTATTCTAGATGTACACAAACTATTCTAAAAAGTTGGAAATTATGCAACTGGATAGTTTGAATAAGATAAGTAAAACAGCTATATTTATGGCACTATAATCATAATTAAATTATGGCTTAATACTACATTTTCTTTTAAAAAAGTCCAACAAATAGGTCTTATCCACTGTGAAAACTATGGTTAAGTTTTGTGGGTTTCACTGTTTTTCTTCTTATACTACGCACTTAGAAGTTGCAAAATTGTTTCTGAATCTATGTTTGAAATATGTTATCAACTCAGTGTGGTCATCAAGTCAAATATTCTGAGTTAGAGGGGGTTTTGATAGATCACCTGTCTGCCACTCATATCCCAACATCATTTCTTAGAATTCTAAGTCCTTTGGTTATTCATGTTGAAAAATAACAAAATTGAATAAGGATTGTTCCTTAAAGATGGGCTTATAAATCCACTCCAAACGTTAGAATAAAGAAGTTAAAGTCTATAGCATTTGAGATTAGCAAATTTCATTTAAATGACTTTGAATATTTTTAACCAAGATATTTTGTTCTAACCAAATTTATTGCTGTTGGCAAATTTTAAGTGGAGATTATATAACTCATGTGGAGAAGTGGAGATTATATAACTCATGTGGAGACTATCTTGAACAATAAAAGAGCCAATTTTTCTTCCGAATGAAATAACAGAAAATGTGTATGCATCCAACAGATATTTTGTTTTTTAGATTTTGTTTTTCATAGGTGCCAAAACATGCTGTTTCATGTTTTGTATCTCTGTAATAACCAGCAGATACATGTTCATAGAGAAGGCCATTTCTCTCAAAATAAGAAGTATAAAGAACCCTAAAGAAACATTTCATGAGGATAGTAAAACTGCCAATGGAAACCAAAATTATTTTGTTACTATATGAATTTTAAAATGCAATAGAAAGATCAAGCATTTGAATATTCAAAGTGAATATTACCATATGTCTAGGCAGTACATTTGGCAAATGCTGAAAAATTGAACACTGAGGATTTGTGATAAACCACTGTTATAACAAAGCTGTTGGAATTAATATTTTAATTTGTGCTAGGGAGTATAAAGTCATTGCTTATCTTGCTGGCCAGGCAGACTTGTTGAGTGTTTCTGTTTCTGAACTTTTTCCTTGGTATTTTGAAAGCTATTCCAACATGACAACATAGAGTTTCTCCTTCTACTATTGATTACATGTGTAAGCAGTGAGAAGAACTTCTAGGGTGGATGATTAATACTCACCAATTCACATCATCAAACAATTTGAGCAGGAAGAAACCAAAGAAAAATAGTTTAGGCAATGAAATAGAAGAAACTTTCACAAATAAATAGAAACAAGTTTTTAGAATGCTTATATTGTTAATGAAAACCACATGAAAATCCTGAAAGGGAAGACATAGCCACCTGTATTTTGTGAATGCTTTGATTTCTCCTCCTCGTGAATGATAACACCTGCAGAAAGAATCACGTCTTATTCCACAAAAGACATTTGTTCAACTCATGTGTGTTCACACTTACTATATGACAGACCCTCTGCTAGGCACTCAGATTGAAAGGTGAGTAAACACAATTCTCAAGGATCTTTAACTCAATTGACATATGATGAAGCTGAACTCGCTGGGAAATAGTGCAATACACACATCAATAAAACTACCAATCAATGGTCTTGCCTGATGAGTAAAATATAAGGAGCTACCAACACGAATAGTGTTAAAACTAAATAAGCTCTTGGAAGACATTGGTCTGGCCTCATTTGTCTTTGAATACTGCCTGCCTAGCAGAAGTACTAGAGGATATTTGTTGAATTGCAGTAAACTGAAACCACACTGGTGAAAAATAAGTGCTATTTTTTTCATAATAAATATGAAACTTTTAAAGAAAATATGTGTATGTATTTCACTAGTCAGCCTTCACAGGATATCCTAGAACCCAATTGTTTTTTATAAAGTCAAAGTCAAAGGTAAGAATATTGAACTAGATTTAAGCGCAGTTGGAGGGGCACCTGAAACAAGTTCAGAGAGAATCACAGCTCAATCTAAGGTCGTTAAAAAAATGGATGTCTTTAGCACTGTTGGTCTCATTCATTCCATAAATCAAGGAAAACTAGTTTTCATGTTATTTCATTGCTCAGGTCCCTGACATGGTGGCAGATCTTGTTTTTCAGAACCAGCAGCAATGTAAAAAAGGATTTCAAATAGATTATAAATGTTGCTAAAATATACTATCCTTGAATAAACTCTGGATACATTTAATTAATACTTGTTAATTAAATCATGGAAGAGTACTGTATTGGAGACACAGATTCTCAATAGGAGAAACAATGGAAATCAATTTACATCAGAATTAAACCCTCTGGGCTCCAAAATCAAAGCACCTTGGTTCATTTTGCTGTTAGTCTAGGAAAACAATACTTGAAGATGTATGTTTAGTTGAGATTACTGGAAAGAAAGAACCTTTTGTCATTTACTCTCACTTTTTCATTTTTAGAGGAACAGAAAGATAAGTCAATAATTATAATTACAATTCTCTTTTTATCAATTCCTCAAATGCCTTCTTATATGTCATGATTACCTCAAAAAGTAACAACCTTTGCAAATCCATGAGGCATTTTCCCTTATCTGACAAAATATTTGTCATTGGTTCTGATACTCAAATGCTACACAAATTAGTATAATGGTGACAGTAGTTATAAATAAGGTTTTAATAGTCATTGAAAAAAAACTTTTATGCCAGGCAAGGATACCTTTCTAAATGCAGTAATTAAAAGTGAAAAAATTAGAAATGAAAATAAAATTTTCTCTGCTGTTGCCTTATGTAAAATGAGATATTGAATTTTGATTGCTAACAATTAATTAAGCAGTTCATTTTATTCTTCCCCAACTCTCTTGAATACTTGTTGAGAATAGGTAAGATGGACAACATAAAACATAACACCTGACATCACATAAGTGGGCACTAAACAATTACCCATTTCTGTTTATTTCTCTTCAATTTCTTCTACCTAATGAGAACGCTTATTTATTCATCCATTTAGTTAATATTTATTGACATCACTTATGTATCAAGTACTCTGCTAGACACTTGGAATTCAACAGTAAAGAAAGGGGAATTTCTCATAGCATTTTCTAGACAAATTGATATCCACACTGTGAAAAAATGACCACAGGACATTGAAACTTAACAGACTCTGATACACTTCTGTATTTGTAATATTTATCAACACTGACACAAAATACCAAAACTATTGTTGGGGTGTGTGTTAATAGAAGCCATTTGCTTCACATTTTTTAAAGAAAATGTTTAATTACTTGTTTCAGCTTTTTACTTCATTCTTGACCATTTGGGAAGTGTGACCATTTGGAAACAATAAATTGCAAAGTATATTGTTGTTACTGAATAGCTCTGTGGATTAATTATTTCAGGTACAGATATCCTTTATGAGAAAAAAAAAGACTTAGTAAAAGTAGAATGTTATAAAAGGGAGGAACCCAACATAATAGTTGTCAAGATGTATATAGAGGCTTCAAACCTTTGAAGTGAGAATCCCTTGTGATCAAGCCAGTTGCTATCATGGACAAGCAAAACAACTGGCTGCAGTGCTTATTCTTTTTTATTTTAATTAGGCATTAGTTCTAAAAATGTTTATTGTTGTTCGTAATTGACTCCATCTTAATACGTTTTCCATAAATTCATTTTGCACTCTTGTCAAATTAAATGTGTACCAAAATATCTATATGAGTATATGTCAATTAGAATTTTGTAGCCTTCTGAATGAGAGCTGTTTTCTTTTTTAAAAAATGATGAAAAATATGTCTTTAAAGCACAGCTTTTAGATGACTTTTTAAATGTTTTGTTTTTGAAAATGTCAGATTTTAAGCCAACATGTTCTCAGGGATGAAGTGCTAGGAATCCCTGTTAAAGTGTAATATTTTTACTGGGCTCTTCACCGATCTGCCACCGTTCCCATAGTAACTCATTCTTCGATGAGCAACGAGACAGGAAGACTGGCTAGTGTATTGACGAATTTGACTTAATGGTATTTGTTAACTATTCACTTACATCTAGGAGGACATAGGCGGAGAGTTGGCTTTTATCAGGGACTATAAATATATTAATCAGTCATCCAGAACAGGGAAAATAAATGATTGAGGGAAGCATGCTTTTGCCCTGTGTCTGAATTTCCACTACATTATTTTTCTGTTGTCAGAAAAAGTTTTAGTTTTGATATAAATAAGGGAAAAAATTTACAGAGTATCTGTTGCAGAAATCTTCAGGATGTCGGTAAAGCCTAGGGAAACTTCAGTGTACGGGTACAATTTCACAAGTACTGATCTTAGGCCTGAAATTAGAGTTAATGATTTTATAGCTCTATATCAACATCTGACCCTTTTAATAAGACTGGAATCCTCAGAAAAGGACATCTGTTAAATAGTCAGATACTCATTAATTTGTTACTAAACCAGATGAGTAATTGTCATCCATAGTTTAAAAAGTTGTATAAGAAAAAATAAATGATAAAATAAAATCTGTCACTTCTGAAGTTTGCCTTGCAGACACTTTAAAGATACTTTGATTTCTGTAAATGTCTAGAGGTCCTCGCATTCATCTCCTGTGATTTTGTTATTGTTATTATTCACAGCACAAGTTCATATTATTCTATATAAAGATAGAGAGATACACTACATCAGTAAGTTCAAGTCTTTGGATTTCATGAAGTAAATTATAAATTAATCTAGAGAACTGGATGCTAGCATAAAGTTGTTGTGTAGGGGGATAATTTGTTTATATATATTTATATTTGCACACTACTTAATTTTGACACAATGAAGAACTTGCCACATTTCATATTTTTGGAGATTGATGAAAATTTTACAAAGAAATGCAAACTAAAATGTGAGCACCACACCTTCTAGCCTTCTATTAAGAAAAGTATATTTCTAAATATTTTATAAAGTGGAGTCTAAATAATTTTATATCATGCATGATAGTCTTGGAAAAAGTTAATGGTCATATTTTAGGATAAATTTTACACTTTTTAAGATAGAAATCAGTTAACTACACATGAATTGTCCCTTTATTTACCTATTGTTATTTTTACACCACTATAAATGTTGGTAATATGTAAAGATAATAATTTAGCTACAATGTTTTGCTTCCATTATTCTTCACTATATGACAATCTCTTTAGTTGTCACTGCCATGGGAGGAGTCTTAAATTCATGATCTGGTTAATGGGCACACAAAGGTCTGAGGGTGTCTTCTTCAGTCAGGCTCACAGGCAAAACATACAGACTCTAGGGTGTGCTAATTGGATTTTTAAACTCACCTATTTTGTATTATTGTCTTTTAAACGGGAACAATATTACTCAAAGGTAGAATCCAATAAAAATTAAATGACCTAAAGTATGAGAAATTTTTAGAATAGTTATTGTCATATCATAAATCTTTAATAATTGATAATTGGGCAAAGTGCTTTTACTTCTTCATACTTGCCTTTTCCCATAAAATAAAGATATAATTATAATCTATGTACAAGTTTGTTATGATCATGAAGTGAAACAATGCATATATAGCATGTTTAGCACATTGCTTGGCATATATTATTTAAGAAATACTTGCTTTATTATTATTACAATCAATCCATACATTCTCCACCACTCTGACACACTTTCTGAAATTATGAGCTGCTTTCTTGAGGCTCTTGCTTTTCTGTTTTTCTTTTAAGGGAAAATGTTGTGTAATTCAATCCAAGTTCAACTGTATAAAAATGATAGGGGAGGGATTCTGTATGTGATAGGTTTGCCCTGATATCCAGATCCCTCTGGAGAGGGCCCTGTACATGGGCAATAGCATTTTCTCACAACAAACATATGTCCCTGATTCCCCAGCCTCCTTTTTCATGCACAATCTTCTGCCAATTGTTGCTACTATTTGGCTGATGTTCAAGATAAACAAACATTCTTATCGATTCAGAAGCCTCTTTCTGATATTTGCAAAGACAGTGAGAAGTGTCTGGATCTCGATGTGTCAGTTTATTACTTCTAAAACAAAATTGCTTTGTGCCATGCACCTCCTTCTCTATTTACTTTTGAATTTTCAACTTCTTACTTTCTAAGCCATTATTTACTTGCCTCCCATATACGTAGTCACTGACTGACCAGGATACTGATTTATTCCCCATAATAGAGTTCTGCTGCTCTATTTTTCATTCTTTATGTTACCTTCCAAAGAATGTCAATTATTTCACTTTTTAAAAAAACTTTATTTATTTGTTTACTTATTTTTGAGATGGAGTTTAGCTCTTGTTGCCCAGGCTGGAGAGCAATGGCACGATCTTAGCTCACTGCAACCTCCACCTCCTGGGTTCAAGCAATTCTCCTGCTTCAGCCTCCCAACTAGCTGGGATTACAGGCGCCTGCCACCATGCCCAACTAATTTTTGTGTTTTTAGTAGAGACAGGGTTTCATCATGTTGGCCAGACTGGTCTTGAACTCCTGATCTCAGGTGATCCACCCACCTTGGCCTCCCAAAGTGCTGGGATTACAGGCAAGAGCCACTGCACCCAGCCATTTTACTTTTTCTGAACTAACCATGTCCTACATATAGTTTCTCCTATGGCAAGAAATTTTGTTTTCTATGTCCTTTTACTCTCAAGTGTTTTTCTACTCTAAGGGCTATTTTAACCTTTTAGCAATTTAGATAATCTTGCTTTGATCCCTTGATTTTGCAACCTAGGCACATTTCATGTCCAACATATACTCTCGATGAATTCTTTAACTTAATTTCTTATTAGTCTCTTTGTTTTTGTTCCTAAACCCAAGAGGAATGTTTTAGTTCATCTCAGACCCACCTTCTCACCTTCATGCCAACCTGACACAGAACCTAGCTTATTTTTGGCTTCCAGAGGAAGCCCAATGAAGCTTTAATATGGCTTGCTAAAGGTAAGGCGTATGTTGAGCAAAAGCATCCTATTGCAATGAAAATGCCTGGTCAGTGATCTCACACACTCATACTACATGTTATAGTCCTGAGCTACTACTCTCTGCCACTTGTCAAAAGCTCCACTCACCAAATGAATCTCATCAACTGTATACAGTCTCTTTGAAAATTTAATCTTTTCTATTCCTTCCCTCATCAGACTCTAATCTAGGAAAGTCAAATAATCTTCTATCTAGATGAAAGGAAAACTGTACCTCTTCCCAGTTAAAGCTATTGTTAGCAAGCAAGCAAGCTAACCAACAAACTGTAAATTGCATATATATTCAAATAATTATGGGTTCTTTGCCATTCAGATATAAGCATAGAGCCCATGTCCCACTATAGTTACACATTCACAGAAGCACAAGCAACAAATGAAACTTATTAATCATAATTCATATATTTGCAGGCCTTTCTTTAAAAATGTCAGAGAGAGCCAATATAAACCAGCCAGTATTTCTTAAATCCTCTTTACCATCTGTTTCTTACCAGCTTTCACTCTTCACAGTTCTTACTAGAAGCCTGTCCTTCCTTGCCCCACTCTACCTGCTCCCCAAATACTTTATCCAAATACCCAGCTGGCTGTTCTTTGATCTCTACAATTTTTCTAATAACAGAAGCAATTTAAAAAGATTTCTTTTCTGATTTGGTGAACATATATTTATCATCACAATCTGTCTCAATGTGGCTGGGCCAGCTTACTCCAAGCACTATGAATTTCCCAAACCCCCATTCCTAAGAATGAGGGTAAACTTTCCCTAGACATCGTACGGACGAAAATATTTTCGTATCCTAATCTTAATCATGCCTACTTTCCTGCCCAAGAATGACAAAAAGGGCCCTCACTCAAATGAAATAATCTTATTTTCAACAAGAGGATGGCATTGGCCCAGGATGGGGAAGAACGGTGCATTTTTGAAGTCTGGGTTTTTCACTTTTAAATGGCAGTAGGGCAGAGACAACTGTACTACAGCCCAGACAGCAACACAACCAGGCTAATTTAGATACTTTTCACATCCTTTTTTCAGCACAAAATAGAAAGACCAGGTCTGCATCTCTCTAGAACCATGATTTCAGATACTGAATGCCTTGCAACAAATGTTTAAGTAAGAAAATAAAGATAAATTTCTGGTGAAAAAAAAATGTTCAGGCAGAAACAAGAATAAATCTAGATTTAGAAAAAAATTTAATTCACATGCACATGATTCAACTAAAATTAATCCACCTTACATTCCTTTATAGAACACCATATCTTAATCAAAGCATTTATTTTAGATTTTTTTAATTGCCCTTAGGCCTTTGCCAAGTAAACAGTCTCTACTTACCTTTATCTTCACTTCTAATGGTCTCATTAAAGTGATACGCCAAAAACAACCACCAAAAAAGTCAAGACTTGTCACAGCAATTGGTCAGGATCACCCGTGCCTGGGATGTCCAGACGACTCAGTGAATTTTGTCACACATCAGTGCCTTACTGATTCCTCCTCCAAAACAATCCCATAACAGGAAAGTTGTAATTTCCTTCCATTCTGTAGGTTTTAGAGTTATATTTATTAACAATATTTAATAGTTCTGTTACATATACATTTCAACAGTTGTATTTATGTGGTTATTATGTATGTGTGTATATATGTAAAGAAATAGAGATGTTTATGTCTATATGTGTTCATGTACATACCCATTTATGTATTTATTACTACATAGTTATACTAAATCGTCATCTTTTTTAGGATAGATTATAAAGCCCTTGAGAAGTCATTCAAATCTTATTGGGCTGAATTCCTTTCTCCTCTATTAAGATTTCCACAGAGAAAAATTCAATCTATTTCATCTCCACTATTAATAGTTTTCATTTCAATGGTCACTCCCCGATGCTATCCCAAATTCTGTGGCTGTACTCTAGAATTCTTTATTATCTGCATTGATGCCATTAAAAGATGGCATTTCTGCCTCCTATTCTCTTCACCCAATAATCAGCCAGAAAGCCAAATATCTTCCCCACCCCCTTAATCTCAGATCCCTGGTGCAGGCACACGTCCAAACCACCTGCTTCTTTAACTAGAATTCTGGGTGTCAGTCCAGAGCTTTCTTTGGCCTACGGCTGTCTTTTGTTTTTGTCCACCTGCAGGATTCTTGGCTTATGACTAGACAGCCACCTACAGCGACACCACAGATCCAGGCTGAGCTCTAGTCATTTTCAAGTGCTGCAACAGAACACTCAGCGTGTGTCCCCCTTAAAGGGAGTCTTTAAAGAAATATCCACAGGCTCAGAACACAAGAGGGAGGCATGCCACCAGATTCTAATATCTCTCAAACCTCCAATTTCCCTTAACTTTCTCTTTTTCTTGAGCAAGAATTCAATTTGTGCAGTCACATAAAAAGAAATAAAAAGAGGATGTGATTGCCAAGAGGTTATCTTAATTGAGCCAGATATACTGCAGATACTCCTCACATTATGATGATGTTACAGGTCCAATAAACCCATCGTAAGGTGAAAATATTTTAAGTTGAAAATGTATTTGATACACATAGCTTACCACGTATCATAGCTTACTCCAACTTACCTTTAACATGCTCAGAATACAGACATTAGTCTACTGTTGAGAAAAATCATCCAACACAAACCTATTGTATAATAAAGTGTTGAATATCTTATTTACACTATTGAATACTATACTGAAAATATGGGTGTTCATCATTCACGTACACAGCCAAAAGCACACTGGGGATGAAGACTGTTTGAAGAATTGAACTAAAATTAATTGCTGGATGATGGGGATGCTATAGCAGCAGGGTCATCAATTTCTCTCTCTTTTGATGAGGCTTGAGAGTAGTAGGCACAGTGTTCTTCAGGAAGATATTAAGTTTTGACGGTACAGTTTTTCCTTTTCATAATTATCCATAAAGTGCTGGCCACACCACACACTGCAGAATATTGTTTGTTTACCATCATCATCACATGGCAGACTGGGAGCTGTCACTCATTGTTGCTGCCTAGCATCACCCCAGAATCACCAGAGAGTATTGTGCTGCATATTGCTAGCCCAGAAAAAAAATATCAAAATTTAAAGTATGGTTGTTACTGAATGCATATCATGTTTGCACCATTGTAAAGCTGGAAAATTATAAGCTGAACCATTGTAAGTTGGGGACCCTCTGTACTTAGATACAACTTTTGCTTAACATGATATTGATTGTTTGCATTTACTGGTGTTTACAAAACCTCAGGTTACTTTTGTAAATAAGCCTCTAGCTTAGTTGTTCATCCACTGACATTTGGTGTACTTTAGGAGTTATTGCTGGAAAATAAAAATTTATGGGTTGATGGAGGAAAAGATGGTTGATAGGAGACAGGACTAATGTGCAGCTCCTGCTTGCATGGACAGAACAGCGTCTGGAGACACACATTGAGAAGTTTTGCTCCAAGAACCACTGCAGGAACATACCAGGAAAACTGTAAGAATTTGCAGACCCTTTAAAAGCAGTGGCTTGCTGCTGCAAATAAAACTCCACTGCAGCAAGCCCTGCCCAAGGAGATTCTGAACTCAGACCCACCAACCCTGCTCCCACCTGATGGTTTTTCTCTACCCACCCTGGTAGCCGAAGACAAAAGACATAAACTCTTGGGAGCTCTATGCCTCACCCATCACCTGAGAAAACTGAGCACTTGTCCTGGACAATGTAGGGCAAGCCTATATCCCCCTTCTACTACTGCAGCTGGTGCTTTCTTGAAAGCACCACCTCCTGACTGGAGGCCAACCAACTCAAGCCAGTACAGCAACTCATAACAGAGCAACCTTGCTCCAAAGAAGGTAACAACAGCTAATTTCACCACCTGCAACACCTTGGCTAAACAGAGGTCCTGAGTCTATCATGTGACACCTTCATTGCTAGCATAACCCACATTTGAGAAAACCATTCCACTAAACAAAGCTATAACCAAGGACTCTAACAGGGTCCACTTTATTCCCCTGCCACTTACAACCAGAGCAGGTGCTGGTATCCACAACTGGGAGAACTGAGGATGGATCATATCACAGGATTCTTTTTAGACATTCCTCAGCACCAGCTTGGAGTCTGGTAGCCCCACTGGGTGGCTAGACTCAGAAGGGCAATAGCAATCACTGCAGTCTGGCGCTGAGGAAGCCTCATCCCTAGAGGAAGGGGGAGAGCACCACATCAGCGGATAACCCCATGGGACAAAAGAATCTGAACAGCAGATCTTGACTTCCAGGTCTTTCCAGTGAAACAGTCTGCAAAATGAGAAGGAATCAGAAAAACAATTCTGGTAATATGACAAAACAAGTTTCTATAACACCTCTAATACATCATACTAACTCTCCAGCATTGGATCCAAATCAAGAAGAAATCTACGAATTGCCAGATCAAGAATTCAGAAGGCTGACTGTTAAGCTACTCAAAAAAGGCATAAAAGCAGGGTGAAAAACAACTTAAAGAAATTAAAAAAAAAATACAGGATATGGAAAGAAAATTCTCCAGAGAAATAGATATTATAAAGAAAAGACAATTGTAACTTCTGGAAATGAAAGACTCACATAGAGAAATGTAAAATACACTGGAAAGTTTCAACAATAGAATCAAACAAGTAAAAGAAAGAATTTCAGAGGCTTGAAGACAAGGCTTTCGAATTGACCCAATCCAACAAAGACAAATAATTTTTAAAAATGAAGAAAGCCTCCAAGAAGCTTGGGATTACGTTAAAGGACCAAACATAAGAATAGTTGGTGTTCCTGAGGAAAAAGAGAAATCTAAAAGTCTGAAAAATTTATTTGAGGGAATAATTGAGAAAAATTTCCCTAGTCTTGCTAGAGATGTAGACTTCCAAGTACAAGAAGCATAGAGAACACCCAGGAAATTCATCACAAAAAGATCATTACCTAGGCACATAGTCATCAGGTTATCTAAAGTCAAGACAAACGAAATCTGAAGAGCTGTAAGGGAAAAGCATCAGGTAAACCATCAAGGAAATTCTATCAGATTAACAGCAATTTTCTCAGCGAAAACCTTGCAAACCAGAAGGGATTGGGATCTTCAGTCTTCTTAACCAAGACAATTATCAGCCAAGAATTTTGTATCCAGTGAAACTAATCTTTATAAATGAAGAAGAGATAATTTAAGCTTTACAAAGGAAGAAGAGGTAAAAAAAGATTTGTTTGTCTATTTCAGACAAACAAATGCTGATGGAATTCACCACTACCAAGCCAGCACTACAAGAAATGACAAAAGGAATTCTAAATCTTGGAAAAACAACCTTGATATACACCATAATAGAAACTTCTTAAAGCATATATCTCCAAGGATCTATAAAACCATAACACAATAAAAAAAAATCCCAATGTATTCAGGCAACAACTAACATAATGAGTAGAACAGTACTTCACATCTCAATACTAACATTGAATGTAAATGGCCCAAATGCTCCACTTAAAAGATATGGAACTGCAGAATGGATAAAAATCCACCAATCAAGTACCTGATGTCTTCGAGAGACTCACCTAAAATATAAGGACTCACATAAACATAAGGTAAAAGGGTGGAAAAAAGATATTCCATGCAAATGAAAACCAAAAGTGAGTAGGAGTAACTATTCTTATATCAGACGAAATAGACTTTAAGCAACAACAGTTAAAAAAGACAAAGAGAGACATTATATAATGGTAAAAGGAAAGTCCAACAGGAAAATATTACAATCCTAAATAGATATGCACCTAATACTGGAGTTTCCAAATCTATAAAACAATTACTACTACACCTAAGAAATAACACAGATGGCAGAACATTAATAGTGGGGGACTTCAATACTCCACTGACAGCACTGGAGAGGTCATCAAGATAGAAAGTCAACAAAGAAACAATGGACTTAAACTATACCCTAGAACAAATGGACTTAAAGGATATTGACAGAACATTCTACCCAATGACTGCAGAATATACATTCTTTTCATCAGCACATGGAACATTCTCCAAGACAGACCATATGATAGGCCACAGAACAAGTCTCAATAAATTTTAAAAAATCGAAATTATGTCAGACCACGTGGAATAAAATTGGAAATCAACTCCAGAAGAAACCCTCAAAACAATGCAAATACATGGAAATTAAATAACCTGCTCCTCAATGATCTTTGGGCAAACAATGAAGTTAAGATGGAAATTTAAGATTTATTTGAACTGAACAATAATAGTTACATGACCTATGAAGAACTCTGGGATATAGCAAAAGCAGTGCTAAGAGGAAAGTTCATAGCATTAAATAGCTACATCAAAAAGTCTGAAAACCTAACCTCACACCTCAAGGAACTAGAGAAACAAGAACAAACCAAACCCACGCTGTTCTCATGATAGTGAATGAATTCTCAGGACATATAATTGTTTTAAAGTGTTTGACAGTTCTACCCTCTCTCTCTCTCTCTCTCTCTCCTGCCTCCATGTAAGACATGCCTTGCTTTTCCTTCACCTTCTGCCATAATTGTAAGTTTTCTGAGGCCTTCCCAGCCATACAGAACTGTGAGATAATTAAACCTCCTTTTTATAAATCACCCAGCCTCAAGTAGTTCTTTATAGAAGTGTGAAAATGGACTAATACAAAAGATTAGTACCGAGATAATTGGAGCATTGCTATAAGATACCTGAAAATGTAGAAGCAACTTTGTAACCAGGTAATGGGCAGAGGTTGGAACAGTTTGGAAGGCTCAGAAGAGGACAGGAAGATGCAGGAAAGTTTGAAATTTTCTAGTGACTTGTTGAATGGTTTTGACCAAAATGCTGATGGTGATATGGACAGTGAAATCCAGGCTGAGGTGGTCTCAGATGAAGATGGGGATCTTATTGGGAATTGGAGCGAAGGTCACACTTACTATGCTTTAGTAAAGCGACTGGAAGCATTTTGCCCCTGCCCTAGAGACCTGTAGATCTTTGAACTTGAGACAGATAATTTAGGGTATCTGGTGGAAGAAATTTCTAAACAGTAAAGCATTCAAGAGGTGACCTGGCACTTTCTGAAAGTGTACAGCCATATGCATTCAAAAAGACATGATCTGAAATTGAAACTTATGTTTAAAAGGGAAGCAAAACATAAAAGTTTGGAAAATTTGCAGCTTGACCATGTGGTAAAAGGAAAATCCCATTTTCTAGGGAGAAATGCAAGCTGGTTACAGAAATTTGCATAAGTAATGAGGAACCAAATGTTAGTAGCCAAGACAACGGGGAAAATATCTCCAGAGCATTTCAGAGATGTTCATGGCAGCTCCTCCCATCACAGGATGGAAGCCTAGGGGAAAAAAATGTAGTTTTTTTTAATTTTTATTTTTATAAATTACCCAGTCTTACGTAGTTTTTTACAGCAGCATGATAACAGACTAATACAACATTAGCTTTGGCAAAGAGTTCATGACCAAGAACCCAAAGGCAGAGACAAAAGATACAAAGATAAATAAATGGGACTTAATTGAACTAAAAAGCTTCTGTACAGCAAAAGAAATACTCAGCAGAGTAAACAGACAACCCGCATAATAGGAGAAAATGTTCACATACTATGCATCCGGCAGAAGACTAATATCCAGAATCTACAAGGAATTCAAAGAAATCAGCAAAAAAAAAAATAATAATTCCATCAAAAAGTAGGCTAAGGACATGAATAGACATTATCAAAGAATATATACAAATGGCTAACAGGTATTTTAAAAAATGCTCAACATCACTAATGATCAGGGAAATGCAAATCAAAACCACAATGCAATACCATCTTACTCTTGCAAGAATGGCCATAATCAACAACTCAAAAAATAATAAATGTTTATGTGGATGCGGTGAACAAGGAGCACTTCTACACTGCTGATAGAAATGTAAACTAGTATAAGCATTATGGAAAACAGTATGGAGATTCCCTAAAGAATTTAAAGTAGGAATTACTATTCTATCTAACAATCCCAGTACTGGGTATCTACCCAAAGGAAAATAAGTCATTATATGAAAAAGACATTTGTACATAGTAGCACAATTTGCAATTGCAAAAATATGGAACCAGCCTAAATGCTCACCAACCAATGAGTGGATAAAGAAAATGTGGTATATATATGTATTATATATACACCATGGAATACTACTCAGCCATAAAAAGGAATGGAATAATGGTATTTTCAGCAACCTGGATGGAATTGGAGACCATTATTCTAAGTGAAGTAACTCAGGAAGTGAAAAAACAAACATTGTATGTTATCACTTATAAGTGGGAGCTAAGCTATGCAGCAGCAAAGGCGTAAGAATGATATAATAGATTCTGGGGACTTGGGTGAAAAGGTGGGAGTGGTGTGAGGGATAAAAGACTACACATTGGGTGCAGAGTACACTGCTCAGGTGATGGGTGCACCTAAATTTCAGAAATCACACCTAAATTACTTATCCATGTAACCAAACACCATCTGTTCCCCTAAAGATATTGAAGTAATAATAATTACAAAAAAGGAATTATGCATAGGTGGAATTAATTTTTGCCTTCCCAATAGCGTCCTCTTAACCGTCTGCAAAGATTATCCGACTATGAACAAATTCCCTGTCCCTTTTGCATAAACAAAGAAGCTCACACTGGCAAAATATAAAATTTCCCACAATTTACCTTCTCTCTCATACATTCCCATTTTCCCATAACGGAGTCAAAATTCTACACCTGGGCAAACTTGTTTGTAAAGGGCTTTAATGGGTTGAATGGTGGTCCACCCAAAGTTATAATTATCTGAAGCCTCTAAATGTAAAGTTATTTGAGGAAAAATTCTTTGCAGATGTAATTAAGTTAAGGGTCTCAAGATGAGATAATCCTGGTAAGGCCTAAATCCAATGACAAGTGTTTGAGAAGGAGAATACACAGAGGAGAGCTGATGTGAAGAACAAGGCAGAGGTTGGAGTGATAAAATAACAATCCAAAGAATGCCTGGAGCCACCAGAAACTGGAAGAGGCAGAGCAAGGAATTTCTCCTAGAATCTCTGGAGTGAGTACAGCTCTGCTGACTTTGGACTTGTAGCCTCCAGGGTAGTGAAAGAATAAATTTCTCTTGTTTTATCAAACTGTTTTTAGCCAATCATTACAGTGTCCTAGGAAACTCATATAAGGTCTAAATAGTAAATATTTTAGGCTTTGTAAGCCATGTAGTCTCTGTGGCAGCTACTCGAATCCGTGTTGCAATGGGTAAACAACACCATAGACAATATGCAAGCAAATGAGCATGGCTGTGATCCAATAAAACTTTATTTATGGAAATTTGCATTTTCCTGTGTCACAAAATATTCTTCTTCTTTTGATGTTTTTTAAAACACTTAAAGATGTAAGTACCATTCTTGGCTCACGGGTCAAGCAAAAACAGGCAATCGGACAGATCGGTCCTGCAGGCAGTAGTTAGTGTGCTGCTGTTGCAGAGTGTAGTAGAATACTGACTGTGAAGGTGGGGCAGTGCTGGTCATGCCAGTTAGACCTACCCAGGAAGTCAGTTTGAATGTCCAATTCCTTTTTTCTTTGGAGATTCCCTGTATCTCCAAATTCAAATTCTGATGCATTTAAGAATCCACATGTGGAATCCTATTAAGAGTTCTGATAGCCAGATGTGGTGGTTCATGCCTATAATCCCAGCACTTTGGGAGGCTGAGGTGGGAGGATAGCTTGAGCCCTGGATCTCGAGGCTGCAGTGAGCCACGATTGTGCCATTGAACTCCAGCTTGGGCGACAGAGTGAAACCCTGTCTCTAAAAAAATTTTAAAATAAAAATAAATAAAGAGTTCCGACAGTAGCAAATACTAGATGGATCTCCACCAACATTTGATGGTCCTTGGCCCAGCTCCTAGTCTCCCTCAGCTTACTTTCCCTTGTTAATGTCTTAGAAAAATTGCCCTAAACCTTGTCTACATATTAAAATAAAATATGATTGTCTCTCTCTGTGTGTGTGTGTGTGTGTGTGTGTGTGTGTGTGTGTGTGAATGCCCAGGTCTCTGAGAGATTCTGATTTTACTAATCGAAGGTGACTTCCAGGCACTACATTTTTAAGTGCTTTCTAGGTAAGACTGGCTTAGACTTATCTGACACTGAGAAGCATTTGTTTCCAGAGATCCTAAACCTGTGAGTCATGCCCTTAACCACCAGCGCCATATGTGCAGCTGCAAAGCAATTTGCTCTCATTCCTCTCAGAATTCTAATATGGCTCGCTAATTTACCAACACAATATTCCAACACACTGTCTTTCCAGTGTTCCAGAGGAGAATGCTACAGCTGTCAGAAGCTTGACAGACTGTTGAAAACATGTAAAATCAGCTATGTAAATTGGGAGTTACAAAATGCTATGGGGACTTTTCCTCTGATAAGTGTAGAAATTACAAACATTCTATCAGGGCTGAAAATTCAAATAAAGAAATACTCTATATCCTAAATAAATGGTGTAGCAATCTACAACATTTCATTCAAGAAATGTTTCTCTCCCCTAACAATTTACTCATGCTTTGCTCATGTATCCTTCCACACCCCTCCCACTCATCTCCTTCCCATTTCACACAAGGAAACCTAATAAAAATCAGATGGGAGATTCGACTCTACTCCCCAAAGAAAGAGCCGCAGCTTCTAAAGCTGTTTTTTTTTTTTTTTTTTTAATCATTTCTTTCTTCCCATTTCTTCTCTTTCTTTTCTTTCTGGATCTCTTTACCTTTCTCCTGCCATGTACTGCAAATTCTGTCAACCTCTTGACAAGTATGGTGATGAAGAATGACTGAGTAAAGTATCTATTCTGTGTCTGATATTATCTTGGACTAGGGTCTGGGGCTATCCAGCCTACCATTTCTCATATACTTATACAAAGGAAATTAATAAGATTAAATATAATGTAAAGAACTTAGGTAAGCCACTTCTAATTTATGCAGCGATTCATAGAAGATGTGTATATGTATGCAATTAATCATAATCATTTTGTTATTATCAGAAAGATTTTTTTTGAATCCATATTCTTTGTGTTAAACATATATTCTGTGCCCTTGATCAGTCTATTCAAATTTATTTAAGACGCTTTTGTTCAAAGTGCATTTCAAAATCATCTGGAAAAAATTTGCTTCTAGAAGTCATTTAAGGGGATATATCTAATAGTTTCTAATATTGAAACTGTCAATAACAAATAGTGATAATAAAAATGCATCAGTAAAGACAATGACCTTAAGGCACCTGTCCCCTCTCCTTGTGACTGATTTATAACCACTGGCTTCACTAATGACATAAAATCACACATAAGTAGTGCAGAATTCTGGACATATAATCAATATAGTTTATCAATCATATTTGTTCATTGATTTATTCATAACATATGCCACTTTTATAATAATAATTTATACTTTCAAATAAGCTTTGAAAATAATTTCACAACTTACTATTGTTTTTTCTTTCACCAGAACTCTAACATTAGGAATAGGCAACAGCATTAAAATAACTTAATGTGCTAAAAAGTAGCTAAGTTCCAGTATCTACAAAAGTGTTATTTATTTTATCTTGTGCTAAAAAACAAGAACTATGCTAGTTAGACATTTTTTTCTTGGAACTCAGAACTCGGGTCAATGGAGGTTGAATTCTCACAAGCAACAAAGAAGAATTGACAGAGGATAGGTTTTCAAGTCTGAAAGACATAGATCCAAAATCTGGCCTCACACTTTTTCATATATTTTGTAGCTTATGTTGACTAATTTAATTTATTTCTCTGAAAAATACAGTGAAGTTCCATCTTGGGGAGTTTTAGAAATTTGTGAAAAAGCAAATTACTTTCCATTTATTGCTTTGGGTATACAGGAGGCCATCAAAAGCCTGGCAGTTATTATTCTCCTGATTTCCACATGGTGCACACCTGGGTTTAATAATAGTCAAGTAAGTGAGCTTCCTTTTTATATATTATTCACATTGTTTGCCAACAAAAGCAGAAGAACTAACAGTCTGTCACAATATGCATTTCTATACCTCTCTCTCTCGAGAATAGAAAGTATGTGTATGTGCACATGTGTGTGTATGTATGTAAGAAAACAAAAATGTCAGAAGGGAAAATGAGCATTTAACCAAGAAAAAAGTGACACAAATTATCATTCTCAGAAATGAAAATGGAAGCATCACTACTGATCCTGTGGGCAAAAGGAAAATAAATTAATATTATGAAAGACTCTAGGCCCACAAATCTGACAACTCAGATGAAATGCACCAATTTCATGAAGAACACAATCTATCAAAACTCACATGAGGAGAAATAGATAATCCAAACAGGACTATATCTATTAGAGTAACTGAGTAGATACTAGTCCTCCAAAACAGAAACACCAGGTCCAGATGGGTTCACTATTATTTCTACGAAGCATTTAAGTAAAATAGTATATTAACTCTCCACAACCTCTTGCAAAAATATAGACAGAAGGAACACTTTCTAATTCATTCTATGAGGCCAGCACTGCCTTAATATCAAAAGAAAATAAAGACATACCATAAAGGTCAATATCTCTCATAAATGTGAATGCCCTAATTGAGACAGGAGAGTTCCCTGACCCCTTTGTGGGACTTGTGACAGGGGGATGGCTTGTTTGCCCAGCTGGCTGCCCTGAGCTCAAACCCCTTATGTGAGGGGGAGCATGCAGACAGGCAGGTGCAGGAGTTGGGGTGAGTGCTTTTGGGCTCTGGCTCACTGTAACACACCCTACGGGTGTGTTACAATTAATGCTCTTTTAGCAGTTACTGTCCACAGATGGCTAAGTGTTAAACCAGCTCAGTGGAGAGTCAGGGTAATAGCCTTTTACATCCTGCCCTCTTTGTACTTGGGTCTTCACTGGTGTCCAGGAATAATTGGATCATGTAGACTTGAAGAATGGTGAATGCAGGGATTTTATTAATTGATAGAGGTGGCTTTCAGCAGGATGGTGCTGGAAAGGGGATGGAGTGGGAAGACGATGTTTCCCTGGAGTTGGGCCATCCAGTGGCCTATCTCCTTTCTGATGTCCCAAGTCAAACTCCTCTCAACTTTCAGAAGCTCCTTCTCTTCTCTCCTTCTCGGCTGCACTGCTCTGCTGCCCTGCCACTCTGCCACTCTTCTGCTCTGGAGCCTGGGGTTTGGGGTTTTTATGGGTAGAGGATGAGGGCATGGTGGGTCACAGTGGTCTTGGACAAGGCAACATTTGGGCAAAAAAACAGGAATGTCTGTTCCCATTTAGGGCCATGGGTTTCTAGGCTTGAGGGTGGAGCTTTTGCTGGGGAACCACCCTCTTCTACCCAGTATTTCTCTGCCTCCTGTCCATATTATAATCTTCAACAAAATATTAGAATATTGAATCCAAATCCAACAATATGTGAAAATAATTTTATACCATAATTGAATGGGATTTACCTCTGGTATATAAACAATGTTCAAAAATCAATTAATGTTAAGCTATCATATCAACAGGTTAAAAAAATTATACAATCATATCATTAGATGTAGAAAAAACTCACAAAATTCATCATCAATTTATAGTAAAAACTCTCATTATACTAGGCATAGAGGGGAACATCTTCAATTTGATAAAGGAAACATACAAAAAAATACAGCTAGCATCATCCTTAGGGATAAGAAACTAGTTTTTTTCTATATTCTCACCACTCCTGTTTAACATCATACTGGAAATTGTAGCTAATGCAATGAGCTAAGTAAATGAAGAAAAAATATACACAGATTTTGAAGAAAGAAATAAAACTGTCTTTGTTCATAAATGGCAAGATCGTAAAAAATCTGAGAGAATTGACATACCAAAAAAACTCTTGGAACTGGCAAGCAATTACAAAAAGGTTGTATGATACCAGGTCAATATACAAAAGTCTATTTATTTTCGGTATACCAAGTAATAGATGAAATCTGAAGTTACAAACAAATTTTTATTTACATTAGCATCCCCAACAAAATGAAAAACTTTTATATAAACTAACAAATTTGTACAAGATCTATATGAGGAAAATTATAAAATGCTGAGGAAAGCTATAAAAGAAAATCTAAATAAATGGAGACATATTCCATGTTCACAGAAGGAAGACTCAATTTTGTCTCTGTTCTTCTAAATTTGATTTGTATATGCATGCCATCTCACTCAAACTTCCAAGTTATTGTACAGATACTGAAAAACTGATTCTAAAACTCATGCAAAAAAGCAAAACACCAGAAGAGTCAAGACGATATTGAAGAAAAAAGTCAGAGTACTAACACTATAGGCCTTTGACATTTACTAAAAAACTACAGTAATTAAGGTGATAGTCTGGCACTGGCAAAACCAAAAAAAGACAAACAATGAAACAAAATATAGAATCCAGAAATGAACCCATACAAATAGAGTAGATTGATCTTTGTCAAAAAAGTGAAGGCAATTCAATGGCAAAAATATGGTCATTTCAACAAATAGTGCTGCAACACCTGGATATTTATGTGCAACAAAAATGAATCTAGTAACAGACCTTACATTCTTCAATAAAATTTAACTCAGATCATAAACTTAAATGTAAAATAAAAATCTTTAAAATTTTATACAATAACATAGAAGAAAATCTATGTAACTTTGAGTTTGGTGAGATATATATACATATATGTGTGTATATATATATACACACACATAATCAAAATAGCTAAAATTCAAAATACTGATGAAATCAAATTCAGGCACTGATGGAGAGTAACAAGAACTCTTATTCATTGTTTTTGGGAATAAAAACTGGAATAGCTACTTTGTGTGGCTGTTTCAGAGTTTCTTATAACACTATACATAAGCTCACCACATCATCCAGCAATTGTGCTGCTAAATATTTACAAAAATTTATTGAAATCATTTGTCTACACAAAACTCTGCATATGAATGTCTTAGGAGCATTGTTTATAGTTGCCAAAAACTGGAAGCAACCAAAGTGCTCTTCAAAAGGTGAATTAATAAACAAACTGTGATATAACCATAGAATGGAATACTATTCAGTTATAAAAGAAAATGAATGATTTAGCCACAAAAGACATGAAGAAAACTTAAATGCATATTCCTTAGTGAAAGAAGCCTTTGAAAATGCAACACACTATGTGATTTCAACTATCTAACTTACTGGAAAAGGCAAAACTGTAGAGACTAAAAAGATCAGTGGAAAAGACAGCAGAATAGAAGGCCCCACTGATTGTCTCTGCAGCAAGAACACCAATTTAACAACTATCTATACATACACAAAAAGGACTTTCGTAGAAACCAATAATGAAGTGAGCACTCACAATATCAGGTTTTAACTTGTTATATCCCTGAAAGGGGCACTGAGGAGGTGACAAAAAAACCTCTTGAATGGTTGACACCACCCCTCCCTTCTCCCCCAGCAGCAGCAGCAGTGTGGTGCTGAGAGAGTTTCTGTACACTGTTGGAAGGAGAGCACAGTAATTGTGAGGCATTGAACTCAGAGTTGCCGGGTTATAGCAGAAAGAAAGGCTGGACCAAACTCAGCTGACACCCATCCACGGAGGGAGCATTTAAACCAGCCCTAGTCAGAGGGGAATTGCCAATCCCAGCACTCATAATTTGAGTTCCCGCAAGTCTTGCCACCATGGACTGAAGTTCTCTAGGACTCTAAATAAACTTGAAAGGCAGTCTAGGCCATAAGGACTGCAACTCCTAGGAGAGTCCTAGTGCTGAACTGGGCCCCAAGACACTGGACTAGAGGGCAGATAACTTACTGAGACATCAGCTGGGGTGGGTAAGGAAGTGCTAGAATCACCTCTACCCAAAACCCAGATCGCACAGCTCGTGGATCCAAACGAGACCTCTTTTCTTTCTGCTTGAGGAGTGGAGAGAGAGAAAGGGGGGAGGTATTTGTCTTGCATCATTGATACTAACTCAGACAAAGCAGGATAGGGCATGGGTCAGAGTCATGAGGCCCTCTTTCTAGGCCCTAGTTACCAGACATTTTTGGACTCTGGGCCAGAAGGGACATTTCTAGACACACTCGGGTCAGAAGGAAAACTACTACCTTGACAGGAAGAACTCAGTCCTGGCAGCAGCATTCATCACTTGCTAACTGAACAGCACTTAATAACCAGCAGCAATAACCAGGTACTACATTGAGGGCCTTGGGTGACACACTGAGACTTGCTGGCTTCAGGTGAGACTCAGCACATTATCAGCTTTGGTGGCTTTGGGGAGAGAACCCTCTGCTTGAGAAAGTGAATGGAAAAGTAAAAGGAACTTTGTCTTGCATCTTAGGTACCAGCTCAGCCACAGGCGGGTAGAGCACCAAGGGTACTACTGGGGTCCCCAGTCCCAGGACTTGACTCTTGGATGGCATTTCTGGAGCTTCCCTAGGCCAAAGGGAGCCCATGTTCCCCGAAGTGTGAGTCCCAGTTCAGGCAGCGTTCACAAAGCTGATGGTAGTGTCTTTGGGTCTTAAGAGAACATTGGTGGTAATCTGGAAGTACTCCTCATGGAACCATGGTGGCAGTGGCCTTGGGTGAGTCTCCTCTGCCTTTGGAAAGGGAGGGGAAGAGTGGGAAGTATTGTGTCTTAGAATTTTAGTGCCAGCTCAGTCGCAGTAAATAGAACAGCAGGTAGACTTCTAAGATTTTTGACTCTAGTACCTGGCTCCCAGACAACACCATTACACTTGCCTAGAGCATGGGGGTACTTGTCACCCTGAAGGAAAGGACACAGGCCTGGCTGGCTTCGCCGCTGTCTGACTGCAGAGCACCACAGGCCTTGCGCGAACATAGGCGATAACCAGGGAGTGGTTACAGCAGGCATTGGGTGAGATCTAGTGCTGTGCTGGCTTCAGGTTTGACTCAGCACATTCATAGTGGTGGTCACCACAGGGGTGCTCATGTCACTAAACCCCCAGCTTCAGGTGGCTTAGAACAGACAGAGAGAGACCGTTTTGGAGAAAGTGAGGGAAGAGAACCAGAGTCTCTGTCTGGTAATCCAGAGAATTCTGAATCTTGTCAAAGACCATCGAGGTGGTACCTCTGCAAGTCTTCAAAAACCACAGCAGTACTGGGCTTGGGATGCCTGCTAAAGCAGATACAACATAAATCACAACACCCAAGTCCTTTCAAATATCTGGAAAGTCTTTTCAAGGAGCACAGGTACAAACAAGCCCAGACTTAGAAGACTACAATAAGCACTTAACTCTTCAACACCCAGGCATCTAAGAACATCTACAAGTATCAAGGAAATCAGGAAAACATAACATCCCCAAATGAACAAAATATGGCCCAGGGACTATTCCTGGATAAACAGTTACGTGGCCTTTCAGATAGAAAATTCAAAATAGCTGTATTAAAGAAACTCAAAGAAATTCAAAAGAACACAGAGAAGGAATTCAGAATTCTACCCGATAAACTTAACAAAGAGATTGAAATAATTAAAAAGAATCAAGAAGAAATTCTGGAGCTGAAAAATGCAATTGCTATACTGAAGAATGCATTAGAGTCTTTTAATAACAGAATTAATCAAGCAGAAGAAAGAACTAGTGAGCTTGAAAACAGGCTATTTGAAAATACACAGAGGAGAAAAAAAAGAATTTAAAAAATGAAGCATGTGTACAAGATCTAAAATTAGCATCAAAGGGCAAATATAGGGGTTATTGGCCTTGAAGACGAAATAGAGGAAGAGATAGGGGTTGAAAGTTTATTCAAAGGGATAAAAACAGAGAAATTACTAAACCTGGAGAAAGATATCGATATCCAGATACAAGAGTTATAGAACAGCGAGGAGATTTAACCCAAGGAAGACTACCTCAAGATATTTAAAAATCAAACTTCCAAAGGTCAAGGATGAAGAAGGGATTGGAAAAGCAGCAAGGGAAAAGAAACAAATAACATGCAATGCAGCTCCAATACGTCTGGCAGCAGACTTTTCAATGGAAACCTTATAGGCCAGGAGAGAATGGCATAACGTATTTGAAGTGCTGAAGGGGGAAAAAAATAACGTTTACCCTAGGATAGTTTATCCTGTGAAATGATTCTTTAAGCATGAAGGAGAAATACAAACTTTCCCAGACGAACAAAAGCTAAGGGATTACATCAACACTAGAGCTATGTTGCAAGAAACCCTAAAGGGATACTTCAGTCAGGTCAGAAACAAAAGAACATTAATGAGCAATAAGTAATCACCTGAAGGTACAAAATTCACTGGTAATAGAGAGTACACAGAAAAACACAGAATCTTATAACAGTGTAACTGGGGTATGCAAACTACTATTATCTTAAGTAGAATGATTAAATAAAATTAATAAATAAAACTTAAGACAGTATAATAAGATATAAATAAAAACAATGAAATGTTTAAAAGTGGAGGGACAAAGTTAAGGCATAGTTTTCATTAGTTTTCTTTTGTTTATGCAAACAGTGTTACTTTGTCATCAGCTTAAAATAATGAGTTATAAGATAGTATTTGCAAGCCTCTTGATGATCTCAAGCCAAGAACATACAATGGATACAGAAAAAATGAAAAGCAAGAAGCTAAATTATATCACCAGAGAAAACCACCTTTTCTAAAGTAAGACAGCAAGGAAAGAAGGAAGACCACAAAACAACCAAAATCAAATAACAAAATGGGAGGTGTAGGTCCTTACTTGTCAATAATAACATTGAATGTAAATGTACTAAACTCTCCTATCAAAACATATGGAGTAGCTGAAAGGAATTTTTTAAAGACCCATTGATCTATGACCTACAAGAAACACACTTCACCTATAAAGATACACATAGACAGAAAATAAAGGGATGAGAAAAGATATAGCATGCCTGTGGCAAGCAAAAAAAGAGGAGTAGTAGCTATTCTTATAACAGAGAAAATAGATCTCAAGACAAAAATTCTAAGAAGAGACAAAGAAGATCAGTATATAATGATAAATTGGTCAATCCAGCAAGATGATATACAAATTGTAAATATATATGCACCCAACACTGGAACACCCACATATATACAGCAAATATTCTTAGAGCTAAAGAGAGAGACAGGCCCCTATACAATAGTAGCTAGAGACTTTAACACCCCACTTTAAACCTTGGACATATCTTCCAGAAAGAAAATCAACAAAGAAACATTGGACTTAATCTGTACTATAGACCAAATGGATCTAAAAGGTATTTACAGAACATTATATCCAATGGCTGCAGAATACACATTCTTTTCCTCAGGACTTGCATCATTCTCAATGATAGACTATATGTTAGGTCACAAAACAAGTCTGAAACCTTCAAAAAAAAAATGAAAGCATATCCAGCCTCTTCTCTGACTGTGATGGAATAAAACTAGAAATCAATTGCAAGAGGAATTTTGAAAGCTATACAAATAAATAGAAATTAAATAATACGCTCCTGAATGATCACTGAATCAATGAAGAAGGATATGAAATAATCCTTAAGAAGGATACGAAATAATGTCTTGAAACAAGTGATAATGGAAATATGGCATACCAAATTCTATGGAATCAGCAAACAGTAGTGAGAGGGAAGTGTTTTTTTTATTATTATACTTTAAGTTCTAGGGTACATGTGCACAACGTGCAGGTTTGTTACATATGTATACATGTGCCATGTTGGTGTGCTGCACCCGTTAACTCGTCATTTACATTAGGTATATCTCCTAATGCTATCCCTCCCCCCTTCTCCCACCCCCCATGACAGGCCCCAGTGTGTGATGTTCCCCACCCTGTGTCCAAGTGTTCGTAACAAGGAAGATGTTAGCTATATATGCCTACGTCAAAAAAGAGAGAAAAGTTCAAATAAACAATCTAACAATGCATCTTAAAAAACTAGAAATGCAAGAGCAAATCAAACCCAAAATAATAAGAAAAGAAATAATAGACATCAGAGCACAAATAAATGAAACTGAAATGAAAAAGCAATACAAAAGATCAATAAAACAAAAAGTTGTTTTTTTGAAAAGTTAAGCAAAATTGACAAACCTTTAGGAAGACTATGAAAAAAAGAGAGAAAATCCAAATAAATAAAATCAGAGATAAAAAATAACACATTAAAATTGATACCACAGAAATTCAAAGGATCATTAATGGCTCCTATGAGCAACTATGTGCCAATAAATGGAAAAATCTAGAAGAAGTTGATAAATTCCCAGTCACATATAACCTCTCAAGATTGAATCATAAAGAAATCTAAAACCTGAATAGACCAATAACAAGTAATGAAATTAAGCCATAATGAAAAGTCTCCGAGTAAATAAAAGCCCAGGACACAATGACATCACTGCTGAATTCTACCAAATCTTTAAAGAAGAACTAATATCAATTCTACTGAAACTATTCCAAAAACAATAGAATAGGAGGGAATACTTCCAATCTCATTCTACAAAGCCAGTATCACCCTGATGCCAAAACCAGACAAAGATATATCAAAAAAAAGAAAACTATAGGCCAGTATCTCTGATGAATATTGATGCTAAAATCCCCCCAAAAAACTGCAAATCAAATTCTACAAAATATTAAAAAGATCATCACATTCATCATAGAGATCTTACAGAGATCAAGTAGGATTTATCTCTAGGATGCAAACCATATGATCATTTCAACTGATACTGAAAAAGCATGTGATAAAATTCAATATCCCTTCATGATAAAAACCTTCAAAACACTGGGGATAGAAGGAACGTACCTCAACTTAGTAAAAGCCGTATATGATAGACCCACAGCTAGTATCATACAGAATGGGGAAACCTGAAAGCCTTTCCTCTAAGATCTGGAACATGACAAGGATACTAACTTTCACCACTATTATTCAACATAGTACTGGAAGTTCTAGTTAGAACAATCAGACAAAAGAAATATATAAACATCATACGAATTCAAAAAGAAAAAGTCAAATTATCCTTGTTTGCAGATGATATGACTTTGTATTTGAAAAAATCTAAAAACTACATCAAAGAATGATTAGAACTGATAAATTCAGTAAAGTTGCAGCATACAAAATCAACATACAAAAATTAGTAGCATTTCCACATGCCAACAGTAAAGAATCTGAAAAAAAATTGTAATCCCACTTACAATACCCATACATAGAATTAAATACTTAGAAATTAACAAAAGAAGTGAAAGAGCTCTATAATAAAAACTATGAAACATTGATGAGAAAAATGGAAGGGAACATCAAAAAATTGAAAGATATTCCATATTAATGGAGTGGAAGATGTTGTTAAAATGTCCATACTCCCCAAAGCAATCAACAGATTCAATGTAATTCCCTATTAAAACACTAATAAAATTCTTCATGGAAATAGTAAAACAGTCCTAAAATTTAAATGAAACCACAAAAGACCCAGAATAGCAAAAGCTACCCTAAGCAAAAAAAAAAAAAAAAAAAAAAGTCTGAAGGAATCACGTTACCTGACTTCAAATTGTACTATAGAGCTGTAGTGAGAAAAACAGCATGGCACTGGCATCAAAACAGACACATAGACCAATAGAATACAATAAAGAACCTAGAAACAACTCCACACACCTACAGTGAACTCCTTTCTGACA
Organism: Nomascus leucogenys; assembly: GCF_006542625.1. Classification (NCBI taxonomy): domain Eukaryota; kingdom Metazoa; phylum Chordata; class Mammalia; order Primates; family Hylobatidae; genus Nomascus; species Nomascus leucogenys. The sequence continues at coordinate 12,392,608 of NC_044400.1, forward strand.
AAGGTGTCAAGAACATACACTTGGGAAAAGACAATCTCTTTAATAATTGGCACGGGTAAACTCAGTATCCTATGCAAAGAATGAAGCTGGACCCTCTATCTCTCACCATATGAAAAATCAAATCAAAATGAATAAACACTTAAATCTAAGACTTCACTAAGAAATTACTACAGAAAAACATGGGGGTGTAAATCTGCAGGACATTGGTGTGGGCAAAAATTTCTCAAGCAATACCTCACAAGCACAGGCATCTGAAGGAAACATGGACAAATGGAATCACATCAAGTTAAAAACCTTCCGCACAGCCAAGGAAACAATCACCAAGGTGTAGAGACAATCCACAGACTGGAAGGAAATATTTGCAAACTACCCATCTGATTGGGATTAATAACCAAAATACATAAGTATTTCAAACAACTCTATAGGAAAAAATCTAATAATTTGATTTTTTAAATGGGCAAAAGATTTGAATAGACATTTGTCAAAAGAAGACATAAAAATGGCAAACAGGTATATGTAAAGGTGCTCAACTTCATTGATAATCAGAGAAAGGCAAATCCAAACTACAATGAGATATCATCTCATCCCAGTTAAAATAGTTTATATCTAAAAGACAGGCAATAACAAATGCTGGTGAAGATGTGGAGAAAAGGGAACCCTTGCACACTGTTGGTGGGAATGTAAGTTAGTACAAACACTATGACGAACAGTGTGTATGTTCCTCCAAAAACTAAAGACAGAGCTACCATGTGATCTGGCAATTCTACTGCTGGGTATATACCCAAAAGAAAGGAAATCAGTTTATCGACGTGCTATCTGCACTCTTATACTTGTTGTAGCATTGTTCTCAATTGCCAAAATTTGGAAACAGCGTAAGTGTCCATCAATAGATGAATGGATAAAAAAAAGTGGCATCTATATGCAATGGAGTATTATTCAGCCATAGAAAATATGAGATCCTGTCATTTGAAATAACATAGATGGAACCAGAGATCATTATGTTAAGTGAAATAAGCCAGACATAGAAGGACAAGTATGGCATATTCTCATGTATTTGTGGGATCTAAAAATGAAAACAATTGAATTCATGTAGCTATAAAGTAGAAGGATACCAGAGGCTAGGAAAGGTAGTGGAGAAGTGGGGGTGAGTTGGGTATAATTAATGAGTACACAGAACAGAAAGATTAGATAAGGCCTAGTATTTGATACCACAACAAGGTGACAATAGTCAATAATAACTCAATTGTATACTTTAAAATAATGGAGTAGAATTGGATTGGTTGTAACACAAAGGATAAATGCTTCAGGGGATGAATACCTCATTCTTCATGATGTGATTATTATGTGTTGCATGCCTATATCAAAACTTCTCATGTACCCAAGAAATAATATACCTACTATGTACTCACCAAAATTAAAAATTAAAAAAACTTTGAAAATCAGAGAAGCTACTTAGAAGTAAACAAAGATCAGTGGTTGCCAGGGGTTCAGGAGAGATAAGAAGGCAGATAAACAAGTGAGTTGCAGGATAGTTATAGCATGGTGCAACTATTCTGTTTGATTCTGTACACGTGGTTTCTTGACATTATACATTTTTAAAAACCCATATAACTGTACAACACAAACTGTGAGCCCTAAGGTACCTCCTTGGCTTTAGTTAATAACAATGTATCAATTCTTATTCATTAGTTGTAACAAATGTGCCTTACTAATACAAAATAATACTAGGAGAGACTTTAAGTCAGAAAGAGAGGGAATACATGGGAACTCTGTATGCTACTTGCTCAATTTTCTGTGAAACTACTCTAAAAATAAAGCCTATTAATTTAAATATAAACAAAAAAGCACTGGGCTTCACCCATGGGCCCAAATTGTTAACATATTCTAGTCTCATTTGAACATGACTTCCTCATCATGACATTCAGTTGCCACAGTTAACAACTAAGTTGATGCTACACTCATCAGAAGAGCATCACTTGGTGGAAGACCAATAATTTGAAGTCAGTAGAGCTTGCAAGGACTCTGAAAAAGAAATATAAGATTTTCACTTTTGTGGGGTTCTATGAAATAATTTTCATTTTTAAAAGATTAAAAATCTAATAAGGAAATAAAATAATTTCAAGCTCACTGTAGCTTGAAGTTAATGCAAAGTACTGTTGGCAGGACTGGTTCAAAAATAAACTTGTTTTATACAAACAAAATGAATCACAACATTGTGCACATCTGTGCTAAAAGTCATAGAGATGCTAGATGAGGATAATGCAGTGTGAGCTACTTTCCTATCTTCATAAGAACATCCCTATCACCCCAATATAAAATTTAAATGAGCAATGTCGTAAAATATCAGCTACACACACACACACGTGCACACACACACACATACACACACTCCTAGAGAGACTACTTGCTTTTCAAAGTGACCTCTCCTAGGAAGCGTCTCTCCAGAAAATAGCAACAATTTGGTATCAGCCTAGGGTGTTGCCTTTTATTGTTCCCTATGTCATGAGATCAATGTCTGGTTGGAGATCTTGCCACGATGCTTTATGTGACATTAGTGTCTGACTTTTATTTATCAGTGATAGCACATGAGATTCTGTTCATTTCATTCAGAAAGAATTAGGCTATGTTATTTTACAGAAAGTTGCATATCTTGAGAGAAAAGACTTCTTAGATATAGCTTTAGCATTTGGTATCATGTCACACAAATATTGCTATTATCTGTGCAAAAGGGGCAAGAGCTAGAATGAAGATGATTAATTATTTAAACTTTCCCCTAACTCCTAATTTATAAATTGTGATTTTCCTTATGTCCTAGTTTTTAGAGAGATAGCATTAGTTAAAAGCACCATATAAACTTAGTTTTAAAGTAATACTCGGCTGTGGAGTTGACATCTGACCTCTTTAGTCCTTAATCTTCTGTAGTGAGAAAGAGCAATTAAAATTTCCCCAAGGGAATACAATACCAATTTTGAGAATTTGAGAACAGGTAAAGCATACAAGAATAGATACCAGATACCTGGGATGTCTGTGTTATGTCCATTAAAAAGCGAAAAGTACTTTTAAAAGTATTTTCTTCTATTTTTTAAAAGAAAAAAAAGTAAATATTAACATAATATTTTTATGTGCTTCTACCAGCTACCAGGCACCCTCACATAATTTGCCTCATTTAGACCCTCACAGCATTCCCGTGGATATTATCATCACCATTTCGCCATTTTGTTGAGGAACTGAAGCCCAAAGAGGCTAAATAACACAAGAAAAGTTGAAACAAAACAAAACAAAACAAAACAAACAGAGAGAGAGAGAGAGCAAGAGAGCACTAGGTCCTACGTATGAAATCAAGTCTTATATGTTTTGAATAGATCACTCTACCTCTGATTCTCTGTTTTATATCTCTTCAAGATCTATTCTTCACTCCCTGTTAGCAATTTCCTTTGGATTTTTTTTCTATTTTTTCATTCTTACATTTTGTATTCACCAGGGAATGAATTAAACCAGTTAGCCTTTGATCCCTTCATGCCTGAGAGGGAGGTGTTTTGCAAGGACATGACCCCAGGGGACAAAAAAAAAAAAGGCAGGTGACCAAGTCTAATCACCTTGTCAACTGGACCTTCAGGTAAATTAATTAATGACATTTGCTAGGATGAAGGGACTGATGTTGGAAATGCCCTTAGCAGAATCTCTCTTTTTACCTTTAGTAAATAGGACACAGGAACCATGAGGCATGGCTCCCCAGAGAATGTAGTATAAACTGCATGGCCCTTTTTAAATGCTCTACTCTGTCTGAGAAACTCCACGAACCTCACTTAAAGATCTCATCTTTTCTCGTCCAGAAGCACATTTCTGACATAGAATGAAGGACCTGGGGATCTGCCTTTAAAATTCAACATTTCTTTTGGTTTTGCACGAGCCTCTTGGTAGACAATATCCTGTAATATTTTTTGGTAAAACAATACAGATTTCTGATTTGTGTCTGATTTGCCAATTTGAACCAGTGTGCTAGCTAACTCACTAAATTTATTGCTGATGTATACCTATAGCTGACAAAGTATGATTGGGAAGCATTATTAGGAACTCTAGAGTAGCAGCACAGATTCTATAATTAAGGATGACTGGTGTGTCTGTGTCCCTGTTTCTGTACATCTCCTGAGACTAGGCTAGATCTCTGAAAATGCTTTCATGCAGTTCTGGAAGGCAGCAACCACTGGATTGCAGGCCAGTAGCCCCAGAGAGTGGTGGCATATTGTTATCAACAGATGGTGAAAGAAAATGAGCAATGTGGAGTTAAGCTCCAAGGGAATTCCAGTCAGGAAGGCTAGAGCTATTCAATTATATGGTACCGGGAATTGGATTCTGCCAAGTATGATGCGAATACACTGCTCACTGCATTGCTCACCTTCAACATCTCATTTCCAAAAGACTGGCCCACATCTATGGCAGAAAGGTTACAGATTTTTAAGATGCAGAGCACAGCAATGGCTCGAAGAATCACAAATAGCTAGTATGTTATGTAATAGGACTTAGACCACCTTAAATGTCTTTTTTTTTTACAAAAAAAAATAGAAGATTTGCTCTTTGTTTGACATTTTCTTAGGCTAGCATTAAAATTAGGTTGACATTTTTGGCCTTTTTATACTGGGCTACCAATAAGCATAGCAATAGCTATAGCATAATTATAGCATAGCATAATTTTTCTATGTCAGATATGTGAGCAAGAGAACTGAGGATCCTACAGTAATGTTACATTTCAACAGAAGTGATATTCTTTGTCAGGCAAGCATCATGGACTGAGAGTTTGTTCCTGTGTAAAATTCCTACGTTGAAGTCTAGTATACAGTGTGATGGTATTTGGAGGTGGGGCCTTGGAAGGTAATTAGGTCATGAGGGTGCAGCCTTCATAAATGAGATTAGTGCCCTTATAAGAGAGGCCAGAGAGCTAATTTGCTGTCTTTCTACCACATGGGGATACAAGAAGTCTGCCATCTGCAGCCTGGAAGAGCGCCCTCACCAGAACCATGGTGGCACCCTACTCTGGGACTTTCAGCCTCCAGAACTGTAAGAACTGAATGTCAATTATTTATAAGCTACCCAGTCAATGGTACTCTGTTACAGCAGTCTGAGATGACTAAGACAACAAATAAGATGATACACTGGTAACCGCAACCAATCAGGAATTAGGCTTGTTTCGGTTGAGTTGCAGTTTTAGAAAGATTCTTTTCACTTCAGTTTGTCCTTTCCCTTGGGCATTACCCTACTCGTTTTTGTTGTTGTTGAATTTTATTATTTTTGTCTCCTCACTAATAAACATTTCTAGAAGAATCACTTTTGTCCTGTGAAGGTCTTGAGTTTAGCTCCTTAGCCTCCACCCACAAAGCTTCAGAATCTTCTAGCACGTCTCAAGAGAGAAGAGGGATTTGCGTATTTGACGTGGGTTCCTCTTCTAGTGGGACTTTGATTCCTAAGAACCACAAGACCACAGATTTTACTCTGCCCTTTTTAGGTGTTGCAGACCTGGCCCTCCAGCTTTCTATTCTATGACAGATGTCAACAAATTTCTCCTGGGGAAAGGCAGATGTGCATTTGACGCTCCCCTAAATGATGATCTGTTATGTTAGGGTTCACAACCATAACCAACTCCACTTTCTCTCTTTTCCTCAGCTGAGCCCTTCTGCTTAGGTTATGCCTAATGTTCAGGCCATGCTCAGAATTGACAAATTCTCCCAGTGCAGAAAGTGATTGGCCTTTGTCATCTCTCCTAACAAGTTGAACTTTATCTAGTTTTTGTTATTTGCACAATTTTCTGATGTGTAAATACAATTTTGGACATAAACATTATTACAGTTATTGTTGAGAATCATGGTCTCAATATTTAGAACAATTTATCAATTTATTTGGTTATGATTTCTAGATTCTGAGACATAATTAGAAAGGCCTATCTTACCTTCTCTAGGAACATAAATAATTTTTTCCATAACTTCTAGTACTTAAAAATATTTACTATTTTGTCAATTAAATCTTTGGCCTGTTTAAAAGATATCCTTACAATGTGAGGCATAACTCTAAATTAGTTTTCAAAGGGCTAATTCAGTTGTCTTAAGACTGCTGGGTAATTATAACTTTTTCCTACCTGATTTGAGATGCCAATTTTATATTATCATAAGACCCATACATATTTTGATTGATCTTTGGAATTTCTATTATTTTACATCAGTTTGTTTGTTTACTAATGAAACTGTATACTGTGTTTTAATTTTCAGATTTTAAAACATATACCAACATCTGAGAGGTGCAGTCCTTTCCTTATTTTTCTTCTATTTCTGGGTTTTCCAAGTTTTTATTATTAGCTTATTTTTTTCATATGAACCATGGAGTGAAAAGAATAAAGATAGTATTTTTTGAAGATCTCATTAACATAATATCACTTATAGAAAAATGCGTCCTTTATGATGCAGAATCTTCCTGCCCAAGTATATTTTATTTATTTTCATTTGTTCAAATCTTTTGTGTCTTTCAGTAGAGCTTGAAAATATTCTGTGTATATAACTTTTACTTTTCTTTTTACTGTATTCTTAGGAGTTTGATTTTTATTGTTGTTATTATGGTAAACGGTGATGTTTATTTTATCTTTTAAATGGTTGCTGCTGATAATATAGAAAAGCTGTTGATGTCTCTGCCAATTTAATACTTCAGTAACTAGCTTGTTAAATTTTTAGGGTTTTCTCTTGGATGTCACATGTATAAAATTATAGAATCTATGAAAACTGAAAAGTTTTAGCTTTTTCTTTTAATGCATTTAAAAATCTCAAATAACGTTCTCTTGCCCAAATGCAATTGCAAAGCACCTCCAGTGAAAAGTTATTTTTAACACAAAATAGTGTAATGAGCCTATTTTTCCTGTTTCTGATTTAACAAGAAATGCTCTATTGTTTCCTCATTAAGCATGCTGGTTTGGCAAGAGAGGTAAATACATTTTATAGCTTTAAAAGAATTCATCTATTATTCCTATTTCTTGAAAACTTCATTTTTACTTTTTTTTTTTTTTGAGACAGAGCCTTACTCTGTTGCCCAGGCTGGAGTGCAGTGGCACAATCTTGGCTCACTGAAACCTCCACCTCCTGGGTTCAAGAGATTCTCCTGCCTCAGCCTCTGTACACTGGGACTACAGGCGCTCACCACCACAACCAGCTGATTTTTGTATTTTTAGTAGAGATGGGGTTTTGCCATGTTGGCCAGGCTGGTCTCAAACTCTTGATCTCAGGTAATCTGCCTGCCTTGGCCTCCCCAAATGCTGTGATTACAGGTATGAGCCACTGCACCAGGACTATTTTTGCTTTTTTATAATTGAGTATTCTAAATGTACAAGAAGGTACACAAAACATAAATTTACATAATAACAAATAGATTACCATAAAACAAAAAACTATGTAACTGTTAGCAAAGTCAAATAAAGGTAATTGGCAGTTTTCCTAAGCACTGCTTATACACTCTATCAAGTAATATCTCCTCTTTATCCCCAAAGTTGAATATTATTCTCACTTCCATGTGGTTTAGTATTGCTTGCAAGTATTTTTTAGGGTTTACTTTTCTACTCAACATTTAAGTTTGTAGGTTTCATCCATGTGTTTGAATTCATTTTTATTGCTATATTACATAGATTGTATAAGTTTACTACAATGTGTGTACATCATGCACTGTTGATGGATATTTGGAATGTTTCCAGTTTGAGGATCTTATAAAATATGGCACCATGAATATTCTTACATATATTGGCTGAGTAGACATGTGCATGTTAAATATACATCTGGGAGTAGAATTATCAGATCATAAGGAATACGTATATTCGATTTTAGTTGTTACATTCAAATGTATGGCTTCCTAAAGTGGTTATAAAATTTATATTCCCACTAGCAATATATGATAATCCAAATCATTTCACCTCTATGACAAAACTCAGCCTTGTTTATTTAACTATGAATTTTAATGCTAGAAATTGCAGGAAAAATAACAAGAATTATTCAATGATGATAGAAAGAATGGTCAAAAATATGTATTTATCCATGTATTCAATACTCAATAGTATAGCCTCAATCATATCAAGTAAAAAAAGTCAGAATTAATATAATTATTAAATCAATTACTATATGGTAATATGTTCACATACTTTTCATAAACTAATAGATCATGAAGCCTAAAAGATTAATAGAAATGTAGAAAATTTGGATAACATAATTATCAAGGTTGGCCCAATAAACATATTTAAAACTCTGCTACTGACATATTGACATACACATTTTTCTGAAGCTCATATGGAATACTAATGAGTGAACTTGAAGTATCATATACACGTTTCCAATCTAAACACTAATACGAATAATGAAGTAAAACAATTTTTAAGTGTAAACCTTTTTTATGATCAAGCTATAAAATGTACAGCAGAAGAGTAAAATGTTAGCAGCAAATATTTCCCAGTCCCTAACTCTGATTCTTCATTGTCACTCTTTGGTAGTAACAAATTGTATTAGCTCATGCTTGCACTGCTATAAAGAAATATCTGAGACTGGGTAATTTATAAAGAAAGTAGGTTTAATTTGCTCCTGGTTCCTCAAGGTGTACAAGAAACATAATGCTGGCAACTGCTTGGTTCCTGGGTAGCCCTCAGGGGACTTTCAATCATGACAGAAGGCAAAGGAGAAGCAGGCTCATTGTAGATGACCAGAGGAAGAGGAAGAGGAAGAGGGTGAGGGGAGGTGCTACACACTTTTAAACAACCAAATCTCATGATAACTCACTCTCTATTGCAACCAAGAGTACAGAGCTAAACCATTTATGAGAAATCTCTTCCATGATCCAGTCACCTCCCACCAGGCCCCACCTCCAATTTTGGGGATTGCAACTGAATATGACATTTTGGTGAGGACACATATCATTCTATCCCTGACCCCTCTTAAATCTCATGTCCTTCTCACTTTGCAAAATAAAATCATGCCTTCCCAATAACCCCTAAAGTTTTAACTCATTCAGCATTAACTCAAAAGTTAAAAGTCAAAAGTCTCATCGAGACAAGGCTAGTTTCTTCCACTTACGAGCCTGTAAAATTGAACACAAGTTAGTTACTTTCAAGATACAGTGGGAGTATAGGCACTGAGTAAGTACCCCAATTCTAAAAGGGAGAAATCAGCCAAAAGAAATGGGTTACAGGCCCCATGCAGGTCTGAAGCCTAGCAGACAGTTTTTAAATCTTAAAGCTCTAAAATAATCTTCATCTCCATGTCTCACATCCAGGGAATGCTCATGAAAAGTGTAAGCTTCCAAGGCCTTGGGCAGCTCTGTCCCTGCGACTTTGAAGGGTTCATCCCCCACAGCTGCTCTCACAGGCTGTTGTTGAGTGCCTGTTGCTTTTTTAGGCACAGGGAGCAAGCTGCTGGTGGATTTACCATTCTGGGTCTGGGGGATGGAAGCTCTCTTCTTACAGCTCTAATAGGCAGTACCCCAGTGATGACTTTGTGTGAGGGCTCCAGACCCACATTCCTCTCTGCACTGCCCTAGTAGAGGTTCTCCATGAGTGTTCCACCACTGCAGCAGGCTTCTGCCTGGACATACAGGCTTTTTCGTGCATCCTCTGAAATCTAGGCAGAGGCTCCCAAGCCTCAATTCTTGCACTGTGCACACTCTCAGGCTTAACACTGTATGGAAACCACTAAGGTTTATTTTTTGCACCTTCTGAAGCAGCAATTCAAGCTCTACCTGTGCCTCCTTGGGCCACAGTTGAAGCTGCAGCGCCTGAGGGAGAAGTTTCCTGAGGCTGCACAGCACGGTGGGGCCCTGGACCTTTCCCATGAAACCATTTTTCCCCCCTAGGCCTCTGGGTCTGTGATGGGAGGGGTTGCCATGGAGATTTCTGAAATGCCTTCAGAGCTTTTTTCCTTATTGTCTTGAATATTAGTATTTGCATTCTTTTTAGTTATACAAATTTCTACAGCCTGCTTGAATTCCTCCCCTGAAAATAGGCTTTTCTTTTCTACCATATAGACAGGCTGCAAATTTTCCAAACTTTTATGCTCCCTTTTAAATATAAATTCCTGCTTTCCTTTTAAAAATAAATTCCAATTTCATGTCATTTTTTTGCTCATGCATATGAGCATAGTTTGCTAGAAGAAGCCAGGGCACATCTTGAAACCCTTTGCTGCTTAGAAATTTCTTCTGCCAGTTACACTACATCATCAGTCTCAGGTTAAAAAGTTCCACAGATCCTTAGAGCAGAGGTACAATGAACCCAACCTCTTTGCTAAGGCATAATAAAAGTGACCTTTGCTCCAGTTCCCAATAAGTTCCTCATCTCCATCTGAGACCTCCTCAGCCTGGACTTCATTGTCCACATAATGATCACTACTTTGGTCACTACAATTTAACAAATCTCTAGGAAGTTTCAAACTTTGCCTCATCTTCCTATCTTCTTCTGACACCTCCACACTCTTCCAACCTCTGCCTGTTACCCAGTTCCAAAATCACTTCCACATTTTCAGGTATCTTTATAGTAATGCCTCACCATCAGTACCAGTTTTCTGTATTAACTCATTCTGTCACTGCTATAAAAAACACCTGAGACTGGATAATAAAGAAAAGAGGTTTAGTTGGCTCATAGTTCTTCAGGCTGTAGAGGACGCATGATGCTGGCATGCATCTCCTTGGCTTCTGGGAGTCCTCAGGAAAGTTTTGATCATGGCAGAAGGTGTAGGGGAAGCAGGTATGTCTTACATGGCCAGAGCAGGAGGAAGAGATAGTGGGCAGGGAAGTGCTGCACACTTTTAAGCAACCAGATCATGATAGCTCACTCACTATCGCAATCAAGGGGATGGTGCTTAATCACTCATGAGAAACCACCCCCATGATCCAACCACCTTCCACCAGGCCCTACCTCCAATATTGAGGATTACAATTGAGCATGAGATTTTGGTGAGGACACAGATCCAAACATATCCCTAATATTAATATCTTCTAGCATATTATTTCAGCAATTTCTGCATAGAAATACATAATTGTGTATGTATCAAAATACTATACATTCTGTTTTTATTGTCTTTCCCATTATTTTTTATGTAAACTTATTATATTTTACAAATGGTTAATCAATTGTAGTTTTTCACCTAATACTGGTATGTATATCTTTACATATATATATACACACACACACACACATACACACATGTGTATATAAAATTGCTGTGTGTGCATGTTTGTATCTTGACATGTCAAGATATACTAGATCATAGGTGAAAAAAGGTGCAGAATATATTTATAATATATTTATATATTATATACATATATGTATATATACACATTTATATATATTTATATATGATGTATATAAATACATATACTATATATATGCGTTATTCTTTTTATATCTGCATAGATTTTTGTTACATAGTTGTGCCATGGCCTAGCTAGATGCTATTGTGGACTATTTTTATATTGTTTTTCTAGTACAAATCGGCTCTAACAAACAACCATTAACACTTTCTGCATCTTTAGAATACATTTCGTGGACTTTCTACACTCTCATAATTCAAACATTTACTATGGAATAAAGAGTGGGGAGCATTTAAAGCAAGCTATTTAGAGAGCAGTAACCCCAGTTTGTCACTTAAAATATCTCTCAAAGTTAAAAAGATTCAGGCAGAAAATCAAGGGAATCTCTTCACAAGCTAATTTTGGAATAGCTTACATAATCTACTTATCTATGAATATATGTAAAGTAGTACCTGTGTGAGTCAAGCAAGAGGACAAAACCACAATGTGCCTCATTTTACTTGACAACTTTCTTATTAATTCTACTATTTGTTTAAAGAACCAACATACAAACTTAATTCAAATTCTGGGTGTTAGATTGCACAAAGATGTAATTTACCATAGTACCTCCTTATCTGTGTGGGACACATTCCAAGACCCCCCAGTGGATACCTAAAACCACAGATACTACCAAACTTTATATATACTGTTTCTTTGGTCTTACAACTTAGATGAGGTACTAAGTGGCTAACAACAGGCTGGTAGTGTATACAGCGTGGACACATTGGACAAAGGGATAACTCAAATCCCAGATGGATCAGAGCAGGGATGGTGTGACATTTCATCTTGCTATTCAGCATGTTGCCCAATTTAAAATTTAGGAATGGTTTACTTTTGGAAATATTTATTTAATATTTTCACACCCTAGTTAATCATGGGCAACTGAAACTACAGAAAGTGAAACCTTTGATAATGGGGGACTACTGTATTATAGATGCAAATTGCTAGAGTATCAGGTTGCTGGGATACTCATAATCTTTTAAAAGCCTAATTTGGATAAGAATAACCATTATAAGAAAACACAAGGTGCTGGGGGCATTTTTTACTAACAATCTTACCTCCTAAATATTTCTTCAATCTATTGCTTTATCTCTTGCCCCAAATTTCCTATTTAAACTTCTTAAGATTCTTTTTTACAAAATTGGAGTAATAGTCTAGCATTACTTTTCTTAACTTTTTTTCATTATCCTTTCCCAAGAGGAAAACTAATATATTTTAATTTAAAATCATTATTTGTTCATTAAAATATTTAATTAAATCTATTCTCCCTAACAAAATTAAATTTATTTTCCCTAACGAGAGAAATTAAATACCAGGCAATAAAATTGTTTTGGGTAAGATTGAGCTTTGGAGGTTCACAAACCATTTTAATAGCTAAGATTCCTCTTCCCCTAGCCAATTTTTACCCTTTGAGGGTTCTATTGCCCTCATTGAAAACGCATACTCTATTCCTCTTGTGGTCTACCTGTTTCCAATTCTTGCCTCTTCCAACCAATTCCCTATGTTGCTGCTAGGATTATCTTTCTAATATGCACATCTGATGACATTAATTACCAGCTTAAAATTTTCATTGAGTTTTGTTGTTGTTTTATTCTTTTATTTTCCACTAATGTATCCCAAGCCTTTATTTTTTTTTTTGACACAACTTGATAAAACACAAACTCCTTACAAGATCTTTAAAATTGAATCTGGCATCACTTTCCACCTGAGTGGAATGTCAGTCTGGGACTATAGCCCTACTGAACTAACAGTGCTTCCCTGAATCCACCATGCCTGTATTGGCCTCCAGAATTTTGCATGTACTTTTCTGTCTGCTTGGAATGACTTCTCGAAAACTCCTACACGTCATTTAAGTGTCACCTCAGCATCAAATCTTCTCTGAATTTTCCTCAAAAATGTGTTCACTTCCTTTGTTTTGCTCTAAGACCTCCATTATTATATTGTGTTATTTCTCTACTATTTTACTGTATTATACCTCAGTATTATAATATAAACCCTGCTAATAATTACTTATCCCTTCCCCTTTACTTTATGAGTCCTCACAACATAGAGATTTTCTGTTGTTAACCTTTGTACCTGTATTGTCTAGGACAAAGCCTCACTAAAAAATTCACAAGACATACAAGAAATTGGAAAGAATAACTGAAAACATTTATAGTTCTGTTGGTAATATTTAGTTTCCCAATATTGTGCTCTTTCCTCAACCGGTATTGCTTAACTAGTCCTAATAAAATAAATCAGATTTCTAAAAAATGCTTCTAGAACTCCATTCTTCAATCATATTAGAAACCATGAAGACTTCAGCAATATCCTCTTCTATTTTTTGAAACAATCCTCAGTCATTTCCTTCTTTCAAATACTAATTGTTTCCCATATCCTATAAATCAGAATTGTTTCTTCTCACTTTATTATGAGTTACTCACTATTCTGTTCCAGAAGGGAATACATTATCTTGTAAAGCCGTCCTATGAGCATTTGCTCACTTTATTCTATTGGCACACTTTCTGCTTCACTTAACCCAGTCTACATCGTCAATACCACCTGATGTACAAATCTTACATTTTCCATCCAGTAATAATCTTAGATATCTCCTCTTAGTGAGATCCTTCTTTTTCACAAAGTTTCTTTATAAATTAAACCACTCATTTTCTCAGTGCATATAAACAATTCTGAATAATGTGTATATTTTATTAATTTAAATAACTAAAATATTATTTTGATTGTTTCACGGAATGCCATTGTAACTTGGCAAAATTTATCAAGAGCCCAACATGCAACCTTAGAACAACATTTCAAATCAAGAAACAAATGGGATAGGTTGATAGAGATTTATATACTTGGATGTTCAGTACAATGTTCACTATAATAGTAAAGGTTTTAGATGTAGCTCAAATATCCAAAACAGGGGCTGTTAAGCATCATGGCATGTATGTACACATGCTTGTGCATATCATCTAGCCATTAACAACCAGGCTTGGAAGACAGACAGTCCCTGATAATTCAACTTACAATTTTTTGACTTTACAATGGGTTTGTTGTTGGAGTATTAATGCATTTTTGACTTGCAATTTGTTTATCAGGTTGTAATTACATTGTAAGTAGAGGAGAATATGCATTATATATCAGACAAATATAGTATGATCCAAATTTTCACATAATTGATATGCTCCTAGGAATAATAACAGAAATAAACAAACCAAAACATTTGCTTTTTTTCTTGAAATATTTACTTATAGGTTTTATTTTTTTCCTGATTTTATTTTCCAAATATTTTGCAATAAGCATGTACTACTATTATTACCAGAATTAAATCTAGTCACAACATAAAATGATATGAGAAAAAATATAGAATTAGTAAAAAACACACAAACTACTCATAATCTTTTGGGCCTTCACAGATTCACCACACTTGCTTATTATTCATATTCCATACAGTATATTTACATAGACCTGTATTCAACAGGGCTATTGTCTATAAGCACAGTTGGTTAGTAACCATGTTATAAAATTTAATGAACATTTACTAAAAACGTGAAAAGTTTAGTTATTTGTCTTAACTCCCTGTGTCCATATGTGAGCAAAGACTTGGATGAAATATAAAAATTTCAGTGATGTATAAGCCCACATACGGATACAGACTTTGTTGTGTTTGTTTGCTTTCTGGAATTATCCAGAAATTGCTTCATCTGTCACTTTTATTGTAACTTCTTGGGGAGTATAATGCCAATGATAAAAGCATTTCTATAGTGAATTAATTTTATATTAAAAATCCAAATTAGTTGGCTTTCATCAAAGAGACCAAACATTTCTTAATTTTCTTTTTCTTTTCTTTCTTACTCTTCCAATGTTGCTCAGTTATTTTATGACAGCTTTTGTCAAATTGGTTTTATTTTAGAGTATTCCAACCTTTTAGAGACAATCAATCAGTCATTTTGAGAACTGTCTACATTTCAAAAAAAAACAAATATTGAGCAGCAAAAGAAAGCCCAGATTGGTGTCTAAAACATCTTTTTCAAAGTTGAAGCCCCAGACTTTGATTGAAATTTAATAAATTTGTTCCTGTGATTTAAGAATTATTTTACTTTAAAAAAAGGATAAGTGCCTCTACAGGGCTTGCAGGCAAGATATATCTTGAGTAACTAAAACTGTCATCCCTAGGTGTACCGTTACTCAGTTCTAGCTGAGAGTTAATAGAGATTAATGAATTATTGAATGCTAGTATTTACTAAAAGAAAACAAGCTCCATGATGCACAATTATAAAAACCATTAATGCATTTTTGCTTACTTACTATGAAGGAGGATAAAATATTTCTTGTCATTAAACATGCATTCATTTATATTTGTGTGCTCTTGTTAATTTAAGATAGGTTAACTTCTGCCAGCATTCTGTGTTCCAGCTATAAATTTCATTGTTAGGATTTTATTGTTGTTTGCTGTAAAATTCCATAAGATACAGAACTACTAAGTTGGGATTTGTTCTCCTTGAAGCAGTAGAATCCAGATGGCATATAGAGGAATTTGATGTTCATTTCTTAAGGAGAAATAGATACTTCCTCTTTACCAGTGATTTGGTACTCACTGAATTTTCTTGAGTTAGATTGGAGCCAAATTATTACTCCTGGCCAATGAACTGTGTGAGCACAATTAATGATTTTCTTGACAGGTGTACATTTCCATTTCTTCCCTGCTGACATAACCTTGGAGGCTATATGCTTCAGATAGCAAAGCTAAAAGATAGAAGACGACCAGCTAACCTATATCAGATGTTAGGAATTTGTCTGACACCACAGCACACCAAAACTGACTCAATACACCCATGTTTTAGAATTAATCATGATCCCAGCTCTTACTTACGTTAAAGGATATATATTAAGGTGAAGACACAGCCGTTAAATTTAATGGTAATTTAATGGCAAGAACCTGCCAAAATATCCTTCACTAGAAAAGTCACTTTTTAAGGCAAGATAGATTCATTTCAAAATCTCATGGAAGCACAAAGCCCAGAAAACATTATATAGCATTTTCTCCATTTTGAATACTCTAAGTCATTAAGAGTCCTGAATATTAGAAATATAAGAAAGAAATGAAATACATGGCTTTGGGTACAAATGTAAATACTAGATAAAACCATTAGTGTGTCACTAATCTGAAGTGTAAGTAAAATAGAATATAAGTAAACAGGACAGCTATAACCAATCCTTGCAAGGATGACTGTTTCCTTTTCACATGAAGCCCTTAAGGATCACAGCTAAGGAATCGGGCAAAGATCACACAGTCACAAATACATAGTATGTACTAAATGTTAAGTTAATTATACTCACTGCCAATAAGAATCCATTTGAATCAGAGCACACCAAGCTCCCTTGAACTATCAAGTAAAACCTCTGGCAAAGTGATTATATAAAACTGAGAGAGAGAACAGATGTGCTGCAGGAGAACATGCTGTTTTTATAGGCACTAAAGTTTCTCTTAAAATAAATACAGTCATTTAAAGTCGTTGAGTCATGGCTGGAGAAGCACCACATGGAGGTGATAGAGCAATTAAGAGTCCTGTGGGAAAGGAAAGAGCTGAAATAGATTCTCTATGGAGCAAATCTTAAATACACAAATTAAATTGCTTGTAAATAGTAGGTTGAAACATGTCTGAAATTGGTTCCATATTAACATAGGATTCTATATAATACACTAGGCCTGCTTTTTGATCAAGCATGATCTAAAGAGAATAAGGAAAACAATAGTCACATTTCAACCCTGGTTCAATCCCATCACTCTTTCTCAATTTAGTACAAGTGGTTGGTTGATTTCTCACTCTGTATGTCTAATTTCATCACTCTGTGGGCAAGCACATTTTTTAGTGAAAAAATACAGCATCCTTTGGATTTCAATTCTAGCTCTTTTTGTTAGTTGGGCATCTTTGGTTAAGCCCCTTAATTAGTTGAAGGCTGTTTTCTTATTTTTTCAAACAGAAATAATGCCTACTCACAGGGTTTACGTCAGAATTAAGGATAGTCAGGTTTTTAGACTCATAGCTACACATTAGGAGCTTAGTATTGTTTTTCTTTCTTGTCTTATAAAAGAAGAGAAATTACATGGTCAAGTTAAAAGGGGCCTGGAGTTAAGCGCTGAAGTAACTTTAAACATTTAATATATTGGTTCTAAAAATTTATGTATTAGGTTGGTAGAGTTCCTAGCGAGAAATGCTTTGGGGATTACAGTCCTTTTAAGATATATCATATTTTACTGAAAATGTAAAACTAACATTAACCATGCTGCTTTTGAAAACTATTGCAATATTTACTTTTTAAAAGGACATATAATCTTTTCAGGATAAATTCAATGCACCGTTCTGTTCAATTTTCACTTGGATATATAACACATATCTTAAATTTGAAATGTCTAAATCAAACATTTTTTTCTGCTCCAATATGAACCTGTTTTCCCCTCAATCTTCGGAAATGTCAATTCCATCCTACTGGTTTCTAAGAGCAAAACTTACTTTTCTCATTATCTTAAAATCCAAAACCAAATCAAAGTTTATTCTTTCAATTATCTTCAAAATACACCAACTTTTTCGCTCCTATAAAAGTACAAGTCTTTGCTAAATCTCACGTGTTTTATAGCAATTTTCCCTTAAGTGGTTTTGTTTCTACTTAGCCTCCCTGTATAGTTTATTCTCAAAGGAGAAATTTGAGTGGTGTTTTAAAAACATGAATTAGAGTACATCAGACCACTGCTCTAAAGCTTTGTAGCATCCCATCTCATTTAGAATGAAAGCTGTTGTCACTATAATGGCTTAGGAGACTCTTAATGATCCGGTCCTCATTAACTCTAGATTTTTACCAACCATTTCTTTCCTGACTCATTCCAGATAGTCTCACTTACTTGATAGACCTCCAAAAGAATATGCTCTTTATCTGTTCATCGGTTGAGTATAGACTGCTCTTCCTCACATTTTCACTCTCACTTTCTCTACTCAGATACTGTCCCCTCAGCGAAATCTTCCTGACTGCCTTTTGTAAAATGCCAATAAAACAGCCTCATCCCAGGTTTTCCTATCTTCCAGACTCTGTTTTGTGTTTCTCCATGGCACTTAGCACCATGCGGACCATTTAATACTTACTTGTTTATTTTTACTGTCTGATTCCCTTACTAACATATTCATTCCCATCTATTTTGTTTATTACTATTTCCTTAGTCTCTAGAATTGTGCTGGGTCTATATATTCTCAAAAAATATTGATCAAAAGAAGGAAGGAAGAAAGAGAAAGAGAAAGGATTTTATTTCCTTTTCTGTGCCTTTAGATTTCTAAAGACAAATATGCTTTGGAGATTATGATCCACATCTAGCAGAGTTCCTCCAAGATATCTGTTGGATATCTTGCAGAGAAAGAAAGTATATTGGTTCGCTTTTCTAATAAAGCCTCAAGACTTTTATTTCCCTGTAACATTTAGAGCAACTTGAGCCTTGACGGAATAATGTAGCCTTAATAGTTTGCCATGTTGTTTTGCTGATTCTGCAAGGCACAGCCCACCACATGAAGAGGGCATTGAAGGTTAGAAGTCTGGATTACCTCATTGGGCAATAAATTACTGCCAAGTACATTGTGAATTTTGTGTCCTTAGAAACATGAAGACCAGTAGTTACTCTCCATCCTTTGGTAATTTTTTAGAGCCTTAGGGAACTCATTTAGATTGTTAATAGTAATCAATATTAATAATAAATTAGTGGATACACAGATATAAATGTGATGTGAGAACAATAATATTGGAAAAACGGGCGTTGGATGGTAAATAGCCTATTACCCCTCCATGTGCCAAAAGAACTATTATTTGTTGAGTGTCTACTATATAAAAGGCAATTTAAAAATCTTTCCTTAGTTCTACAACAGCCCTGTGAGATAACTATTGATATTCCTAGTGAATAGATAAACAGACTGAATAAAGTTAAGGGTTTTATTCATGATTGTACATAGCATACACATCAAGGCTGGGAATTAATCCAGCATCTACCTAAGTTCACAGTCTGTGAATTCTTTTGAACATGCTATATTATATTAGAAGTCTTTACTGTAGCATCCCTTATAAATCCAGTGGAATAATTGGCCTGACTCTGCAGAGGACACTCTGAAAGTATATTTAGAAAATATATTGTTATATGTCTACAAATGAAAAATTGTTACACCAGTATAAAACAAAATAACCCAACTTTAGGTTGTCCTTAGATAGTAAATTAAGTTCAAAAGAAATTAATCTGCTATCAAAGTGGTATCCCAGCCATCACTTTCATCACTTACAAAATGTCAGATTATGTAAATGTCAGGAATTACCTCTATTATTTTATAGAATGAGGTTCTGTAGAGTTCATGCTGAATCAGAAAATGAACTCTATGTAACACTCATTAATTTTGAGGATTATTGCAGTCATTAGTTTCTGTCAATTCACAATTGCTTTAAGTGCGTCTAAGATATTTGAGTTTTTCAGGTTGTGCTACATCTACATTTGTTTTAAAAATGTAATACTTTGTCATTTGACTTGGCAGTTGTTTGGCTCTCTTCATACACAGGATTTGGGAGCACTGGGGGTGGTGGTGGGTGGGAGTGTGCGGGCAGTGAGGGGGGTAGTAAGCTTTTTTTTTTTTTTTTTAGAAAAACCAGTTATTTCCTGATCATTTCAGTGTGAAATATTGTTCCTAGTGGGTACTTAATACACCTTTTTAATTAACATGGTTAGCAGCTCTTAATTTTAAATGAGTTCTTCATGATATAATTTATCTAAGACGTATCTTTTGTGTAGTGGTTGTATCTTGGATAATATAGCCTATGTCTTGGATAATGTAAAAACTATATCAAGCATTTTATGCATATGTTTATCCTTACTACATGCTGTCAGGTAAATATGCATATCCTTATTTTACTAAGGAAAATGCACGAAGCTCTTATAGATTGTGACTTGCTCAAAGAAAACTGGCAGAGCTGGTATCCAAATCCAGGTCTGACTGCTCTGTAGGTTGCATTCATTGTCCTTCACTCAGTCTCTCTTTGACTTTGGTTTATATTTTATCCATAAAAATAAAATAATACTTGTTTCATTTAATACACAAGACTGTAGTGAGGCTGAAGTTTAATAAAAAGTACCTCTTTTTTTCTGAACAAATGAAGGATGCTCTCAGTAACGAGGAAACTACCATCAGATTACAAGAGAAATCGCCAAATTTACTAGGCTGCTCAAATAAACCTCCATGATCTAGAGAGAAAAGGGTCTGCTTCTGTGCAACAACTTCCATCTCCCTGAAAGCTGTACAACTGTACTGAACCAGAGCATTAACTGAGTATTCCAGTGGGAGGCCACATTTGGCAAATGAAACTGCTAGTTAAAAGCCTTGCTTTGGGAGAACAAACTCTCATTACATAATGCCTTGAGAGCAGGTCTCTGTTCCCATAACTTACTAAATCCTGCCTTTTCTCAAATTACCATTTTTATGGATTTTACATACATGGCAGAAGGCTTCAGGTGATGGTATTCAGTCTGATCCACATGGTTTGGAATGGTAATTGCATGTAGGTAATGCATATCCTACCAGCATATTGCTACTTCATTTGCCCAGTAAAGCAGGAGAGCCAAACTCAGGCAGTGTCACATATTGGAAGCTACAGAAAGAATTTCTTAGAATAGTAGAGTTTTTGAGAGAAAATGACTTGACTGAGGCAGATTCAGACTTCTAACCTGTGCTAATATATAATTTGGAGCCAAACATGAGAAAGTTCTATACATTATTTATTGTGCTTTTCTAGTGCAAAGACTAGGTAAAGGCATGGGAAGAAAAGTAAAAGTGCAGAAGATAAGAAGTGTGTGCAAGAGAGAATCAAGCAAAACTACATTTTGAATCAATGTCCATGAAGTATGATTTATGTCGATATACCTCATTCATTTAAAGGGCACAAGTTAATGACTTCTGAAAGATGTCTACTCATGGAGTGATCAGGATGAATAATCTTTTATATTATTCTCAAAGTTTCCTCATACCCCTTTACAGTTCATCCCTCCTTCTGCTCCCAGACACAGGAAACCACCAATTTTCCTTTTGTCACTATAGATTACTTCTAGTTGTTACAATTTTATATAGATGGAATCATACAGTACCTACTCGCCTCTGTCTGGCCTCTTTCAGTTAGCATATTAATTTTGAAATTTATTCACATTTTGTGGTATCAGCGGTAGTTCATACCTTTTTATTGTTGAGTAGAATTTAATAATATACAATTACATTTATTATTTTTTTATTCAACTCTTAATAGATATTCATCATTTGATGAGTTGTTTCTTAGCTATCATGAACAAAGCTGCAAGGAACATTTGTATACATGTCTTTGTGTGAATATATGTTTTAATTTATTGGGTGAGATGCCTAGGTATAGAATGGCTAGGAGAGGTTAAACTTTTAGATAAAACTGCCAAATCATGTTTAAAAATTTCTGTATAATTTTTCATTCCTATCAGCAGTGAATGAGAGTTTCAGCTGCTCAACATCTTTCTCAATCCCTAGTCATGACAGTACTTGTAATTTTAGCCATTCTAATGACTGTGTTGTGGTGTCACACTATGGTTTTATTTTTTAAACGCTTTTATTAAAATGGCTATGTTTATTAACATAGCCATTCAACATCTCAGCAACCACTTACAGAATAGAATGGAACAGAGAGGAAAACAGCTCCCCTACCAAAATTTTTGTGCTTCCTTAGGAATTCTTCATTGCTGCCAGCTCACTGATACCTTCAAGCGAGTGTTTTTAATTAATTTATTCTTATTTTATCTTATTTTTTGTAGAGATGGGGTCTTCAAATGTGGCCCTGGCTATTCTCAAACTCTGGGACTCAAGCGATCCTCTCACCTTGACCTCCCAAAGTGCTGGGATTACAGGTATGAGTCACTGCACCGAGCCCACTTGTTTTTTAAATTTTGTTTAGTTGTCAGCTTTTCTAGATGTTCTCAGCAGAAGATCTAGTCCAAATTACTTGGTCTACCATTATTGTAAATGAAAGCCTTTATTTTTATTTATTGTAGAGATGGGGATTCCCCTATATTGCTCAGGCTGCTCTTGAACTCCTGGCCTCAGGCAATCCTCCTGCCTTGGCCTCCCAAACTGCTGGGATTAGAGGTATGAGCCACTGAAAAACTATAAATAAACACATATAAAAATGCAGAAATGATAATTGTATAGTTTCATAAATTTTCACAAAGTGAACAGTTTGGAAAATTGATGATACTTATTGTTTGCTCAGCTATAAGGAGTTGGATACCCTACAAGGTAGAATATTCACTTCTTCGTAATGTCCTTTTACCTACATAGTACTTTTACATAGTGCCCTGTTCTTGCAACTGCTATTTATTTGTTCTATAATTTAGTACTTAGACTCTATGGGATATTTCCTTTCCCTCATAGCCCCTCTGGTTTTCGAAAACAACTATCCTAACTGTATATGTCTTCTATTGGCCAGACAACTAGTGATATAACTTGGTTTCCCAAACCTAGTTATCATCTCAACACTCTGCATTTTATGTGTCTCTCTGAACATGTAATACAGACCTGCACTCGTAACTCCAGGTATAGCCAGACCACTGCAGAGCACGGTTAAATAACTGCCTCCATTAATCAGGTGACTAAATGACTATTAATGTAATAGGAGCCAGCAATAATTCTTAAGATAATCGCATTCTGCAGTTGATCTTTATTTTGAGATAGCATAATACAGTGGAAAGGCCATAAAGTCTTGAATTACACAAACCCATTTCCTTGTTCAACTACATGCTGGTTATGAGACAAGCATCTCAACTCTCTGAGTTCCAATTTGCTTCCTAGTAAAATAGGGCTAATACCCTCTACCTTATAGGGCAGTTATAAAGATAAATTTAGATAATATATGCACTATGACAAACATATAGTGGCTGCTGGATAAATGCTAGTGAATTTCTCTTCTGCTTTGGATATGCTTACACACAGCTACAACAAGAGCTTGAACAGATATTGATGAATAGGTTGAATAAAACAAGGCCAAGAAAAGAACATTGGGACATGGTGCTAGACAGTTTCCACCTGCCTGGCACTGATTCATAAATTATCACCCTGGGTATGGGCACGGAAGTAGGCTCACATCCATCCTGTGCACTATCAGCTAGCCCACATGGCTCTGGCTTGTCCACAAGGACAGCTGAGAACTTGCCAAATGTTTTTCTAAAATCCAGATGTATTATTTCTGGGGCATTTCTTTCATCTAGCTGTCTCGGAGCTATATCAAAAAAAGGAAATAAATTTAGTTTGTCATGTTTCATTTACAGAGATCATGCTGAGACCAAATGTTATGTTCTTCCTTTTCTGAGTGTTCACAGACCATCTGTTTTGTAATCTGGACTAGATGCTTTTGGGAATCTACATTAGGTGCTATCATTTTGGGCATCTTTAATGTTTACCTTTATGGAAGCTGAAGAAATTATTCTTCTGCAGCTTTCTGGTTTCTTCTGTTTTCTTTCTAGAATTCAAATATTCTTTACCACTTCTTCAGTTAGTGGGATACTAAAGATTAAAGACTATTATTCTTTTAAAAATCTTTTTCTTGTTCCAGTGGATAGAATTATTATTCTTACAAAAGAAAATTGGAGAAAATTGAAGCTCTGTTTCTCTACTTGATGTCTATTGGCTATTAACATTACATCTCAAGCTCTGGTTCTATTCCTTCTTTTTCACTTTATTCTGGGCCTTAAAAGCCTTAGATTGCTCTTAATATGCTTTATTTCAGTCTATTCTGGGATTTAATGCTCTTTGTCTGGTTTTACAGTTCTAGGACACTATTTTGTATTTTTTCCTTGCTGTTTGATGTCTTTTCCTTTTGAAGTCATTGCCCACTGGAAAGTTTTTCTGTGGCCAAAATAATTTATTAGCTATAGCTCTACCTTTTTAAACTATGATCACTTGTGATTTCATCACTTGCTTTTTATTTTTCCCCTAGAATGACATACATTTTCCTTGATCCTTATTCTTTTATAAAGTCTCTGCTCAAAGGAAAATACCTTCATTTCTCTTAGAATCTTGATAAGCATTTTTCTAAACTCACAGATATTATTCGTGAATGTAAGTAGTATTCTCTACCTTGATGTGTTAGTCCATTGTCATTGCTGTGAAGGAATACTCGAGAATGGGTAATTTATTTTTAAAAAGACGTTTATTTTGGCTCATGGTTCTGCAGGCTGTACAGGAAGCATGGTGCTACTATCTGCATCTGGTAAGGGCCTCAGGAAGCTTACAATCATGGCAGAGGCAAAGGAGGAGCAGGAAGTCACATAGCACTGGAGGGAGTCAGAGAAACAAGAAATAGCAGGCTCTTTTAAACAACCAGATCTCTCATTAACTCACAGAGTGAGAACTCTCTCATTACTGTGTGGATAGCATCAAACCATTCATAAGGGATCCAGTCCCATGATTCTAGCATATCCCACCAGGCTCCACCTCCAACATCAGGAATCTTATATTGACATGAGATTTGAGGAGCGCAAACATCCAAACTATATCATTTTGTCCCTGCCCCCCAAATCTCTTGTCCTTCTCAAATTGCAAAACACAGTCATGCTTTCCCAATAGTCCCCCAAAGTCTTAAATAACTCCAACATCACTCAAAAGTAAAGTCCAAAGTCTCACCTGAGACTCAAAGTAAGTTTCTTTAATGTATGAACCTATAAAATCAAAGCAAGCTATTTACTCTCAAGATACATCAGTGGTATAGTCATTGGATAGATATTCCCATTCCAAAAGGGAGAAATTGGTCAAAATAAAGGGGCAACAGAAGCTACAGAAGTTCAAAACCCAGCCAGGCAGACATTAAATCTTAAAGTTCTAAAATAATCCTTAATTCCATGTCCTGCATCCTGGGCACACTGGAGTGAAGGGTGGGCTTCCAATGCCTTGAGCAGCTATACCCCTGTGGCTTTGCAGGGTGCATTCTACATGGTTGCTCTCACAAGTTGGGGTTGTATGCCTGAGGCTTTTCCAGGCTCAGGGTACAAGCTACTGTTGGCTCTATCATTTTTTAGTCTGGAAAGTGGTAGCCTCATTCCCACAGCTCCACTAGGCAGTGCCCAAATGTGGACTTTGTATGAGGGCTCCAACCCCATATTTTCCATTGTCACTGTTCTAGTAAAGTCTCTCTGTGTGCACTCTGCCTCTGTGGCAGGCTTCTACGTGGGCATCCAGGCTTTCTAACACATTCTCGGAAATCTAAGTGGAAGCTGCCAAGCCTCCTTCACTTTTGCATCCTGTGCACCTGCAGGATTGACACCACGTTGAAGCCACGGAGACTTATGGTACTAAGGCTTACGGCACCAAGGCTTATGGCTTGCATACTCTAGAGTGGTGGTCAGAGCTGTACTTGGGGCCCTTTGAGCCATGGCTAGAGTTAGAGCAGTGAGAATGCAAGGAGCAGCTTCCCAGGGTGAGACAGGGCAGTGGTACCCTCGGCCTGGGCCATGTAACCATTATTTTCTCCTAGGAATCTGGGCCTGTGATGGGAGGAGCTGTCCCAAAAACTTTTGAAATGCCTTTGATGCATCTTTTTCATTGTCTTGGGTATTAGTATCTGGCTGTCTTTTAGTCATTTGAATCTCTCTAGCACATAGTTGCTCTGCAGCTCACTACTATTCCTCTCCTAAAAATGCCTTTTCCTTCTTTGCTACATGGCTAGGCTGCAAATTATCCAAATTTTTATTATCTGCTTTCCTTTTAAATATTAATATAATTTCTAACTTTAAGTCATTTCTTTGCTTTGTATCTGATAATAGGTTGTTAGAATGAGCCGTGCCACATCTTGAACACTTTGCTGCTTAGAAACTTCAGCCTTCCACAAAGCCCTAGGACATAAAAACAATGCAGCCATATTCCTTGCTAGGGTGTAACAAGAATGACCTTTGCTCCAGTTCACAATAACTTTCTCATTTCCATCTGAGACCTCCTCAGCCTGGCCTTTACTGTCCATATTTCTATCAGCACTTTGGTCTCAGCCACTTAACAAGTTTCTAAGAAGCTCCAAACTTCCCTTCATCTTTCTGTTTTCAGAGACCAACAAACTCTTCCAACTTCTGCCTGGTGCACAGTTCCACAGCTGCTTCCACATTTTCAGGTATCTTTATAGAAACACCCCACTCCTCAGTACCAATTTTCTGTATTAGTTCATTTGCATTGCTATAAAGGTATATCTGATACTAAGTAAATTATAAATAAAAGAGATTTACTTGGGTTCATGATTCTACAGGCTGTACAGAAAGTGTAGTGCTGCTTCTGGTGAGGGCCTCAGCATACAATCATAGTCGAAGGCAAAGGGGGAGTAAGCATGTCACATGGTGAGAATAGGAGCAAAATAATAAATAAATAAATAAATAAATAAATAAATAAATAAATAAAAGAAGAGGAAGTTCTAGGCTCCTTTAAACAACCAGCTCTCATGGGAACTCGTAGAGCAAGAACTCACTCATTAACACGAAGATGGCACCAAACCACTCATGAGGGATCTTCCTCCATGACCCTAATGTTTTCAACCAGACCTCACCTCCAACATTAGAAATCACATTTCAACACGAGATTTGCAGAGGACAAACATCCAAACTATACTACATCGATATTAGGAATTCTCAAATGACTTTGTCGTCTTAAATTTTCTAGGCCAAGTTTCTCCTGACTTCAACTTTATCAGTCAGTTTTTCCTTTTGGTCAATGCATTTACATATAAATTGATTTACTCATCAACATATTGTAAGATGAGGCTAATAATAATAATAATTTAAATTCACAAATTATTCCCTTTGTGTCATGGGTGTTTTAAACATTTAATATATATTTCCACATTCTTTTCCCATTCCCCACAAAACTCTATGAAATAGGTGTACTAGTTATTTATGTTATAGTCAATTGTGGCTTTGCAACTTTAAATAATATACCTTATAATCGAGTTAATGGTGTTGCTAGTACTCAAGATGAGGTAGGCTGACTTTAGATTCTACACATTATGTCTTTGTTAAAGAAAGTCTGTGATTTTTTTAGATGCTTTACTTAGAATATAATAAGATTATGATTATTTGAAGCCCATCATAACTACTTTTTTGTCTCTTCTCCAGCTTGTAAGTTTGAAAAATATTATTCATATTCTTTTCCCACCTTACTATTTTGTGTGTATGTGTTTTATAACACATCACTTTCTAATTTTTAATGTGCTCGAATGCTGTACATATTAATATTCATTTATTAATTTAATTCTAGTGGTCTGATATAAATTGTCTTATGTATGAATAATCACATAGTTGATTTCCAAATGTAGTTCTAGATATCTCTTATCTGATTTACTTCCCATTGAATTTTTTTGATGTATAATATAGCAGTAAAAACTATTTTTAACCTTTGACATCTGTTTGTAAAAATTGTTCTCATATTTTAAAGAAATTCCCTTAGATATATACATGGCATCATCAGTAAATTCCAAACTGTTCTGGTGAATTAAATGTATATTATCATGTAGTGACCCACTTGTTTTCTAGTATTGCTTATGCTTTAATGCCTATAGTCTGATATTAATAAACCTAAAGCAAATTTATTTTGGTACATTTTTTATGTACATTTTCGTACCTTTTTTATGTATATTTTCAATATTTTTGTTACTTCTGATAAAGAGTATATAAATTAATTTTGCTTAACCATAGGTTGACACTTATTTTACAATTGAAATTTTTAATCCATTTATATTTATTGTGATTATATATAGGGTTGGATATCTCCCCAGACTCTTTTTTTTGCTAAGATGTAATTTATACACAATAAAATTTATCCATTTTATGTGTATAATTCAATGAGTTTCAGTCAATTTCTAAACCTATGGAAATTCATGGAAACCTATCATTTTCATTAAGATATAAATTATTAAAAGCTCTTTGTTCTTTCTAATAAATTCTCACTATTTCCAGATTTAATCATTGTTCTGATTTGTATTGCCAAACATTATTTTTGCCTGTTGAGAATCACACAATATTTGCTTAGTGTCTGCTATGTTTGTTTAAATACATGTTTTTAATACTTGATCATGTTGTATGCTTTCCGTTTTATTACTAATTAGCATTCAATTGAATTAATTTTTTACTAATGCAATAATTTTTTGATACACAATATTTTACTTATTTATACCTGTGATATTTTATCAAATGCATAGAATGTGTAATGATCAAGTCACAGTATTTGGGGGTATCCCTTACCTTGAGTATTTATTATTTCTCTGTTTTAGGAACATTTGATATTTTCTCTTCTAGATACTTTGAAAGATACATTGTTGCTAATATAGCAACCTATTCTGCTATCAAACATTAAAACTTATACCTTCCATCTAACTGTGTGTTTGTTTGCACTGATCAACCTCTCTTTATCCTGCCTTGCCACTCATATATCCTCCACAGCCACTGGTATCTATCTACAATTCTACTCTCTACTTCTATGAGATCAATGTTTTTTAACTCCCACATGTAAGTGAGAACATGTGATATTAGTCTTTCTGTGCATGGCTTAGTTTACTTAGCATAATCACTTCCAGTTCCATCCATGTTGCTGCAAATGATATGATTTTATTTTTGTGTCTGAATAGCATTCCATTTTGTATATCTACCATATTTATTTAACCATTCATCCATTGATGGGCACTTAGGTTTATTCATATTTTTATTATGGTGAATAACGCTGCAATAAACAAGAAAGTGTAGGTATTCCTATGAAATACTCATGTCTTTTTTTTTTTTTTCAGTAAATGCCCAGTAGTAGGATATATTCCCAGTAATAGGATTGCCAGATTTTATGACAGTTTTATTTTTAATTGAGAAATCACTATACTGTTTTCCATAGTAGCTATGCTAATTTACATTCCCATCAACAGTGTATAAGAGTTTTCTTTCTGTCCTCTTCATCATATGTTTTTTGTCTTTTTAATAAAAGCCATTCAAACTGAGGTAAGATTATATCTTCTTGTGATTTTGATTTGCATTTTCCTGATGATTAATGATGCCGAGTATTTTTTTCATATAATTGTTGCCCCTTAGTATGTCTTCTTTTGAGAAATATCTATTTATGTCTTTTGCCTACTTTCTATGGGAATATTTGTTTTTTTATTGCTGTTGAGTTGTTTGAGTTCATTGTTTATTCTGAATATTAGTTCCTTGTTGGATGAATAGTTTGCAAATATTTCCCCCCATTCTATGGGTTGACTCTTCACTCCATTGATTGTTTCCTTTGCTGTGCAGAAGCTTTTTAGTTTAATATAGTCCCATTTCTTTATTTTCACTTGTGATTTTTACATCTTAATCATAAAATTTCCCATGAACAACATGCTGAAATGTTTTCCATATGCCCTCTTATAGTACTTTTATAGTTTTTGGTCTTTTGTTTAAATTTTTAATCCATCATGACATGATTTTTGCATATGGTTCGAGAGACAGGTCCAGTTTCATTCTCATGCATATGGATATTCAATTTTCTCAGCACCTTTTATCGAAGAGGGTGTCCCTGCCCCAGTGTACGTTCTTGTTCTTGGGACCTTTGTTGAAAACCAATTGGCTGTAAATGTGTGAATTTGTTCCTGGATTCTCTATTCTGTTCCATTGGTGTATGTGGTTTTTCTGTTGTTGTTTGTGGTTTTTGTTTTCTTTCTTACAACCACCATGCAGTTTTGATTACTGCAGTTACTACTTTGTAACATATTTTGAATTCAGGTAGTGTAATGCCTCCAGGTTTTTCTTTATACCCAGGATTGCGTTGACTATTGGGGCTCCTTTTTCATTTAATACAAATTTTAGGATTTGTTTCTAATTATGTGAAAGAATGAGGTTGGCATTTTGACAGAAATTATACTGAATCTATAGATTGCTTTGGGAAGTATGATCATTTTAATGATATTAATTTTTCCAATCCATGAGCATAAGATATCTTTTCATTTAGTTATAATCCCTTAAATTTCCTTTATCAGTCTTTCGTAGCTTTTCTTGTAAACGTCTTCTAGCTCCTTAGTTAAATTAATTATTAAGGGTTTTTTTTTCTGTCTCTAAAGTAAATGGCATTTCTTTCTTGATTTCATTCTCAGCTAAATCATTATCAGTGTGTAAAAATGCTATGGATTTTTGTGCATTGATTCAGTATCCTACAACTTTCGTAAATTCATTTATAAGATCAATGAGTTTTTTGGGGGGAGCCTTTATGTTTTTCTAAATATAATGTCATCTACTCTAGAAAGAGAAATAATTCAACTTCTTCTTTGCCAGTTTAGATGCTTTTTATTTATTTCTCTTATCTGATGTCTCCGGCTAGGACTTCCAGCACTTGGTTGAATAGGAGTGGGGAAAGTGGACATCCTTGTTTCATTCCAGTTCTTAGAAAAAAGAATTTCAGCTTTTCCCCATTCAGCATGATGTTAGTTGTGGGTTCGTTATTTTGCACAGCAATGTCTAGTTTGTTGAGGCACTTTATATGCCTTTTTCTCCTGAAAGCCAAACATGTGCAGGACAGTACAGAACGAAGTAAATTATTTTCATGCCTGAGAATGAGCATGTCCTTCTTTCTTCTAGGTGTTAAATGCCCATTGAGTTAGAAGTTGTCCTGTGTTTGAGATTTATTTGTTTACTTTTTTACTTTTTATTTTTTGTGGTTATATAGTAATCACCACATCAGGATAAATGGTGTATTCATCACCTCAAGCATCCTTTGCATTGCAAACAATCCAATTATACTCTTCTAGTTATTTTTAAGTGTACAATTAAATTATTGACTATAGTGACCCTGCTGTGCTTTCAAATACTAGATATTATTTATTCTAACTAGTATTTTGTACCCATTAACCATCCCCACTTTTCCCCAAAACTCCCACTACCATTCTCAGCCTCTGATATTATCATTCTACTCTCTATTTCCATGAGTTCCATTGTTTTAATTTTTAGCTCCCACAAATAGGTAAAAGCATGTGAAGTTTGTCTTTCTGTTCCAGGCTTATTTTACTTAACATAACGACCTCCAGTTCCATCCATGTTGTTGCAAGTGACAATATCTAGTTCTTTTTATGACTGAATAGTACGCCATTGTGTATATGTAACACATTTTCTTTAGCCATTCGTCTACTGAGGAATACTTAGGTGTCTTCCAAATCTTGGCTATAGTGAATAGTACTGCAAAAAACATGTGAGTGCTGATATCTCTTTGATATACTGATGTCCTTTATTTTGGGTATATACCTAGCAGTGGGATTGCTGAGTAATACGGTAGCTTTATGTTTTGTTTCCTGAGGAACCTCCAAATTGTTCATCATAGCGGTTGTACTAACATACATTCCCAGCAACAGTACATGAGGGTTCTCTTTTCTTCAAATCCTCTCCAGCATTTGTTATTGCCTGTCTTTGTCAGTCAAAAGCTAAGGAAAGTTTTATGCCACATGAAATGCTATCTAGCTTGGGAGATAGGTGTTGCTCTTATCTATACCTGACTCAAAGTGAGGCCTTCATAAATATTTTTATGAAATTTCAACTTTCAATAAAATCCCATTGCTTCTCCATCCTACCACAATAATTAGAATGTCCCACATAAGTGGATGGTAAAAGATTAGTAGGCAATTTGCTTCTACAAACTTTATACTTTTCCTGGGAGGTTTGATATTCCACAGAGGCATGGTCCTTGGCACCCCAGGCCATAAACATCCATTTTTAATCTTTCTCAATCTGTAGTCAATTAGCTCTAAGTGAAAGTAACAGAGGAAAGCCACTATGCAGATGTATCCATTAAGAGTCATCTTTTCTTAAAGGTCACGGAGAATGAGGTGCAAACTGCCTTATATGACAGTTTTGCTTATAATTAATGTCAGGACTCTGATTTTTACTACTATAGCTCAGCATCTCAAGGTCAGAGATTCTGTGCTAGTGTAATCCTGTCCTTAACACAATATTTACAGACAACTATTCTATGCAAGTCCCTAAGCTTATAGAACTCATACTTGCCATATTCAAATCAATGAGTTGTTTATGGATACAGAGATGTCATTCATCCAAATAATTCTGAAAGGCCTCCAGGTATGTAGTAGTCTGAGAAAGTCAGATTTTTTTTGTAAACTTCAGTCAGTTTGGGTACCTGAAATTTTAGGCATTTTTGGCTTAAAGTATCTCAAGGGGTCTTTTGGGAATTTAGGAAAATGACAAAAGGGATTATTTGAAGAGACAAAACAATTGTAAGAAAAGTGACATATAGGCTTACCTAATGGATAACTTGTTACAACAAATATTAATTATGGCATAAATCTGACAAGCTTGATTTGTTTAGTTACTAATTCTACTTTTAAAAACATTTTCTATTCTTCAGCCATGGGTACTTAGAGTTAGGTACTTAGTTATCTAGATCATGGATAGCTACTTAAACTGTTACTCACTTTACCCTTTGAGTTTATTGTATCCTCAGAGATTCTCAGCTTCTTTTGAAGGCTATTCCTTGTCTACTACCTTGTAGTGCTAGTATTTTACCAATTTTTTCTACGTTTTAGTATTCTCTGAGAGACGTCATTCATTTCCAAGCTTTGACTGCCACATATGTGTTAATAAGAACCCCATATATACTAATAAAGCTCAAGTATATATCTACAGATCAGACTTCTCTTTTGAGCTCCAAATCTTTAGTGCCTTCTTCATATCCTTACATGGATATTCCACGGACATCTTTAACAAGACTAGATACAAAACTATACTCATGATATTTTCGCAAACTTTCTCTTTTCCTATATTTCTATCTTGGTCAGTTTCTCATTCTTCCTCTAGCTATCCCCAACTATTACGAGTAACATCCACTCATTGACCTAGACCTAAAATAGATTTATTTAGGCACATCTCTAATTTAACCTTTATCTTTTTTGGGGGAATTCTTATCTATGCTAGTTCAGAATATTGAAATAACCACCTAATTAGTCTTCTTCTTATTAATGCACAAGATACTGCAATGCTGCTAAGTTGATCATTCTAAACTGGAAAACTTATTATGTTATTTGCCTACTGTACATTTTTCAATATTTTCTCATTTCCTCTGGGAAAATTCCAAATTTATTTCAGTAATACCTCCACTCATTAATTTATTTTTAATAAAGTGACCATTTACAAAGTATAGGTAACTTCCTAAACCCTGGGGCCATAGCTGTGAAGGAAGCATGAGTTTGACCCCTACTCATGTCTCTAAACTTTCTGTTCCTGCAGTCCTCTTCCCTGACCACCACACAGTAAACTTCAGCCATACTGAAATCTCTATCTCAGAAAAGCTACATGATCTACAAAACTCCTTTGGACCACTGCTTCCTTCTGTATCATTTTTTTCATTCTCAAGTCCATATACCTGTTCAACTTCTAATTATCTTTTAAAACTCTATTTAGCTAATGTGTTCTCCAGAAAGTGAAAAAAGGCTAATAAGTTGCAAAAGAAATAGAACCATGGATCCTCCAGGGTAGTAGAATGCAGAATGCTGTTCTCCAGACTTGTCTGGTATTATGTCCCATCCTCTTGTGGCACCTTGTCTTGGGACAAAACACTATTTCAAAAACATTAGCAGAAGCCTGGTAAACATAGTGAGACCCAGAATAAAGTTTATTTGTCATTAAAACATGCAATTATGGTGTGAAAAATCAGAATCATGGCATGTCTTATTTCCCAGAAAGCTGGTCCTCTTAATGCCAATAAAAGCTTCCTTAAGTGTGTATCAAAGCTGAGTACACAGTGTGCTCAGAGTACACTGTAGAACACCTTCAAGCCCCTCACAAATTTTGATCAACAATTGAGTACATGCATATTAACAAACATGTAATAAAGGCTTATATAAAAATGGTTTAGCTCTGAGTATGCACTCTCGGTATTAATTATGTAACACTGTTGTTATTGTGTGTCTGCACATTTCTACCATAACATCACTTTGTGCCTTCAGATGATTAATCCTAACTAGGCTTCTGCACTTCTGGATGACCTTGAAAGCCCTCTTTGCTCCATCTCCAATCCACAAATCTGTAATATCATTGATCTTACTTGTTTACAAATAAATGTATCTTTTACTCTTAAACAGTTGGCTCCCTTTAAGCAGGGACAATATCTTATTAGTTTATATAACCATGACACTTGGCACAGAGTCTAGGAAATGTATGTAGCTTGATAGCATGTGTTGAATAAATTATTGATCTCATTGGTGAATATTTGTTGAGCACTTTCTATATGCTGGCCTCTGTATTACATGATGGGGATATACTGGTGAACAAAATGATTCTGCCCTCATAGAATCTCACACGATAATGTTCAAAGTATGTAAAGACAAGGTTGGAAAGTTGCACAGCAGAAGCTTTGTTAAGGCTATTATTTCATGCCTTGTGACCTGTCCTATGGATATCCATAGAAACATTTGCTTTTATTACTGCAATCTGGGCTTGTTTTTTTCTTTATTCTTTACATTCTGCTCCATTTGTGATCTGCCTTTGGGTGTTTTCTTAATAATGAAATCTCTTAGACCTTAAGTGAGCAAAGCCACTGATTACTGCTTTGTAAATTGTGTACTTTTTCACATTCACAAATACTACATGACATGATTGGCATCCCCTGAAGTTGTGTAAGTCAACATGCCAGCTCACAAACTTAGCTGACTATCTGAATCACTGCATGAGCTTAAAATATAGATTCTGAGGCTCCATCTCTCAAGAATCTGATTTTGTAAATCTGGAATACAGCCAGACATGTGATTTGTTTTAAAGCCATCCCCTTTCCCCCACATTCCTCCTGTTCCCCGTTCCCTTAGCCCTCCTTTTTTACCTTGTGATTCTGATGATCTACCATGTCTGAAAACCACATCTGAGCCATGGATGATTGGTTCTATGGAGACTCCCTTGAAAATCACTGCAGCAATTCCAGTTATATTATGCAATTCACATTCTGAGATTTCCTGCCTAAACTACCTCTAATATGAATTTAAATTAGCTTTACACCCCATACATTCACCCAAAATAAGAATACAGAATTGTCTTTAAATAATTTTGAGTCCCATTTCCATATTTAGTTACCAGACAATTGGATCTGGCCACCATCGTGAATTTCATAGTTTTCTTTTCATCTCATTTCTGATTATTCCTGTCCTAGTTAATTATGAATCATGTATCTCTGGGACTATTCCAATTATTTCTTAACAATTATCCCTGTTCTAGTCACTTGGCCCTCTAATCCATTTTTCCCTTTTTTTTTTTCCCCCGAGATGGAGTCTTGCTCTGTCACCCAGGCTGGAGTGCAGTGGCGCAATTTGGGCTCACTGAAACCTCCGCCCCTTGGGTTTAAGCAATTCTCCTGCCTCAGCCCCCAGAGTAGCTGGGATTACAGGCATGCATGGCCACATCTAGCATTTTTAGTGGAGACGGGGTTTTGCCATGTTAGCCAGGCTGGTCTTGAAATCCTGACCTTGTGATCTGCTCACCTTGGCCTCCCAAAGTGCTGGTATTACAGGCATGTGGCACCGTGCTTGGCCCCATTTTTTTCCCTACTTCACGAGTGATTTATCTGGAAAACAAACCTGATCACCACTCTCAAACTTAAAAATATTAATTGGCTCCCCATTAAGTCTAAACTCCCTGACATGAAGTTTAAAGTTATCCTCAATTTAGTTAAATCTATTTTTCTATCATGTTTCCTAATATTATATTTACCATTTACTTTGTCCACTGAAAGCTACTAGCCATTCCCTAAACACATTACACATTCTCCTAATTCTTTGTTTATGTTATTTCCTCTGCCTCAATGCCACCTTCTGTCTTTTTTTTTTTTTTCCTATCCATCAACGGATAATTAAAATGTTACTTTTACTTCTCTGCTCAAATGTGCTTTTTTTCTCAAGGTTTCTGCTATTTTTGTCTTGTGTGTATATTTTGGGGGTATGATTTTATGACATGGGTAAATATATCAACAAGATGACAGAATAGGAGGTCACCCACTTTTATTCTCTAACAACAACAAGAATTCTGTATTCATCCATAGACAAAAGCCTTGTTGTGGAAGCCATGGGATTCAGGCAGGAGGTTGCAAAACCTTAATGGAGCCCAGGACCTAGGAGGAATATTTTGAGAATTCAAACCCATACCCAGGTGGCAGGAGTACCAGTGGTGATCCCAAGTTCAAACCCAGAAATTGCTCTGTTCCTCAATGGCTTGGCTACAACCCCTTTTGGCCATAAGCCTGCAACCAAAACCATCTGCCAAGAAGAATCGCCCACACTAGTGCCTTCACAGAAAGGCTCATTTGCCCATTGATACTGGTCTCAGCAGTGAAAGTAAAAGTTAGCCTGTAATTTGAATCTACCCCACTTCAGTTGTTGTTCCAAGGTAGTACTATTCACACAGTGACCCAGAGGGAGACTCCCAGAGCTTATCACAACACATAATAATCAAATTATTAAAAAATCAAAGACAAACAAAAATCCCAAGATCAGCAAGATACAAAAGTACATCACAAATAGAGGAGTTCCGGTATGACTATCAGTGGACTTAGCAGAAACCCTGCTGTGCAGGAGACAGTGAGTAGTGTATATTCAAAGTAGTAAAGGTAAAAACCTGACGACCAAAAATATTTTATTCACAAAAGCTTTGTTTCAGGGATAAAGGAGAAAAAAAAAAACTTTCACAGATAAACAAAAGTCAAGGAAGTTCATCACCACTAGGCCTGCCCTAAGATAAACTGCTTAACACAATTCTTTAAGATAAAATAATAGGCTGCCAATTAATAAAATTAAATGTATACAAGCACAAAACTTGATGATGTAAGTAATAATGAGCAATATTCAGAACACTAGGACTATAATGGTGATACATAAAGCAACTTTATCCCTACTAGAAAGGATAAAAGACAAAATTATTAAAAATAATAGCTAAAACTGTGTAGGGATACATACAATATTACAAAATGATGTACATTTAAACATCAAAAACATAAAATGTGGGTGAGGACAAAAAGCGCAGAATTTCTAACACGGTGAAACCCCATCTCTACTAAAAATACAAAAAAATTAGCTGGGCGTGGCGGCGGGCGCCTGTAGTCCCAGCTACTCGGGACGCTGAGGCATAAGAATGGCGTGAACCCGGGAGGCGGAGCTTGCAGTGAGCCAAGTTCATGCCACTGCACTCCAGCCTGGGCGACAGAGTGAGACTCCATCTAAAAAATAAATAAATAAATAAATAAATAAATAAATAAATAATAAATAAAGGAGTTAATTCATCAAGAGGGTATAACAATATGCAGCCAAGGGCAAAACACCTAAATAAATAAAATAAATATTGAAGGATCTGAAAAGAGAGACAGATTGTGATTAAATAATAGTAGGGGACTTCAATATTCTACTTTCAATAATGGACAGATCATCCACACATTAAATTAATAAGGGAACATTGAATTTGAACATTTTAGACCAAATGGACCTAACAGACATATACAATGTATTTTACTGAACATCAATAAAATGTGCATTTTTTTTCTCAAGAACACACAGAACATTTTCCAGGATACATTATATGGTAAACTACAAGACAACAATTAGCAAATTTAAAAAAGATTGGAATCATATCAGTTAACTTTTCTGGACACAGTGGTATGAAACAATAAAGCAGTAACAGGAGAAAATTTGGGGATATTTATGAATACATGGAAATTAAATAGCATGCTCCTGAACAACCAATGGGTCAATGAAGAAACTAAAAGAAAAATTAAAACATATTGAGACAAACAAAAAAGAAATACATTATAGGCCGGGCGCGGTGGCTCACGCTTGTAATCCCAGCACTTTGGGAGGCCAAGGCAGGCGGATCACGAGGTCAGGAGATTGAGACCACAGTGAAACCCTGTCTCTACCAAAAAAAAAATACAAAAAATTAGCCGGGCATGGTGGTGGGTGCCTGTAGTCCCAGCTACTTGGAGAGGCTGAGGCAGGAGAATGGCGTGAACCCGGGAGGCGGAGCTTGCAGTGAGCCGAGACTGCACCACTGCACTCCAGCCTGGGCGACAGAGCGAGACTCCGTCTCAAAAAAAAAAAAAAAAAAAAAAAAGAAATATATTATAACAAAATTTGTGGAATGCCTGTATCGGAAAAAGAAAGAAACATTACAAATACACAGCACAATGTTATCCCTCAAAGAATTAGAAAAAGAAGAAGACGCTAATCTCAATTTTAGAAGAAGGAAAGAAATAATAAAGCACAGAGCAGAGATAAAATAGTCTAGAAAAATAATATAAAAGATCAATGAAACTACAAGTTGATTCATTAACAAGATAAACAAAATTGACAAACTACAGCTAAACAAAAGTCTCAAATCAGAAACGAAAGAGAAAATATTACAACTGACAACACAGAAATGAAAAGGATTATAAGAAACTGATATGAACAATTCTAGGCAAAAAACAAAAACAAAACTCAGGTGTAATGAATAAATTCCTTGACACATGCAACCTACAAAAACTGAGTCATGAAGAAACAGAAAATCTTACCATATGAATAATGAGAGAGGAGATTGAATCAGTAACAAAATATTTTCAAACATAGAAAAGACCAGGACCTGATGGCTTTACTGCTGCTAAATTCTATCAAACTTTTAAAATGACTTAATACCAATTCTTCACAAACTAGTCCAGAAAATGGAAGAAGAGGGAATACTTCCCTCTTCCCTCCTTACCCTGGTATCAATGTGAGACCTGCACATCACAAGAAAAGAAAATTGCAGGCCAATATTCTTGATAAGCATAGATGCAAAAACCTCAAAAAAAAAAAAAAAAACAGCAAGTCAAACTTAACAACAAATTAAAAGGATCACTCGCCAAAATCAAGTGATATTTATCCCTGGGATGCAAAAAAGGATTCAACATACTCAAATCAACAAGTGTGAAAAAACCACATTTACAGAATGATGAACAAAAATCACATGATCATCTCCATAGCTGCAGAAAAGTATTTAACAAAATTCAACATTATTTCATAATAATCATGAAAAACCCTCTCAATAAATTAGGTATAGAAGAAATGTACCTCAACACAATAAAGGCATATATGACAAACCCACAGCTTACATCATGCTTAACACGACAATTTTAATATGTCTTCTCTAAGATCTGAAAGAAGACAAGGATGTCCCATCTTGCCATATCTATTTAAAATAGCACTGCACATTCTAGCCAGAACTTAAAATCCTAAATTATAACTGGAATCAGAAATAACATTCTAAATTTTTTTTCTTTTTTTGAAATGGAGCCTTGATTGCTGCCCAGGCTGGAGTGTTGTGGCATTATCTCGGCTCACTACAACCCCTGCTTCTTGGGTTCAAGTGATTCTCATGCTCAGCATCCTGAGTAGCTGGGACTACAGCGACTTGCCACCACACCCAGCTAATTTTTGTATTTTTAGTAAAGACAGGGTTTCACCATGTTGGCCAGGCTGATCTTGAACCCCTGGCCTCAAATGATCCACCCACCTCAGCCTCTCAAAGTGCTGGGATTACAGGCATGAGCCACTGCATCTGGCCAACATAATCTTATATATAGAAAGCCCTAAACATTTCACCAAAAACTATTAGGACTTATTAAAAAATTCAGTAAAGTTTCAGGATACAAAATCAGCATGCCAAAATAGTGCTTCTCTACACTAACAACAAACTTATCAAAAAATAAATAAACATAACAATCCCATTTAAAATGGCTACAAAAAATAAATAAAATAATAAATTTAACCAAGAATGTGAAAGACCTATATGCTGAAAACTGTAAAACATTAGCAAAAAAAAAATTTGAGGAAGAAACAAATAAATGGAAAAATATTTTTTATGTATTGGAAGAATTAATATTGTAAAAATGTCCATGTTACACAAAGCTATCTACACATTTATTGAGATCTCTATCAAGATTCCAATGTCATTTTTCAGATATACAGAAAATAACTATCCTAAAATGTATGTGAACCATAACAAAAAGCAAATAACCAAGGCAATATAAGAAAAGAGAACAAAGCTGGATGTATCTCACTCCATGATTTCAAGCTATGCTTTAAAGCAATAATATTTAAAATAGCATGGTACTAGCATAAAAATAGACATATCAACCAATGGAACAGAATAGAGAGCCCAGAAAAGAACCCATACCTCTGCAGTCAATTATTTTCAACAAAATTCCCAATAATATACAATGGAAAAAGTATAATCTCCTCGATAAATGGTGCTAGGAAAACTGGATATCCATATGTAAAGAGCTGTGAGTCAAAAGCACCAGGTAACCTATAAAGGAAAACCTGTCGGATTAACGGCAGATATGTCAGCAGAAACCCCACAAGCTAGAAGACATTGGAGCCCTATTTAAGCCTCCTTAAACAAAACAATTATTAGCCAAAAATTTTGTACCCAGTGAAACTAAGCTTTATAAATCAAGGAAAGTTACAGTCTTTTTCAGACAAACAAATGCTGAGAGAATTCACCACTACCAAGCAAGCACTAAAAGAACTGCTGAAAGAAGCTCTAAATCTTGAAACAAATACTGAAAGCATATCAAAACAGAATCACTTTAAGGTATAAATCTCACAAGACCTATGAAACAAAAGTACAATTAAAAAACAAAAGAGGCCGGGGGCAGTGGCACATGCCTGTAATACCAGCACTTTGGGAGGCCAAGGCGGGTGGATCACAAGGTCGGGAGATCGAGACCATCCTGGCTAACACGGTGAAACCCCATCTCTACTAAAAATATGAAAAAAATTAGCCGGGCGTGGTGGCGGGCGCCTGTAGTCCCAGCTACTCAGGAGGCTGAGGCAGGAGAAGGGCATGAACCCAGGAGGTGGAGCTTGCAGTGAGTGGTGATGGCACCACTGCACTCCAGCCTGGGCGACAGAGCTAGACTCCATCTCAAAAAACAAACAAACAAACAAACAAAACAAAAGATATACAGGCAACAAATAGTACAATTAATGGAATAGTACCTCACGTCTCATTAGTAACATTGAATGTAAATGGCTTAAATACTCCACTGGAAAGATACAGAATTGCAGAATGGATAAGCATTCACCAACCAACTATCTGCTACCTTCAAGAGGCTCACCTAACACAAGGACTCACCTAAACTTAAGGTAAAGGAGTGGAAAAGAACATTCTATGCAAATGGACACCAAAAGCAAGCAGGGGTAGCTATTCTTACACCAGACAAAACAAATTTTCTTCTCAAAAAGAGCATGTATGTCATATAATTTTTCTCATAAAAAACGTTTTTTGCATACTTTGTCACAAAGTTATATATATTAATTAGAATTTTAACTCTTAGTAAACTTATTTCTAGTTAAATCTAGGAAGCAAGACATTTTGAACTATCTGCCACATGTCAGTATTTTACAGATGTAAAACATTTTGTATTTTGTAGAAATATTTCTCCATAACATAATTTTATGTATATTAATAGACATAAATACATGCAGTCTTTCTGTAAAATTTAAGAAGCCAATAACAAATATTTATACTCAACAATTTATGTTTTAGTATTTTATGTTACTTGAAAATTGTTATCTATTACTTAATTTAACATAACTTTAAGATTTTAAAATACATAAAAATTTATTTATAAACATTTATTCCATTTATATTTATTTATTTTGATCAATTATTCCTGGATTACTTATATATACTGATATTGTAAACAGAACTAGTCATTATTTTAAGATATACCCTTGTTAACCATTTTTATAGACTGTCGATATCACATGTTCACCTAAGTAAAAAACTTAAATTTATAGATATTTTACTGATAAGTCAAAAGATACAGTTGTTTTAATTAAACCAACAATATTAAATTAATCTTACTTATCAAAGAGTTACAAAAACAAAGAACATTCACTGTGTTTTCTAGGTTTATAAGTTTATAAATTTTGTGTCAAATCCTGACACCTTAAGACATCTTGCAGAGACAAATACAAAACTGACCGATAATCCTAGATAAAAATGTATGCTGACAATTCTGAAAATGATTCTTTTTTATTTTATCTGCAAATTTAATACTAGCTTATTTGTTAAAGATTTACTTAAGTCTCATGAATTAAAAAGCATTTGGATTAATTACTATACATTTTAACAATAATTATATGATTGCTCACTTATCTAAGACAATCTGAATAGAATTTCTTAAGGAATATCTAGCTGACCAGGGCAGATTTTACCATGTAGACATGAAATACAACATGATGCATTTATATATGTATAAACACATCAAATATCTATTCATGTACAATCAAAAATTTAGAGCTTTCATTTTAGAATTTTAATTATGAGACAGAAAAAGATAGTAATACAAACTACAAATCCACAAATTTATTAAACATATTTAGGTACAAATTATATTTCTAATAAAATGGAAACTGTTGACATATCTAAACTTATTTGCTGTGGTAGGTAATGTTATAAAGGCTATGGGCCAAAATTTTGGGTAAACCAGTTTGGCTTAAAAAAAAAATCCTTATTTACGTTTTTGGTCCCTTTTACAGCTTCAAATTGTGTTTGGAGTTAAATTTTCATATGTCTACATTTAAGCTATGACTGGCTGAAGTGTAAAAGAAAAACAAAATCTTCAGGTTATCTTGAATTTTGGTAACATATTTTTCTTTTGTTTGCTGGTCTGACTAGTTAATGCATGGAAGAAAGCATTTTTTAAGAAAACATAATTTGCACTTTTTATGGCTCTTAGCAGGGCCATGTGTGGCAGACAAAGCAATTTTATGCCAGACAGAGATCATTTATTACTGATCTGAGCTCAAGATTTTGACCTATTTGATATGAAAGCCTAACTTTTATAAATATTTATCTAGTTCTTTCTTCTCAGACTATCAATTCTTCAATTAACTATTCCCTCACCCTAAGTTATCATTAGCCAGGCAAACCTAAATTTACATTAAAAAGGATGACTCCTTGGTCTAGGTTAGTGGTTGCCATGGAGCTGCTGTAATTTGTAAAGCCATTAATTTGAAATCCCTTGAAGTTTTGTTTTCTATCTTGGCTGGAATGGCATAAGGAGTTAGTTTATCTTAATACCATCAGAAAATCAGTGGATTCAAAGTAGGCAGAAAAAAAAATGGAGAGATAAAGAACTTAGAAGATTCTACATGTTGACTTTACAGTTGGTTGCAGTTTCTAATTCAGATCTATGGAAAATGGGCTTGGGGAGTTTAAATGAGCCCCATGATAGTCACTGACTTAAAAATATGAGCAAGAAAA
This sequence comes from Nomascus leucogenys, assembly GCF_006542625.1. NCBI lineage: Eukaryota > Metazoa > Chordata > Mammalia > Primates > Hylobatidae > Nomascus > Nomascus leucogenys. The sequence goes on from NC_044400.1 coordinate 12,436,271, forward strand.
AGCCATGTAGCTGGCTGGAGTACCGGGATGCCTTAATATTTGAGGATCTTACTCCATTTCATGTTAATTTCTCAAAAGCAAAGAAAAATCTACAAATCCTGTCAGAGACTGTCAGGAGTTTGGACTGGTGTTTTAGATGGTGGTGACTGCCCTAGGCACTTTACATTGGCCATCTAACGACCACTATTTAGAATGGTTATTTTTGCTCTTGGAAGAGCAAGCAAGGGGAGAATAAAACATGAAAGAGCCAAATCACTTACAGATGCATGTAACCAAACCAAAATAAGAGTGTTCACAGAAATTTTAAGCCAGGCATTCAGACAAAACAACATTTTCAACTAGGGAAACAGAACCAAAGTGAATTCACCAGATAAGATGTGTCTCGCAGACAAAACATCTATTCTTGGAAACCAGAGTATTCAAATAAGAAGGACACTTGACTTTATACCAGAAAAGGCCTGCCAAAAGCAAACAAAACGTTTGTAGTCTCAAGGGGGATGCAAGGTCCTGTATTTAAGGTGGGCTTATCACCAAATCAGATCCCAAATAATGTAAAAATGAATTTGCCAATAGTGAGTAGTCAGATAATCCCAGAAGAGATTCATTAGGGCAAAAAAGGCAACTCATGGAAACGTAGAGTGTGAAGGACTCAGTTGGTACAACACTGGATTCCAGAGGCAGCCAGTTCATCCAAGGTGACCTCATTTTGGTCCCACTTCTGAAGCACTATCTATGTAACATTGAGAGACTCTCTAAAAGAAAATATTCATTCAGGAATAGGCACTGCAATGGGAATATGCCATAGTAAACTACGTGCATATTCCAGAAGGTATTATAAATGAAGGCAAGGTTTTGAAAGGGAAAACGAGGTGAATTTCAAAGTTATTTTGAAATAATTATCCTTGACTAAAGCATTAATAACAAGGGTTGTCTCAGTTTGAGGTTGGACAGGCAGGTAGGGACAGATGTCCTTGCAGAGGTACTATTTTGTGTAAGATTGTGGTGGTCTCTGTGCAAGGTTGTGCTTTTTGGAGAGTCTAATATGCCAGTCATTGATGTCAGGCGTTTGTCAATGAGAACCCTCTCTTCATGGCTTTCCCTAGCCCTATTTATCAAAGTTTTTAACACAAGTGACTTCATTTAGTCATTGATATCCCACAATTTAGCCAATCAGTAATTTTCAAAAGTTTGAAATTGCATTGTAAAAAAAAAAAAAAATGACAACATTGTAACAAGGTTCCCAGGTGTTTTTTAGGCACATAAAAGTTTGAGGAGTACTGGTCTACCAACTTCAACGAGACCAAGCTCCTATCCTCTCTGCACCCTCATGTTCCACCATCTTCATTTAGCTCTAGCCTCCGGGCTCCTCACTGTTCCTCAAACGTGGCAAGTATTGTGTCATTCAGGATGACTGCTTCAATTCCTCTGTTGCCTGGAATGTTCATCCCCACACCACTTCCAGATCCCTGCCCACCATTGTCTTAGAAGTCCTGACCACCCCCACTCTCGCCTGCCAACTCATGTTCTCTAGATTCCTGGACCCTGCTTTGATTTGATTATGATATTTACCACTATTTTATAAAGTTCTTTATATGTTTATATGAAATATTGCTCTCTCCTACAAATAAAATCTCCATAACTGCAAACACTTCCTCATTTGCTTATTTCACTGCTCTATCCCCAAAGCCCAGCATATAGAAGATACTCAACAACTATTTGATGCTCAAGTGAATATATGAAACTAGTGCTTCTAATGAACAGTGGCTTAGCCAAGTATCCAAACTTGTTTTAAAGACCTTAAAAATATAACTTAGGCACTTTTGATGCCTAAAAGAAAATTAGCTGTAGTTTACAAATGCAAAAGGACATACAGTCTAGAATGTCTGGGCCCTGAGCTGTGTGAATAATCTGATCAGATTTTTGAGGTTTTATGTCTTTGAAAATGGGATAAATGTGCTCTTAATTTTTTTATATAGAAAGGTCAGCTTCATTATCATATAGTGGAGATTTTTTTCCCTTAAATTCTGAGCATGGGAATAAGGCTACGTATGTGTGCTAAGAAAGTAGAAGGCACTCCAGCCTGGGCACGGAGCGAGACTCTATCTCAAAAAAAAAAAAAAAAAAAAAAAAAAAGAAAGTAGAAGGAATGGATTGCAGAAGATTCTGTCAGTGCCCTTTAATTGCAACTTACATTTTAATTTGAGGGAGTTCTTCATCATATGCATCTATGGAAGCCAATGAAGGTAGATCTTCCCTTGCCATAAACCTTGGGAGCTTGAAGATGGGCATCTGAATAATTTTACCAAGCAGACCCTACTACCAGTGATTTTTAAAACTTACCAGAGTGATAAACATGCTTAAGGAGTTTAAACTTGATTTCCACTAGCCTGGGAATAATGGGCACACCCTGAGTCCAGTTGTGGTGAGGTGCCCACAATTGTGGTGATGGCATTGGCAGCAGGGTCCTATCCAAATCCTTCCAACTGCTGGACACTAGCTGTGGTTTCTGTTTCCCTCGTTTGTTTCATGCCTATATTTCAAGGCCCCAATATGCAGTCTTCCCAAACACTTTGTGAGACATATGCTAGCTTTCCAATAAGTTCCTTTTCTGTTTATGTTAGCTAAAGTTAGTTGCTATTCCTTGCAACAAAGAAATATTCACTACTTCTTATGTATTTTCAATTCTTCTCCTGTGTGTGTACATTTCTTTACTTCTTTCTGAGACACTTTCTTTGAAAGTTCTGCTAGTGAATGCCTATGAGTAGTAAAATCTTTCAAAGTTTGTATGTTTGAAAGTATCATTATGGCCAGGCACGGTGGCTCACGTCTGCAATCCCAGCACTTTGGAAGGCTGAAGCGGGCAGATCACCTGAGGTCTGGAGTTCGACAGCCTGAGCAACATGGAGAAACCTTGTCTCTACTAAAAATACAAAAAATTATCCAGGCGTAGTGGTGCATGCCTGTAATCCCAGCTACTCGAGAGTCAGAGGTAAGAGAATCGCTTGAACCCAGAAGGCGGAGGTTGTGGTGAGCCAAGATTGCACCATTGCACTCCAGCCTGGGCAACAAGAGCGAAATTCCATCTCAAAGAAAAAAAAAAGAAAAGAAAAAAAGAAAGAAAGTGTCATTATTAGCAAAAATATGCATTAACTTATTCAACACAATTCATTGTGTACCTACTGCATGACTGGCGCTAAGAAACCCCCTACACACACATGAATAAGATTTACTCTTGCAAGCGCAAAGAGTAAATGTTTTTATTATGCTAAAGAAAAGTATTGCTAAGATTTATAACTAATATAAAAATAAAAGATTGACATTTTTGAGAAAGTCATACACAATTTGGTTTAACATTTCAGCTCTTTGTGTGCTTTTAGAGTAATAGCCATAAAGTTTTGAGATTTTTTAAAAAATAAAAATAAGAATTTAACTTTTAAATCTTATGTGTTAAAAGACATGTATTTAAGTCCTTTATACTTAGGCATATATGTATATAAGTACATATGTTCTGATACACACACACTGCACACAATATGTATACTCACACATATATGTATATGTGTATATTTATATAAAAGTCTGTGAAGTGTGTGAATGTGTAGCACTGGACTAACTTTATAGGCTCTAGATTCAAGAAACTTTTTTTTTTTTTTTCAGGAAAATGAAGAGCTAAGAGATTACCTAGGAGAGGATACAGCACCTAAGTACCATGCAAGAGATTATAGACAACAAAATTGGTGATACACAGATGTCCCTGTGTAGATAAAGGCTCATCTGAGTTTATCAAGAACAAAGTAAGGCTTGGAGAGGGCGTTACTTGAAATTTGGATGAGATTTTGATAAACAGAATATTGGAGAGGTAATGGCAAAAATAGGAAGGTACAAACAAAAGTACCTCAGATAAACACTCATCATGAAGACACCATGAAATTCAGTAGGATTCTTCTTTCTTTCTCCCTTTCCCATATTTCGTGATTCTAAAATGATTAGAAGGTAATGGGAGTTTCAATGATTATTTTGAAGGATTAATCATAGTGAGTGACTTTTATTGCAGTACAACTTATACAAAATTCTTTTTACTTTCAAAAGAATTATTATATCTCAACAAAAAGGAATTAGTATTATTTCTTGCATTTTACAGATAAGAAAACTAAGGATTGAAATATAAATAACTTGCCAGGAGTGGCACAGTAGTAGGTGCAAAAGCTGAACTGGGTCCTTCTGTGTGTCTGACTCCTGGATCATTATCACCATCCAGGCTGCCTCCTTTTAGCCTCCCTTTAGATCTATATAATTTTAAATCAATACTCTCTCTTTTTTTTTTTTTAAAAAAAAGGTAGAATCCTTATTTTAGCCACTAAACAAGTTTTATAATCATGCTGGGTCCCTTATGCTTCCATCATTGTTTAATGTAGAAATATTGCTAAATATTAAGATGCTCCAATCTAAGTACAATTATTTCCCTAACCTAAAAGTTTACACTTTTTTTTATTTTTATTTTTATTTTTTTGAGAGAGAGTCTTGCTCTCTTGCCCAGGCTGGAGTACAGTGATGCCATCTTGGCTCACTGCAGCCTCTGCCTCCCGGGTTCAAGCGATTTCTCTGCCTCAGCCTCCCAGTAGCTGGGATTGCAGGCGTATGCCACCACGCACGGCTAATTTTTGTATTTCTAGTAGAGATGGGGTTTCACCATGTTGGCCAGGCTGGTCTTGAGCCCCTGACCTCAGTTGATCTGCCTGCCTCGACCTTCCAAAGTGCTGGGATTATAGGCATGAGCCACCATGCCCAACCCTAAAAGTTTATACTTTTAATAGAAAAAAAAATTGAAACAAAAGCACTCCATAGGATAGATTTTTTCTTTATAAAATCTCAGTATGCAAATACAATTTTATTTATATTTCTCTTAACGTAATCATTAAAGAATATTCTCATATCCATCAGGCATGTGTGACTGTGGATGAAAATATCATTCATTATTCTCTCTCTCACCACATAAGAATTATTTTAAGATCTTTAATTATTTTTTAGTCTATTGAAAGTTTAGACCTTCTATCTCTCCTCACTGGCAGCAAATACTGGGCTAAAACTTTTTAGGTAGAAAGCTGCTGTTATTTATCACACCCACCAGTGCTAAAGACTCTGACTTCTCCTAGTCCTGTGGCAGAAACAGGTGGGAGGTGTGTTAGTGATTTCAGTCCTGGGTGGATGATCATTCCTCCGGCAGAGAGGCCACGCTCTGTGTCTAGTGAAGGGAGGGACTAGAGGACATATAAACTAAATTTAAGCCTTTTAAAGACTGTTGGAGCTGGGCAAAAACCTGTTTCAAAAGAGGTGGTAGTCAAAAACTCTTTAAGACAGGAGCCCACCTGACCTAAAAAAAAAAAAAAAGACAAAAAGACATGTGCCTATAAAAAATGGAAGATCACAATCTCAAAAATAGATCTGATAATGTATTTAAGTCTCTCAATTTAAACATCATCAATGTCCAACAAATCAGCAAAGTGTGTTGTGTTCCAAAACAAGGCTGCCCTATGCTTAACATCAATACTTTAAAGCTTCAACAGAAAGTATTGGACTGACTTTGAAGTCTAGAACTTGGGAAATGTTTAGTCATTTGACATCACCACCTCCTTTCTTGAATGCTCAAAGCAGTTTCTTTCTAAAAGTAATTGTGTCATATAGTTGGAGACAGAATTCCTGAAAAGTAGAGCTAGAAAAAGAGACCAACAGAGGTGTCTGCTTTTGATTCTTATTTCAAATGCTCATTTCTATTTTTGATTCCTGTCCTTCGCTTTTTACTAACTCTAGTAAGAACAGGAGCATAAAAGCTAAAATTGAAATTGCCCTAGCAAAGTCACTGGGACCTTAAAGCTTGACAGGGATATTGGTGTTTGGTGATATTATTAGCTCTAGGTTTATCGGTCTGCATTCGCTTTCACACATTTGTGGAAATGCCCAATCTTTCTTTAGGTTTTTTTCCTTGAAAATTTATCTCCTGATCTTCCTAACCTCTTACTCTATTCCCAGGCATAAGCATAGCATACATCGCCACCATACTGGGTCTCCTTGGCCATGAAATATGACACTTTTGAAATTTTTTTTTAAATCCCAAGTATTGGTAGAAGGTTTACATTAGCATTGGAAGGGGCATTAATTTTGGCTCCTCTCAAGCCAAGGTTTGATTATTTTCTACCTTGCAATTTCTTTTTCTTCCAGCAAGGGCAGAATCTCTTTCAAATCCTACCTGCTGTGGAAGCACAACAAAAGATTGAAGGGATGCGAATGCAGGGAGGCAGCCCAAATTCATTCTTTGACCTCTGAGCTCAAGCAGCTGTCATGCACAAATCCGATTTTTGCTAGAAAGATATATTCTTCCATCCTTCAAAGGACAAAATTAATGAGACTGAATGAGTTGAGGAATTATTTCTTAAGCAATTTTTCACAAGTGATGTATAGCAAATCTGAGAGTTTTCAATATATATTTTTGTTGGACAATTTGAGGAGGACAAACCAGAGAAACTTTTTGCTTTAAAACATAGAAAACATGCTATAGAACTCAGTGATAGGGACCACATGGTACAGTGGAAAGCATCTTGAACTCAGAGTTTGAAGATGTGAACTGAATTTTAGAATGCTGCTTGCACTTCTTATCATCGTGTGTCATCCTTTTCCCCATGTCTGTTACCTCTCTTTACCCCAACTCGGTATAATCATTCATAAATGGTGCTGAGTCATTCTGTCCAATCTCCCTCCTTCCACACAGAAATTTTCCTGAAAAAGGAAGTGATTTGCTCATCCAGAAAAGATTGATCACGAGTGAATGAGACACTTGCTGTATTCTAATGAATTTTAAGTTCAGTTAGGCAGGGATAACATGCACATAAGAAATGTGTAAAAGTAGTCATGTAATGTTTGCTTAAATTCTATTATGAGGACATTTGCAAGGTGGCATTTTAGGAAAGAAGGAGAAAAATTGAGATAAACGAAAGGAGGGGAGGAAGACTTCATGAGGGAACAGGACTTAGTCTGTGCCTGGAGTTCTCGGTAGAAGTTTCTTAGGGTGAGCAAAGAAACCATTATTATATAATTGAAATTACACTGGTGTTGAGGCAAAAACTGCTAGCTTTTTTCAAAAAGTCACTTAAAACTCACAAACATTCAGATTCCTGCACAATTAAGTCACAATAATGTTGCAATTATCCTATTTTCACAAGTTAATTGAGAGTATTTTAATAGATAGTATATATGAAAGAGACCAGTGCAGTGCCTGGCATATATCAAGGGCTAATCTGATACTGCATTTGGTTCAAGAGGAGGCAAGGTGTAGAAGCAAAGACAAGGCCATGATCGCAAATATGCCATGTCCAGAGAAGAGTACAGAAACCAAACTGGCTAAAGACGAATCAGTCACTCTAGATGTTGAACTGTAGCAAGAAAAGAGCCATTTCCCTCTGTGGCTAAGAAGTCTACTCTGACCTGTCTAAGCTAATTCTCACATCTTAATAGAATTGCCAGTGGAATTCAGGTTTCTAGATTTTCTACCTAAGTTTAACTCTTAGTTCCCTATTTGTTGAGTTCACTTAAATTGGTCTTAGTGATGCCTGCACAGTGCCAGACCAACAGGTCAATACAGCCTAAAAGTTGATAAAGGCAGAAGGGAAAAATACAAATGATAGTTGACTATGGGTTATTGAATGAATAGATGAGTGAGTTCAATTTTTAAAACCCTGATGTACTAATGGTATATATTTTTGTAGTATAAATTTATTTATATTCTGAGATCATATATTAATTAGCTTTTAAGTCATCCTATGGTAACGAATGGCTCCCAAATCTCCGGGTTTACAGTAGTATTTATTTCTCACTCACATGTATCTGCTGCAGCTTGATTTCAGTTTACTTCACTTAGATTCTAATTTCAGGACCCAGACTGACAGATTGAAGAAGCAGTCTTGTGACAGAGGGTAGAATGGTATCACCACATTCTGGCCACATTTAAAATTCTGCAAATTGGGGGCATTTGGCACTTCTGCTTACTTTATATTAGCTAAAGAAAGTCGTGTGGGGCAGGGATATATACTTCTACCACAGGGAGCACTTTAAGTTGTGTATCATTGGAAAGTGAAGTACAATTCTTCTACAAATGAGGAAGGACAGGAACAAATGGGAAGAAAAACATAACCATAAATATCTGAATTAACATTTTCTAAAAATTAACATACAACTCTTTTGGCCCATTCTTTAATGGAAAATGTAGCCTAAAGCTAACACGTCATTCTCACTTCACTAAAACAACCTCTACTTCACAGATGTGTAAAATTGCATTATCTGTTTTACCTGCTTGAGCTCCAGGTACACTTCAGACACTTCAGAGGCTACTGTCCATTCCTAATACATCTCAATCAGACAGAGTGGCAGATTGTGGTCTGTCTCTGAGATCTCGCTCTTGGATATGCCTATCATTGTTCAGAGAGTTTAATGGGTTTCCCCAAATCAAGATTTATTGATAAGATTCTAGGTGCTTCTAATATATGTTAAAAGGCATTGTGGCATTCATTGTAGTGACCTTGCGTTTAAAGAATTGCCTCAAGTAAAATGCAGACTGTGTAATGGATAAATCAGTCACTGTCCAGAGTCTTTGGAAAGTATGACTATCAATACAGCTGGAGCAATGAGTGAACTGGGTTTGCTTTACATTCACACAGCCTCTCCAACAGTCTCCGTCTGTAGCTAATATTATAAAGCCAGTGTCTGAGACATCTTTGTTTTTATTGTGGCAATATATCTTAAGCCTTCTCTTTATCTTAAGTAATCCAGTACCCTGAAATATGATGCTGGGTCTCTGAAAGAAAAAAAAAAAAACCTGATAAGATAACCACCTAGAGTAACATTTATATAATTGCCCAGTCAGAACTCATTTCCAGCTGCCTACATGGAGCTTGCTTCACTGTTGTAGCTAGGAAACAGGGAAGGCAAATAGCTGCTTGTCTTTGGTGCCAACCTTCTGAACTAGTCATGCTTAAAGGAAAGCATTCCTTTACTCGCAGTTACACAGATTTGCCTCCTAAGGTCTCACTTTTTTTGAATGATAATTAGAGGGACCTGCCATTTGAAATCAAACTGTCCCGATGTAGATTCAACAAGAAAGTGTCTTTATAATTAATAAAATTCCACATTTTTTCCTCCAATTTGTATATTATAGATGCCCCCAAACCCTCTATTTTAACTGAACTTTTAATCTCAAAATTCAGTCGGATTTGCACTAGGGTGGCAGCTGATGTGTCCCTCTCTGCAGCCAGCAGGGATTTTCTGCATTTAGTAGGACTGGCCTAGAAGCTGTTGCCATAAATTCCCATCTGGAAATTTCAGGCAGTCTTTCTAGTCTCTCTCTCCAATTAATGGTCTCTTTGTTTATTGACTCCAGGCACCTCAAGACTTTACAGGAATCGAGAGTCTGCCTTAATGCTCTACTTTTAAACTGAGGTAACCAGTAAGGAGGAAAATTTACATGACATCGTAGGCATCTTCCTACAACTGTGTTTCTAATATTCTACCCAGTTCTCTCTGATTTTATACAATATAAAGCTTGGCCTTATTTATAAATTGTGTTGTTCTTGTCTCCTTAATATCCTTTGTCTCCATGGCTCTTACAGGAATCTGGGTCTACTTACCTCTCAGCATTTCCATTCCTGTAAGCCTTGGAGAAGAGCTTGCACATTTGTTATAGACTTTGAGATACAAACCCCAGCCCCAAGCTATGTGGAAATTGGCCTGGGGCCTGGTGGTGTCAACTCAGAGCAAGGTTGACAGTACCTCCACTTTAAGAGCTGGAGTCTTGAAGAAAAGCCAGTCTCATTTGCTGCCACATAAATAATCTGTACTCTGTCAAACTAAAGGTCATGTAAATGGTGAATTACTCAGAGCACAGTTTCAAACTCTTGTGAGTTACACAGACTAACTTAGCCTTAAAGATCTGTACTTTGGGATAATATAAAAGTTTTGAGGGTCAGTTCAGATTTAATGTTTCCTTGATACTCATTCCTCAAATCCTGTTTTTTGTCTGACAAAGCTCAAATTACTGAGACATACTATGCAGGAAATTCATAGTTATCACTTAGGAATAATCGCTGTTTGGGTATAAACTTCCATTAAATTTTATATATATCTGTGAACATACATTATAAAATTCAGGTTACAACGTAGAAATAATTATTTAATTTTTGAGACCGTGATTTTAAGACTATACAGTATTTGATAACATAAACACATCTTAATTTAACTAGCCCTCAACTGATATTCATTTAGATTATTTTCACAAGTTTACTGTCAGAAATAAGACTGAAATGAGTATCTTTATTAAAAAATATGGGCTCGTGTGCCTGATTGTTTCCTTCTATTTAACATACATTCCTAGAAGTAACTCTTTGAACTCTTTATGTAACACCTTTAGAATTTAAAATTATATCTAAATAAAAACTTAAAAAATAATTTTTCAAATTATATGTATATATGCACACAATTGCTTAGGTGATTTTTTTTTTACATTTTTCTAATCTTTCTTTCAATGAATACACTTCATGTTCTACAGGAGTGCTTCTAGAAGAATCAAATGAGTAATACTACAGTTTGGCTGACAGGAAACATTCAGAAATATTTGAAGAATTATGAATGAATAAATGCCTTAATAAATGACTTCTCTTCATGTTAACATGGCTGGAAATTCATACTATCTTGTGTTTCTTTTTTTTCTGTCTACCACTCCCTATAACCACCGCATACCTCTTCTTTTACACATGAATAAGACATAAGGCCAATAACTGGAGGGCTATTTTCTCTCTGCTTTCAATCAAATCCCCTACATGGTACTACTAACGGAATGTTGGTAATATAAAATTACTGCTCCTGAGGTACTACACTGCAGCTATTTTTGACCCCTCTGTTGGGACAAAATCTGGTGTCATTATGTTAGACATTCTCTGTCTACTCTATGTAGAGTTTCTATCTGAGAACGCCTCATGTTCATTTTATATTGAAAGGAATTTTAAATAGAACCTCTGACCTATTCTATATAAAAATATGTTTTATTACAACCTTTATGATACTTTCAAAAGCTCTCTGGAAATCTAACATGTGAGTAGCCTATAAAATACTTAAGAGTTCCTGCTGCCAGTGTCAGATGAGAAATGTAAGCTGTAGCTTTGGAAGCTAATGGAAAGCCTCATGGCTTCAGAATCTGTCTTACTGGCCCTTGTATCGAAGCCCTTGAACTTGACAGATATTTTATTTTTCCTCCTTATTCCTCTCTGAATCTAAGCTCTCAAGCCTATAGTCATTGTTTAGCTGTCTTTGCTTCTTTCTTTTGCTTTTCATTTACATGTTCATTGGAAGGTGGTTACACGAAAAGTGATTCCTTATCCGGGAAAATGACAGGCCATAGACATGTTTCCCTTCCTCTTCTTGCCTTTTTAGATGAGATCAGGATTTCAGATGCTCTGCTAAGACAGATGTAAGTCATTGACTTGTATTTAATTCTTCCTGTGGAAGAAAATATTCTTGCAGGATCAAATTAACTTCCTTTATTTCTGATGAGTACCAGGCAGCAGGGGAAATCCATGTAAGAATCTAATAATTAAATGAATTAGAATGCAGACCTGCCAAGAAATAGAGAAAGGGCATTCACAGAGATATGCTCTGACACAGTTGAAGTGATTTTCTCCTTAAATTATAACTTTGTGTTAACTATGAGCATCTATTTTATTTCTCCTAAAATGAAGAGACAAAATTTTACCCTTCTCCCCGTAGGTTAGTGGCCCCAAAATTATACCATGTAAAAAACCTGACCGAGGCACTTAACTTTTTTTCTTTTTGATATATCTCCTGATATGGTTAGGCTTTGTGTCCCCACACAAATTTCAGCTTGAATTGTAATCTCCCAGATGTTGAGGGGAGAACCTGGTGGGAGGTGAGTAGATCATGTGGGTGGTTTCCTCCATGCTGTTCTCATAATAAAGAGTTCTCACTAGATCTGGTGGTTTTATAAGTGTTTGGCAAGTTCCTCTTTCACTCACTCTTCTCCCTCTCCTGCTGCCACGTAAGATGTCCCTGCTTCACCTTCTGCCATAATTGTAAGTTTCTTGAGCCCTCCCAAGCCATAAAGAACCGTGAGTCAATTAAAACTCTTTCCTTTATAAATTACCCAGTCTTGGGTATTTCTTTATAGCAGTGTGAAAACGGAATAAAATGCCTCCTTTCCATTTTTATGAACAGACTGAGACTAAGAAGGAGATGTTCTGGATTCTACTCTCAGTTAATTTGTAATTCACTGGATATGACCTTGGAAAAATTACTTAAATTGTTTCAGTCTTCATTTATAATGCTGAAGCTATTGATAACCTTTATTAAACATATAAGTTTTTATTTTAATGAAGCTTGATTTGATGTGGTGGTATCTTTAGTAGATATCTATTTTTGTACCTGCCCAGAGTTTATCCATTCATCTGATAACCACATCAAATTTTCCTCTGGAGTACCACCCCTCGCTTTACTTTTACCATGTTCAGTTAGGGATAGTTTACTCCACCCCTTTCTTCAGAGGTAGACATTTGACTGAGTAGCATATTTTTAGGTTCACAGTGATTATTCAATGAGAGGTTTGAGATGCAATCAGGGTAAATGAGAAACAATAAGGTGTTGGCTGGGATTTCTGGGAAAAAATTCCTTGTCTTTTCCTTGGGATTTGAGGCTGAGAATTCATGAAATAAATAGCGATTTTTGGACTGTGGTGGGGTGAGGATAGAGTTTCTAGGAACTACTGCATGAAACCACAAAATGAACCCAATTAAATGGAAGAAAGACTCAAGAGAGACAAAACAAATCCTGATGTAATCAGTTGAGTTCCTATAATGCAGCCATGCCTAAAGATAGAATACTTGGTAATATCAGAATTATATAACCCAACAACTGGTGTGTGTGTGTGCACGTGCATGTGTGCATGTTAATGCCAGGGTATCAGTTGAAATTGTTTTTAGTACAAATGAAAAAACAAATTACTACAAATGACTTAAATAACAGAGATAATTTATGGATTTATATAGACAAAAAGTACAAATATTAAAAGAGCATTAGATTTGTTTCACTTATGCAGCCTATAAAGTCATTACTATTCACATTCTTTTGATTTCTCTAATCTGATTTCCATAACAAAAAGTTTCATATAAAAACTTGCTCTCTTATGGTACTAAGATGGCCAGTTGCAATCTGATTTACATATTTCCTTGTCCAAGGCAAGGACAGATCTTCCCTTTTCATAAACCTGTTAGAAAAGTATTTTCCCTACAAGATGCTACATATTTACTAAATTCAGTGAAATGTTCATTTTTACATAACTTCTGTGGCCAGAGGATTTCCATAGCTGATGAGCTTAGAACCAGATTTCCTAAAGCAATAACTATGGCCTTGTGGCTTTAACAAGTCTGACCTCACCTACTCAGATACTGCAGTGAGTCAATCTCATCCACCTTCCATGAGGATAACAAAACAGGAAAGTGGTGAAGGTGATGTTGGCAGACAGCCACAATGTCTGCCACAGCCAAGTCAGTAGAAAATTTTTGTCACTTATCCGTGACACTGTTTTTCTAGTAGAGTATCTCATTTAATTTGCACTTCCGTTTACACAACACCGATTTGAAAACTGTAGATCAAACCTGGGGGAGAAACTGGAAACCACAGGTGCTGTGTGTTCTTATTCCATCCTTCCTCTGACCTGAAGCTTCAGTAACCCCAGAAAATCTAGATGAGACAAGATGGGAGGACTGTTTACAGAAGAATGGTTTCTGGAAAGTGGATTGGAAACCAAATAAGACAAGAAAAGTTTGCCAAATCCAAAAGCTGAGGTCAATCATTAGACCTGCTCTCTACCCTGTTTCTAATCCAGCCAAATCCTCTGATAGATCTTGGGAACTTCATCTGGGTTTCAGGTAGCCTCAAACCCTAGTAAGATTTAAAAGTAAACCCTTTAACAAAGTTGCTATCCTTTGGCTTCAGACCCAAATTGTCTTCCACGACACTGCTATCGGGGTGTGGAGTGTCCATCCACCAGGGGACATATTCCACCAGCTGTAATGCTAACTTCCTTGGCCAGAGCAGGCTGGAACAAAGATGACAACCTAGCTAATGATAATGTGAACTAAGGGACAAAGACACTCGGAGTCTTCTGCTAAACACTAGAGCTATAAAGTTACAACAAAGAGATGCAGAGGAGCTGAAATCACAGTAGAACAGACATCACAAAGGGTATGAAAGAAACTTATCTACAGAGAGCAGAATGCAGAATGAGCACACAGAAAAGTAAGAAAGGATGTTGTGATTCTGGAGGGAGGAAGATGCAGAAGGGCCTGTTCGCTGACTTTCTTCCTGTGAAATACAGTTGTACTAAGGTCTCTAAATTCTGACAGTACCTCCACCCTTACCCTATACATGTTTGCTAAAGCTCTTAAATGTAATTGAATGTTTTTCTTCTTTTAAGAGTGAATAATATTAATTTAGATAAGCCTCGAGAAGACATATACAAAAAATAAATATATAGGAGATTAATGTCTCTTGATACCTATTCTTACACAGCCCTAAAGAAAAAAATTAATACTCACAGAATCATAAGAGCCCTAGCTGAGAGAAAGTCTATAAGTCATATAAATGCTGGTCTGAAATAAACAAAAAACTACTATTTACTTTGCCCATAACATTTCATATGACCTTATTTAATCTTCATAACAACCACATGACATGTATATTATGATCCTCATTTTTTCAGATGAGAAACTAAGACTCAAAGAGGCTTCATAACTTGCACAGAGGAAAGTGGCAAAGTAAAAATTTCTTCTATAACCTCAGAGGAAAAAGACTCTATACCTTTACACTATTTTTTTCTTTCTCCTTCCTCCTTTCATAATAAAGATTAGGAATCTTCATATATCAAAGTATCACTTTCAAGCCAGATACAATTTATGATTTTATTATTTGTACAGGAAATACGTAGCCAGAGGAAATAGCAAATGCAAAGACATATAGGTGTGTGAAGGCCCAGTGTTTGAGAGAACTACATATAATTCCAGTTCTAGAATAGAAGGTTCAACATGAGGAGTGGCTGGTGGCTGATGAAGCTACAGAAGTATAAAGGGGATCAGTTACCAGAGTCCCCTCTGAGGGATTCTAATTTTTTTAGGTTTGCCTATTATAATACGAACTCTCTTAGAGAAAATGCCATCAAAGGCATAAGTACGTTGTTGCTGAGCTACAAAAACCACATAAAACACAAAGATGCACATACACAGAAAACGACAGATGAAAAAGCCTTGCACTGGAACTTTGAGACAAGAAGAAAAGGAATGTGGAACGATGCGACATTATCTCTACATGCTGAATTTTATTTTTAAATAGATGGTATAGTTCTGCATAGGCATAATAATGCTGAAATCTCCACAGCTAAATTCAGAGCTCTTTTGTTAAACATTTTGTATAATACCAATACATTTCTTAACAAGTTCACAAAATGAAATTGCTGATGGAATAGGCATTGGCCTGATGAGCGCATAAAAACAAATTTTGCTCCTAAGACCCAGGTAACCTGGGCCTTCAATTCCCACTCAGTCTGCAAGCTGATTCTCTGGGTACCGCCTCTCTAGACACTTGCTGGTGCGTAGATGGATGGCGTTAATTTCACATTGGGAGATCTGGTAATGCTGTCCTGAACCCTGCAAATAAGGTCGGACATTTGTAGAAGCTGTTGCCCGTCAGAGAAACATAGGCTTATTTTGTATGCGTATTTTGTCTACAAATTACCTCAGAATAATTCTATGTGTGTCAGGGAACATAATAAATATTTCCATGTTTACCTTTCCTATGGTTTTCAGCAGGAAAAACAGAGGATTTCCTTGGTTTAATTAGAGAACACCTTGCCATCAGGCTAGAAAGCATCAGTTGTCTGGAGTATAGCTGAAAACGATGCATGTTTATGATAATTGGTAAAGGTGGCATTTAAACTCTTTAAGACCTTATCTAATGAAAATTGGGAGATGGATGACAGTCTTTCAACATCTCCTAGCTCCTTTTCACTCGTGATTACCCTGTGATGCTTCTCTCCTCCTCGTGTTTTTGTTCTTTTATGTAACTGAAGGATGACTGACCTTGGCATTATCATCATCTAATCAAATTCGGCCAATATTTCCTCAGCAGTAGTTATGCACAAAACTGTGTAGGTACTGCAGAATAGGGTCACTGCCCTTAGAGAGCTTTTAATGTAGATGAGGAGACAAGGCATTTACAAAAGAAATAGTTTAATAACAACAATAATGTGAAAAGCTACTACTACAGAGCTGTTTGGTAGTTTGGTTCCTGCCCAGAGTTTACACGACATCCAAGAGGAACTGGTAATGTGGAGTAATCAAAATTTGTAACTAATATTATATCCCCTCATCCTCCCATTGTCACTAGCATAAAATCTGACAGATTGAAGATTCAGAAATGACTCCAAGGTATTGGGCTTGGGTGACAGTCAATGATTATATTCTTCACAAAGACAGAAGGAAAACAAAGGGAGCTATTTTTAAAGAGAAAATGCGTCTAAAACACTGCTTTGATGATGTTATTATCCTACTCAAAAAATGCCCATGACTTCCTGCTGGCTGCTTGTAGAGTTTGGTAGAGCAAAATGATTACCTTTAGCAGCCTTCATGCTAGGGAGTGGTGACACATGATGTAATAAACTGGACTCTCTGCCACTGAACTCAGTGTAAATAAAGAGTCTTGAAAGTGGGTAAACACCTTGAGAAAAAGAAGACTGTGGATCAAGCTAAGAAGAATTATTAGAAAGCACACACACCAGCCTTCTGGAATACCATTAGTGGGGAAAAGTCGCAGAAATGAAAGCAGTGACAGTAGGTACACACGATTCTGGCTCTTTGCATCTGTGGCAGCACATAAAGATATATTAGACTTCTAGAGAGGAACCTGACCCTTGGCCTGGGGGCTTCTAAGCTCCTTGACTGGGGAGGTACCCATCTTTCATGGCATGATTAGGAACTGAGATTCAATACTGGTATGACATCGCAGAACCTGGGCTCAAATGTAGTCCAACATCTAAGCACTCTTTGGTTGACAGAGCACCAGAGTCTCCCTCCCCTGGAGCAATCAGGAAACCAGGTCCAAGCCTTGAGACTACAGCTATAAGGCTAGTGGAGTGCTGATCTATCACTCCAGTATTTGTGGTTGTGGGAGTCTTATCCCTACCACCAGCATGATCAACGTGTGGGGCCCAAGTCCTCTAGTTACAGCTATGCAGCCTGGCAGAACCTTGCCCTGAACTGACATTGTGGCACTGCCAAGATTGATTGCCTTAAGCATTCAGTGTACCAGTTTCTATGAAGCTTTGCTGCAGCCAGTCTAGAAAGAATGTCTTGCAATAGTTAGCCCTAATCTTCAAATGTTAAGAAGTAAAATTGGATTTGGGAAATTCCAAATTTAGGGGTCAGGAGAAGGGAGAACCACCTAAAGAGACAGAAAGAGTATCCAAAGAAGTATAAGGTGAATGAGAGTATTCAGGGCCACAGAGGCAAAAAGAGAAATGAACTTCAAGTAAAGAAGGACATTTAATTTGCTCAATGCTAGTGAGGCTATAGGGAGAATGCAGCATAAAAGATGTAAGATTTACAAAGAAAGGGGTATATTAATGAGCATGTTTCAGTAGTGTTATATAGTTAGAAACTAGATTAAAAGTTGTTAAGAAATGAAGAGTGGTAAGAAAAGATGGAAACAGGGGCAGGGAGAAGAAGGCAATAGTTTGAGATAGGAAGAGGCAGCAACAAAAATCTTTCTTATGTCTACCACAGAGATAACCTGAGCTCTTGTGAGAGGGTCTATGGAGGATGGAGAAAGTTAAGCTGGTTGGAAAGAAATTGTGTTCTCTGACAAATGGTTTCTAGTTCTCATGAATTAACATATATCAAAATTAAAGGAGATCAATGAGGTCTTAAATAAGGTGATTGCTTTCATTTGATTAAGACTAATTTTATGATTCTTTACTCCAGCTTATGAGAATAGTCCTAGCAGTGGTTTTTCAGTCACCAAGGCTAGCTAAGAGAATTGTATTCTGGTTAGGATACTTTTTCATGATCCTTCACATGTCATCTTCAATCTACTCCTTTATTACATATCAAACAGCTCTACCTATACAAAATAGCATAAGCATATGTTTTTCCCCTCCCCTAGAAACTCCCATCAAAATAAATATGGCCAAAATCAGGGGTGGACAAACTGCATGGGAATTTTCCTCTTTTCCTGAAAAATTATATTTTTAACTTCTATTTGTTACAAAGGCAAGAACTAGGAACAAGTGGATTGAAACATTTACTTTTTCTTGCTGGAGACTCAGCACCCTATAAATGTAATTTTACATTTTTAGTATTTTTTGAAATGTAATATTCAGTCAATAAATACAGAAACTGAGGCACAGGAAACTTAAAAACATTTTTAGGATCACAAGAAAGGGGAATAAACGTACCAGCTGTAAACAGCCAGGTGTCTCTGATTATTTTCATTTAGTTTTCTACACTTTTCTGTTGATTTTGTACAGATGAAAGTAGAGCAGCTTGTTTTGAAGATACAAAACCATCTCGTATTAGTCCGTTCTTATGCTGCTATAAAGAACTGCCTGAGACTGAGTAATTTATAAAGAAAAGAGGCTCAACTTACTCACAGTTCCACATGGCTGGGGAGGCCTCAGGAAACAATCATGGCAGAAGGGGAAGCAAACATGGCCTTCTTCACATGGTGGCAGGAAGGAGAAGTGCCAAGCAAAAGGGGGAAAAGCCCCTTATAAAACCATCAGAACTCATGAGAACTATCAGGAGAATAGCATGGAGGTAGCTGCTCCCATGATTCAATTACCTCCCACTGGGTCCCTCCCATGACTCGTGGGGAATATGGGAACTGCAATTCAAGATGAGATTTGGGTGGGGACACAGCCAAACCATATCACATCTTATCCCAAAGTTGAGCTTGAGCTTTACATGTTGTTGGATTTTTTTTCTGTTCTGGATATTTTTACTATTTTGAGGCTTGATGGCCTTCTTTAAGATATGTCTAAGCAATACCATAACATAACATACAGTATTGTCAGCCAAGGTCATCTGAGTGATAATGTCAGTTAAAATTATAGCCTGGTATCTTGTAGAGTCATTTAACCGGTTGAATAACTGTTTTTTGTTCCCTTTACTTTTCAATTCATCAACCAGAAACATATCCCTACAACATACACCTTTACATCTTATACCATACACAAGATATTTACTAAATTAGATCATATTAAGCAAAAGAGTTAAAGCTTTTTCCTGCTTCCCAATTCAGATGCTTTGTTACATCATTGAAAGTTTCTCAGCATGTATCAAAACCATAGATCTTCTTTAGTTTGTATTTGAGATTTAGGGGATGTTAGCTAGAGCCAGTAATAATTACATTCAGAGAACAGGCATATGGTCTAATTCACACTATCATTTTTTCTCACAATTGAAAGATGCCAGTTTTTAAAAATACATGATTATTCCGCCTATAGTGGTCTGCCTTGCCAATTTGTAGGTCACAGACTCCCGTACGCTAAAGTACGCGAACTCATAAATGCTTTATGGAATATCGTTTCAGTAGTAGAGATGGAGATTGCAGGGGCCAGATGGGACAGTATTCACGGCAAAGCATAAGACTAGAAAGATCATTTACTCTTTTTTTTTTGTCCTGTTGCTCTAAAGATCTTTTCCCTACAACCATTAAAAGCACTAAAAATAAAGAAGTGTTGTTCCAAAGAGTCCACTTGCAGTAATTTTTTAAAAGAAAAATGTTTATATTACAAGGAGAATCGTGATATGAAAAATTCAGACATCTGTTCTCTTCAGCTGACTACTGTATCCTGCTGATTCCACCTCAAAAATACTTCTCCGGTTGTCCTGCAAATATAGGCCCTCAATACTTCCTACTTGGATTTTTGCAATGGTTTATTCCTTGTATACCCCAGGCTTGCCTCTGCACATGTATGACAGGATATATCACTGAATTTATCCACCTGTATATAACATATAATATATTTTAATTCCATGTCATTTTTATTTTTTTCTTTCTTCTGCCTGCACATAAATTCCATGAAGGCAGATATGGTTTTGTTCACTGGTGTTTCCTCATCTTCCAGAACAATGCCTTCTATTACTATATGCTAGAGGACAAATAAAAAAAGTGTCATGTATTCATACTCAATTCCTCTCAGTAAATATTTTCTGAATAAATAATTTAAATTTGTAGAGAATACATATCTTAGAATTATATAGAATATATATCTTAGATTGCAGGGAAGTTTCTTAAGAATTGAGTAATGAACATTCTTTATCACTTTTCTGCCATTCCCTTCCTTCACTCTGCTCAATGGAGTAGAGACGGATGGCTTGAGATGAAGCAGTTACTGAGGACCATGAGACAAAACTCATTTGTAAGAATGGTGAAGTAACTAAATCTACAAAGTCAAGATACCATGTCTCATTATGAGATAAAATTAAACTTCTATCTTATTTAAACCACTATTATTTTTGGGTTTCTCTTACAACTGAATTTATCTTTATGGATGGAAATATAATGTAATACATAAATTATTTGGAATGACATGTCCTATCCAAATTCCTGGCATTTTTTAATCCTCTGTCCACTGTCATATTTAATTTTATAGCTGTGGTTGCCAACAAGAGGCTCAGAGAGATTTAAATGGCACAAGGACATAGTTTTTTGGCCAGTAAGAGTTCAAACACTTATTTTTCCAACATTAAAAGTCATGAGTTACACATAAAATCTAGGATTTGGGAGTCCAAATGCATCATAATAACAAAGCTGAGTTTAGATGAGGCAGATGTTCTGCATTTCATCACAGTCTTTACACCTTCCACTAATCCCCATTAATCATCATACCTAGCCTGTTTCACACACTTAAATTACTTATTGGATGTATTATGGAAAACACCACATATAAGAAGTTCTCCTTTGTTCTTTCTTCTATTCAACCAATGCTTTTGAACTACAGTACTCCCATTCTAAATAATGTGAATATGGTGGTTACAGGGACTACAAAAGTCCTTACATTTTAGAAACTACAAAAGTCCGTACATTTTAGAAACAGAAGACAAACAATCACCAAGTAAACAGAAATGCAAATGGATATTTTCTGATAGTTCTAAGTATAATGGAGATCATGAAAAAACATATGGATAGAGACACAGTGACTCATGTTAGGGAATGGGATCCTGTGGATTAGATTATCAGGAGAACCTCTCTGAGGAGAGGCCATTTGAACTGAGACCTGAGTGACAACCAGGAGTCAGTTATTCAAGATCTAGGCAAAGGCAATTTTAGGTGGATGGAATGGCACCTAAAAATAACCTACAATAAAAATGAGAAAAAATAAACTTTCTCAGAAAGAAAAATAATTTCTGGTACATCATATTTTACAAGGTGTTGTGAGCCATAGCTATCTAGGAATTCTCCCAATTTTCCTGGGACTATAAAAATGACAAAAAGACATCCTCTTCTTGGTCATACATAGTGGCTGAAGCCTGTAATCCCAGCACCATGAGAGATGAGGCTGCCGGATCACTTGAGGCTGGCCAACATGGCAAAACCCCATCTCTACTCAAAATACAAAAATTAGCTGGAAATGGTGGAGCACACCTGTAATCCCAGCTACTTGGGAGGCTGAGGCATGAAAATCACTTGAACTCGGGAGGCAGAGGTTGCAGTGAGCAGAGTTTGCACCACTGCACTCCAGCCTGGGTGACAGAGCAAGACTCTGTCTCACAAAAAAAAAAAAAAAAAAAAAAAAAAGAAAGAAAGAAATCCTCTTTTCTCTATTTAAAACTTTCAATTTCTAAAAAAAAAAAAAATAAAAGGCTGATTTTTGCTCAATAATCCCAAAGGTTGATTAAATATGTTAAGCTTAACTAATGGAGGGTAATGGTGTCCATAAAATGTTAATTGTATAAACACAACAGATTGCTAGGTATACATATGCTTCTGTTCAGTCTTCTACTTTTCCATTTTGTTTTATTCAAAATATGCTGAAAGTTATTAGTTCATGAATCTCAAAAAGCAGACTGATGCTCATCTCTTAAGCAAATGTTTAAAATATAAATTCCATTTAAATATCAGTGTAAAAACTGAAAGCCTTAGTTGACTAATTTAATGATATACCAACAGCTCTGTGAGGAAAGCTGAGCAGTCTATGATTATCATATAATCACAAACACACACACACTCAGAAACACACATAAGTACATTTTCTTTTAAAACTCAAGTTCACTTAGATTGGTGGAAAAGCTTCTTTCTTAAACAGCAATTTAAAAGTATTAAGTATTAGCATTTTTTCATCAACTCAATAAATTTATCTTGATTTTTTGCAACTGAAAGAAATGTTGAGTTAAAAAAATTAAACCTTGGCACGTACCTTGGGTGGTGAGTGCATATGTATACAAACAGCCATTCTTAATTAAGGAAATACCGTATCACAAATAATCAGAGCTGAGCTTTTTGAAACGTTCCCTCCTATGCCAGCATAATATTCAACCACCATCAAATTTTCTGCATTCTGCATAATGCGCTGGTAATTAACCTCATAAACTTATTTTCTGAGCAACTCTCATAGTTGATAAATGTAGGTAAGGGCAAAACTCAGCAAGGTTATTGAATAACAGTCAGTGCGTCCAGAATGAAAAATAACCCACCTTCTTCTGAAATAAGATATGAATAGACTTTACCCTAGTAATTGATATTGCTGCATTTTGCATGAAGATAGGGTATTTTTCATTTAAAGCTCATGTGTTAATTTTCCTTCATAGATAAGCCAAAAACTTTAACTCTGTCATCAGACCTTTGGCATCTCCTTGTTTCAGTCTTGGGACTCTGCCAATACACAGCTATTCTGTATTTGAACTTCCATGCTGGGGCTGGGGCATAGATAGTCACCAGAGTTCACTTTGTTTTCAACCAAATTCAGATTAAAAGAAGTCACATAAAAACCGAATGCTACTCCTATTAACCAAGCATATGACAAACATTCGTCTGAGAGACAAGGAACCCTAAAAATCAGCATTAACGAAAGCTAAAGATAAAAGCTATTATAGGAGAATGATGATTGGGACCAAGCAGTGCCAAGTGATGACATTTTGCAACAATCTCCCAAAGTCACAGTGATTTGGAATCTTCAAATAACTCTGAAAAATTAATTAAGAGACTTGTATTCCAGGTCCAGCTCTGCACCTAGCTGGTGGTAAGACCTTAAAATTCTCATTATGTTTCTAAGAATCTTAATTTCTTTATCTGCACAAAGTGGAGATTGGCCTTGAATACTCCTTAGGCCCCATTCAAAAATAAAATTTGTATGACTTTGGAATGATTCAATTGTTTTCTTTTTTATTTGGAAAATATAAATTACATATTTCCTAAAGTGAGAAGCAATTGTTTATGTGAGTAACAGCTTTTATCATAGTTTCTGGTTTCAAAAAATCTTTCAGTAGCTTGCCACTGTCCATGTAACAAAGGCATTATGGGTCACATGACCCTACAGAATCACATCTCTATATTTTATACTCATCTCCCACCTATTGCTATAAATCTTCATTTTAAATTACAGGATAACTAACTGTGTAGTTTTCTGAATATGCAATTCTATTTCACTCTATTGCCAATACTCTTTTTTACCACCCCCATTTATCCAGTTAATTTCTTTTTGTAATCAAAAGCCTGCTTCCCTAAAGATTATGTTGTGCCAAACAGTTAATCCCTTCCTCTTCTGTACTATCCTTTTGTCACTATCCTTTTGTACTATCCTTTTGTCATACCTCTTTTCTGTCATTTACATTTATGAGCTATCATATTCAATTCAACATAAAACAAAGCTTATATTATGTTCTTCCTTGCATTACCTAGCACTATGCCTTATAGGTAGGAAATGCTCAGTATGTATGGATAAAATTAAAATCCTTGATCTTTTGATTTTGAATGATCCTTTGTTATATGTGCTGATTTAGTTTCATTTACCTTAATAAGCTAGTTTGAGAATATATTTAGGACTTGTATTGGTCAGTTTAGTAAAACATCTTAAAACAGTCAATTACTGTTTGACTGTACAGTATCAATCATTAGAGTAAAAATTGCAACACTTGTAGGAATATTTCTATACTATAATAGGAAGATAGCAAATATTTCTTCTGTAGTTTTAAAGTGTAAATAAATATCAAAAATTCTTAACACATGGCCAGTATTTATAAAGACAATCAAATATTTTAATGAGACAGTTGAAAAAATTGTAAGCTATGCTTCTAAATAGCAGGTCAGTAGTTTTACATCCCATAATTTGTGGAAATCCAAAATGTTGGCTAATGATTAACATGACCAGTTACATTTCAAGATACCTCTTGGTTTATTCCATTTTCACTGAGAACAAATCCAGTGTCTCAGGAAAACAAACATTGTTTCTTCATGTTTTAAAAAATATGTCCTCCTTATAGATACATACATAGATAATAGAAATGTGTATGTCTACAGAGCATATACATGTTTTAAATATTAATACTCAGTTGCTAAACATAGATGTGCCATTTGTTGGTAAATGTGCTGTAATATACTAAATGAAATGAGCCAGGCCCCAAAAGAAAAATACTTCATGATTTGACTTATACATGGAATCTTTATAATTTGCATACATAGAAACAGAGTTGGATAGTGTCTATCAGGGTAGGGGAGAAAGTGGAAATAGTAAGTAAGTCAAAAAGTACAAACTTGCAGCCATGTAGGATGAATACATCTGGAAATGTGATGTGCAGCATGAGGAATATAGCTAATAATATTGCATTACATGTTGAAATTTGTGACAACTGTAGATTTCAGGTGCTCTCATCACAGAAGAAGGTAATGAAAGGTGATGGATATGTTAATTTCCTTGACTATAGTAATCATTTTATAATATATGTATATCAATACATCTTGTAAACCTTAAATTAATATAATAAAAATAAATTCAAAATGAAAAATCTTTAGATTTGTAATAATGGTTATTGTAAGTCATTTAAAATTTAACATAAAAAATTCAATGTGTAATAAATAATGATCTAGAACATGCTGTAGAAAAAAGAAAGTGCCAAGTTCAAAAACACTGATACATAATTTTTGAAAGTACAGCAATTAAAAGTATACATTGGACATGGTTGATATTCAACATATATTTTTGAAATGAAAAAAGACTATCAGAAATGATTGCTATTGTGATGTGACTTTTTGATTTTGTTTACTTTTATCCATTTAATTTTTACTTTTACTCTATTTTCCCATTTAAAAAATATGCCCAGGATCAAATCTTACTCTCTCACAGCCACAGATATAATAATTTCAGATAAAGTGAAAGAAGTGATGATATTGAAAGAGTAACCAATATTTATTTCTTTATTTTATATTAAAGATAAACTAAAAATACCTGATTATACTCTCTTTTGTGACCATTTTTTTCATTGTTGTGCTTTGTGTTTGTATATATATAGTGTATATATATACATAAATATATAAATATGGTATATATTTTCTAAGATAACCAATATTATTCTGAGCAATTAACTCCCTAACGTCTTAATTAGTATCAAATATGTCTTAAACATTCATTTTAACATGTTGCTGAGACAGACATTCATTATTTGTTATTTTATTTTTTATCTAAGAAATTGCATGTCATCACAAGAAACATATATATATATATACACACATATATATATGATACTTAACAATTGCTGGTTCAGCATAAGAATGGATGGATGAATGGATAGAGGAAGGGATGGATGGTTGCATGATTCAATGAATAATAGGGAAATGAATAACTGCTTATATAACTAAGGCAAAGGGGTCATCTAGGGAGTAGCTGACAAATTGGTGACATATATATAGCATCCAGAGTATGTTTGTTCACAGTATTTCAGGATTTTTAATTTTTCAATCTTTTTCATATTGTCTCATATTAGCCAAACTCATAGAACTGATGTAAAATTGAATGCTAATTTAATAACTTACAAAAAGAAATATAACTGCTAGGTAGACAATACTTAACAGTTTTACTGGCCAACTTATTTACTTTGCAAGAAATTACTTGGGAAGTCAAAATACAAAGACAATGTTGCTAATGAAATATAAATTAGTACAAAGGGTGTTAAGGTAAATGATTATAATGTTAAACCATGTCATGTCCTGTGAATACTTCAAAATTGGTATTGCCAAATTTGGCTTCTGTTGAAAATGTATTTTCTAGGATAACCAATATTATTCTAAGCAATTAACTTCCTAATTTCTTAATTAGTATCAACTGTGTCTTAGACATTCATTTTAACATGTTGCTCAGATATTCATTATTGGTTATTTTATTTTTTATCTAAGATACTGCATGTCATCACAAGAAACATTTTAAAAATATAACATTTTTTTTCATTTGTCTGGTTTATCACCAGCATTTATAAGACCAGAGCTAGGGAATGGGCTACATCTGGGTACATATGCATGGTCTTAATGTAGCAAATGTTTAGCCTGTCCTGACTCTCACATAATCAGAACATTGAGAATATTCACAGAAAATATGATAACTCAACGAATGTTAGAAAAACAACCAAACATTTATTGATACAAGACAGGATACTAATGTCAGAAGAAATGCTTAATTCAATTGGTGGGAAAGAATATCAATAAAAATAATTATTTGGTATCACCTAAATTGAGATACATCAATTTCACTAATGCTTTGTGAAGAACAGTTTATAACCAGGATAAGTTCTAGACAGTTTTTGTTCTTTAGATTCATGATAAAAATAATAACAATTACATTGAAGTGAATAATGTAAATGATATCTTTAAAACTGTTACTTAGAATTGTTCTGGCAATATGACAGCCTTGATGTTCTGAAAAACTATGCAGTATTAAACACCTAGGAATGCTGAATAAATTTTGACAACTATATCTTTAAATGCATAGGAGAGCTCTCAAGAGGTTAAAGGAAAATCCAAAGAGGGCCAAAACAAAAAGAAAGCTGACACCAAAGTGATAAGCAAGAACTGAAGCCACATCTGTTCTATAGATACTTGATGATACCAGAAACCCAAAACTGTGAGTACTAATCATCACCTAGAGAAAGGAGGAAAAGGTCGTGATGGACGGACAGAATCCTCACATACATCCAACATCTTTAAGCTACTACATCTCCAGTACAAACATAGGCTAGAAATACACACACACACACACACACACACACGCACACACACACACCAATAAAACAAACGAACAAATAAGACAGCAAATTTTAATAGGGGTGTTTTTTTTTCCTGCTTTGGTTAAGACTTTGGGGAAAAATATATGCAATCATTGGCCTAAATTAAAAAGAGTTAAGATTTTAATTAAGAATACTTACACAGTTTAGAAAGCCATAGCCAAAAAAAATCACTCTAATTAGTAATGATAGGTGAAAAAAGATATATAGGTAGATGAAAAAAGAGATAGGAAAGAAAAGAAAGGAGAAAGAGAGAGAGAGAGAAAAAGAAAGCAAGCCAGCCCTAAAAGCGACTAGACAAAAAAGACACAGAAAATACAGAAGACATGAAAATAATGACAGCAGATTTCTTTTGGGAGAAAAGACTATCCAGAAAACAGTAGAACAATATCTTTAAAGTATAAAAAGAGGAGACAAAATAAAACAAAACATGAAAAAAAAAAGAAACCTGTGGATCCAAAATTCTATACCTAATAAAATCATCCTTGAAAACCAAGATGAAATAGACTTTGAAAAGACATATAAAATCTTAAATAATTCATCACCATCAGATGTCTAAAACAAGCAAATATTAAGAAAGTCCTTCAAAGAGAAGGAAAATGACACCAGATGGAAATCTGGATCCACAAAAGGATTAAAGAACACTGGAAACGGTAGGTATGTCGGTAAATACAAAAAAGTTTTTTTTATTATTATTTTAGTGCCTTTGAAAGATAACTTACAGTGTAAATAATTTTTTACAATATATTGTGGTGTTTATAACATATGCGAAATAAATTGTATGACAATAACACAAAGGCTGAGAGAGGAAAAATTGAAATATTTAGTTGTTAGGTTCTTATACTATATGTGAAATAGTGTAATATCAACTGAAAATAGATTGTGTTGAATTAAATATGTATACTATAAACACTAAAGCAACCACTAACGTACAAAAATATTACTAAGAGAAATGAAGGAATACTAAAATTATTGGTGAGTTTTGCCAGGTTCCTGAATCAAAAACTGTAATATTGTTAAGATGTCAATAGTCAAAATATACTGGAAAAAGAAGAAACAAATTAGAGAACTTATACTATCTGATTTCAAGACCTGCTATTATGAAACTGTGGTAATATAGTGCTGCATTAAGAGATACAAAAATAGGTCAATAGAATAAAATTATATGACAAGAAGTAGACTCATGCATAAAGTCAATTAATTGTTTAGCATTCTAGAAAAATGCTAAATCAATTCAGTAAAGAAAGGATAAACTTTTCAACAAATAATAAAACAATTAGATATTCACATACAGCAATAATAAAACAAATGTTTCATAACTTGCACAATGCAAAAATTAACTCAAAATAAACCAAAGATCTAAATTTTAAAACTAAAGTAAAACTTCTGAAAGGTATCATATGAGAAAATTTTTGTAACTATGGATTAGGCAAGCATCTTCTTTTTGCACTATATGATTTCATTTATATAAAGTTCAACAACAACATAAACTAATTAAAGTTTATAGAAATCAGAATAGAGATTACCTCTAGGCAAGCAAGGATGAGGGTAGCAGTGGTGGCATGTATTGAAAAGGAGTGCAAAAATATGTATAGGGTGATGAAATGTTCTATGTCTTTTTTAAAAAGGTTTTGTTGTTGTTGTGTAGAGTAGTTTTAGGTTCACAGCAAAATTGAGAGGAAGGTATAGAGATTTCTCATATACTTCCTGCCCCTACACATTCGTAGCCTCTCCCATTATGACCATCCCACACCAAAGTGATACATTATTGATAAACCTACATTGACACATCATTATCCCGCAAAGTCCATAGTTTATATGAAGGTTCACTCTTGCTGTTGTTTGTTCTATGAGTTTGGACAAATGTATAATGATACAAATCCATAATTATAGTATTATTGTGGTAGTTTCACAGCCCTAATAATCTTCCATACTCTGCCTATTCATCCCTCCCTCCTCTGTATGCCTTGGCAACCACTGATCATTTTACTGTCTCTATACATTTGCCTTTTCAACAATATCATATAGTTGGAATTCTACAGTACGTAGCCTTTTTAGGTCTCCTTATTTCACGTAGTAGCAGGCATTTAAGTAATCACCATGTCTTTTCATGGTTTGATAACCCATTTCTTTTATTGTAGAATAATGTTCCATTTTCTGGATGTATTATAGATTATTTATCCATTGAACTAAAGAGGGACATTGTGGTTCCTTCCAAGTTTTGGCAATTATGATTAATGATGATGTAAACACCTGTGCACATAAGATTTTTACTCTTTTGGGTAAATTCCAACTCCTTTGGAAGCATGATTGCTGAATCATAAAAGTATGCTTAGTTATATTTAAAAAGAAAACAAAACATCAAACTGCCTTTCAAAGTGACTGTACCATTTTCCATTTCTAACAGTAATAAATTAGAGTCCTGTCACTTCACATCCTCATCAGCATTTGGTGTTGTCAGTGCTTTGAATCTGGCCGTTCGAATAAGTATGTAGTGGTATCTCATTGTTTTAATTTGCATTTCCCTTATGATATTTGATGTGGAGCATGTTTTCATATGCTTATTTTCCATCTGCATATCTTGTTTGGTAGGGTCTGCTAAGTCTTTGGCCTATTTTTAAGTTGTTTTTTTTTGTTTGTTTTCTTATTGTTGAAGTTTAAGTGCTCTTTGTATATTTTGAATAATAGTCCTTTATCAACTATGTCTTTTTCAAATATTTTCCCCCAGTATGGGGCTTGTCTGTTCACTCTCTTGAGAGCGTTTCATGCATGGGAAATAAAATTAACTATAGTTAAGTCCAACTTATCAATTATTTGTTTTTTTCTGAATTTTTTTCTTCTACTTTTAGGATCCAGAGGAACACATGCAGGTTTGTTACAAGGGTAAATTGTATGTTGCTAGGGCTTGGTGTACAAGTGATCTCATTACACAGCTAGTGAGCATAGTACCCTATAGGTAGCCTTCCAACCCATACCCCCTTCTCATTCTCGCTTCTCAAGCAGTCCCCAGTGTATATTGTTTCCATCTTTGTGTCCATGTGTACTCAATGTTTAGCTCCTGCTTGTGAGTGAGAACGTGGTATTTGGTTTTCCACACCTGCATTAGTTTGCTTAGGATAATGGCCTCCAGCTGCATTCATATTTCTGCAAAGAAAATAATTTTGGTTTTTTTTATGGCTGCTTAGTGTATGTGTGTGCGTGTGTGTGTGTGTGTGTGTGTACGTATGTATGTATATTTCACATTTTCTTTATTCAGTCCATCATTGATGAGTACTTTAGTTGAATCTCTTTTTGCTATTGTGAATAATGCTGCAATGAACATATTAGTGCATGTGTCTTTTTGGTAGAACAATTTATTTTTCTTTGGGTATATATGCAGCAGTAAAACTGCTGGATAAAATGGTAATTTTTTAAGTTCTTTGAGAAATCTTTAAACTGCTTTCCACAGTGGCTAAGCTAATTTAAATTTCCACCAGCAGTGTACGTGTTCCTTCTCCTCTGTAACCTTGCGACCATCTGTTCTTGGTCTTTCATTTAAGTCTTTAATCCATCTTGAGTTAATTTTTGTATTTGGTGAAAGGAAAGGGTCCAGTTTCATTCTTCTGTATATGGCTAGCCAGTTATCCCAGCACCATGTTTTGAATAGGGAGTCCTTTCCCTATTGTTTGTTATTGTTGACTTTGTCAAAGATCTGGTGGTTGTAGATGTACAGCTTTATTTCTGGGTTCTCTATCCTGTTTCATTGATCTCTGTGTCTGTTTTTGTACCAGATTTATGCTGTTTTGGTTGCTGTAGCCCTGTAGTATAGTTTGAAGTCGGGTAGTGTGATATCTCTGGCTTTGTTCTTTTTGCTCAGTATTGCTTTGGTTATTCTGGTTCTTTTTTGGTTCTATATGAATTTTAGAATAGCTTTTCTCAATTCTGTGAAAAATAATGTTGATAATTTGACTGGAATAGTATTGAATCTGTAAATTGCTTTGGGCAGTATGACCATTTTAACAATATTGATTCTTTCCATCCATGAGCATGAAATGTTCTTCCATTTGTTTTTGTCGTCTCTTACTTCTTTCAGCAGTGTTTTGTAATTCCTATTGTAAAGGTCTCTCACCTCCTTGGTGAGCTGTATTTAAAGGTATTTTATTCTTATTTTGGCTATTGTAAATGGGATTGTATTCTTGATTTGGCTATCAGCTTGGTCATTTCTGATGCATAGAAATGCTACTGATTTTTGTACATTGACTTTGTTTCCTGAAACTTTACTGAAGTCGTTTTGCAGTTCTAGCAGCCTTTTGGTAGAGTCTATGGGGTTTTCTAGGTATAGAGTGTGCAAAGGGAGAGAATTTGACTTTCTTCAGGGATTGTGCCTTTAATTTCATAACTGAAATCTCATTGCCAAACCCAAGGTCATCAAGATCTTCTCTTCTGTTATTTTGTAGGAGTTTTATAGTTTTGCATTTTACATTTAGGTTTATGATCCATTTTCAGTTAACTTTTGTGAAGAGCCCATTTTCCATGTGAATGTCCAGTTGTTCTCGTACCATTTATTAAAGAGACAATTTTTTCTCCATTGTATTTTCTTTGCTCCTTTTTAAAAGTTCAGTTGATCATATTTATGTGGGTCTATTTCTGAGCTCTCTATTCTATTTGTAGATTTTTTTTTGCCAATACCACACTGTTTCTCTTATTATAGTTTTATAGTTAATCTTAAACTTGAGTAGTGTCAGTTCTTCAAATTTGTTGTTCTTCTTCAATATTGTTTTGGCTATTCTGGATCTTGTGCGTCTTTATATGAACTCTAGAATCAATTTGCTAATAGCTAAAAAAAATAACTGTCTGGCATTTTGATTGAGACTACATTGAATCTGAAGATCAGAATGGAAAGAAATGGCATCGTGACCATACTGGAATCTTCGCCTTGTTCTCAATCTCAATAAAAAAGCAGCTTTTAGATCAAGGTGGTGAAGTTTCCTGGCATTCTATTTTGCAGGGAGATTTTTATCATAAATGGGTATTGGATTTTGTGAAATGCTTTTTCTGCATCTATTGATATAATCATGTGACTTTTCTTCTTCAGCCTGATTATGTGATGAATTATATTAATTTATTTTTAAAAGTTGAATTAGCTGTGCATTCCTGAGAAAATTCCCTCCTGGTTTTGGTGTACAATTGTTTTCATACAATGTTGGACTTTGTTTGCTAGTATTTTGTTGAGGATTTTTGCAACTATGCTTGTGAAAGTAATTAAACTCTTTTTAATTATTGTAATGCATTTGTCTGGTTTTAATATTAGCATGATGCTGGACTTATAGAATGAGTAAGAGGTATTCTCTTTGCTTCTGTCTTCTTAAAGAGATCCATTTTTAACTGATAAAATTTCTTCCTTGAATGTATGGTAGAATTCACCAGTGAACTTATCTGGACCTGGTGCTTTCTGTTTTGGAAGAGTTTTAGTAAGTTCAGGCTGCTATAACAAAATTATATAACCTGTGTAGCTTTTAAACAAAAGGAACTTATTTTCCATAGGTGTAGAGAATGGAAAGTCTAAGATCAAGTTGCCAAAAGTTTTGGTGTCTGACGAGGGACATAGATAGCTTTTCATAGATAGCTTCTCCCTGTGTTCAATACACTGTGTGTATTGAAAGGGGAAAGACAGCTTTCTGGTGTTTCTTTTATAAGGATACTGGTTCCATTAATGAAAGCACTACTGTCATAATCTAATCACCATTCAGAAGCCCCAGCTTTGAATACCATCACATCGATGATTAGATTTTCAACATAGAAAATTTGGGGGGGACAAAACATTCAGATCATACCATTCTACCCCACCTCCACAAAATTTATGTCCTTCTTGCTTGTAAAACACATTCATTCCATCCCAATAGCCTCAGAAGTCTTAACATGTTCCAACATCAACTCAAGTCTGAAGTCCAAAGTTACATGAAAATATTATCTAAACTAGATATGGGTGAAACTCCCTAGTGGTGAGTTTATAAAATAAACAGGTTATGTTCTTCCAAAGTACAGTGTTGGTACTGGCTTAGGATATACATTCTGATTCCAAAAGAGAGCAATAGGAAAGATGACAGAGGTAACAAGTCCCAAGCAAGTGTGAAACCAAACAGGGCAAACAAAATTAAATCTTAAGGGTCAAAAATAATCTTCTTTTATTCAATGTCCTGCTTTCTGGAAATATAGGATAGGGGTTGGGCACCAGGATCCAGGCAGCCTTGTTCTTCAAAGTCTAGATGGAGATAGGCACATCTCAACAGTTCATGCACTCTGTGCTCTTGGGAAGATGAGATGGCACACAGTGGGCACTGCCAATGTTGAGTGTTTGTGCCCTCCGGAGAGGTAGCCAACTCAGTCCACACTGCACCTGAACCCACTGGAGCCACACCTAGGGCAGCCAAGGAGCACTATGCTAAAATTCATGGAACAGAGCCTTGAAATGCTTCAACCTCCAGTTTCTTGCACTCTGGACTTATGACGGGAGGTGGTAACTCCAGTAATTTACACAATGCCCTCAGGATTATTTCTCTATTGTCTAGATGAGTAGCCCCTGGCTACTCTTGAGACAGCAAATCCAGACTAATCTTAGGAAAATCACTTGTCTCTACCTTTATTCTCTCCTGAACATATTTTATCATTCCTTGCAACATGAGCAGGCTGAGAATTTTCCAAATTTTTAACTCTTGCTTCCTTTTTGATTAAAAGTTTGGCCTTTAATCATTTCTCTTTTCTGACATTTTATTATAAGAATTGAAAAGGGCCCAGGACACACTTTAAGCACTTTGCTTAGAAATTTCTTCAGCCAAATACCCAATTCATTGCTCATAACTTTTGCCTTCCACAAAACACAATTCAGCCAAGGTTTTTGTCAGTTTATAACAAGGATTGCCTTTTCTCCAGTTTCCAATAACATATTCTTTATTTCTCTCTGTAGGGATTTTTTCCCAATATTTACTGTGAGAACCTGAGTAAACTCCTGGAGGGTAAACTCATGAAAGTGTGGGGTCCCCCTATGACTGGGTCCCTCTGGAGTTTTTAATTCTCATACTTGTCCACACCTAGCCTCCAGCAATGTCAAATACAGTTTAGGTTTTATTACCTTGACACTGGTTCCCATGGAAGTTTTTGCTCTGATATGTTGTGATTCCCTATATCCCCCTGTCAGTTTCTCCAATTTTAGGGACAGTGGTTTGCCCTGTGATCTGACTTCTCGTATGGATCTAAGGTTTTTTTTTACTTTATTTTTCAGTTTGTTCAGCTTTTTGCTTACTATTAGGATGGAATGGTGACTTTTAAGCTCTTTATTTACAGAACCCAAGATTTTTTAGTTATGACACCAAAACTATGACCCACAAAAGAAAAAAAAAGTAAATTAGACCATCAAAATTCATATTTTTTAATCTTCAAAAGTTTCTGCTAAGATGATTAAATGGAAAGACATAGGATGGAAAAAAATAAGCATTTGTAAATAATATTTTTGATGAAGTACTTATATCAAGAGTATATAAAAATGTCTTCAAACCCAATAGCGAAGCAAACAACCCACAAAAGGTCTGCAATGTATTCGTGCACATTACCAAAGAAGATACACAGATATAAGCATGTGAAAAGATGTTTGGTTAAATCAGTCATTATGGAAATATCAATACATATCTTTTAGAATGTCTCATAGAGTGTTTGCTAGTCAGAATGTAAAATGACACAAGCTTTTGGAAAACTATTGTATTTTCTTTTTTTAATTTTTAATTTTAGGTTTGGGGGTACATGTGGAGGTTTGTTACATAGATAAACACATGCCATGGGGGTTTGTTGTACATATTATTATATCACCCAGGTATTGAGCTCAGTACCCATTAGTTATCTTTTTTGCTCCTCTCCCTCCTTCTACCCTCGCCATTCCAAGTAGACCCCAGTGTCTGTTGCTTTCTTCTTTGTGTGCATAAGTTCTTATCACTTAGCTTCCACTTTATGTGAGAACATGTGATATTTGGTTTTCTGTCCCTCCATTAGTTTGCTAAGGGTGATAGCCTCTGGCTCCATCCATGTTCCCATAAAAGACACAGTCTCGTTCTTTTATGGCTGTATAATACTACATGGTTTGTCTGTACCACATTTTCTTTATCCAGTCTGGCAATGATGGGCATTTAGGTTGATTCCATCTCCTTCCATTGATGGGCATTTTGGTTGATTCCATATTGTGAACATGCTACAGTGAACATTCACATTCTTGTTTCTTTATGGTAGAATACTTTATGTTCCTCTGGGTATATATCCAGTAATGGGATTGCTGGGTCGAATCGTAGTTTGCTTTTAGAACTTTGAGGAATTGCCATACTGTCTTCCATAATAGTTGAAATAATTTACACTCCCAGCAACAGTATATAAGGGTTCCCTTTTCTCCACGACCTTGCCAGCATCTGTAATTTTTTCACTTTTTAAATTATAGCCATTCTGACTGGTGTGAGATAGGTATCTCATTGTGGGTTTGATTAGCATTTCTCTAATGATCAGTGATATTTAGCTTTTCTTCTTTGATTGTTGGCCCCATCTATTTCTTCTTTTGAGAAGTGTCTGTTCATGTCCTTTGACCACTTTTTTATGAGTTGTTTTTCTCTTGTAAATTTAAGTTCCTGATAGATACTGGATATTAGACCTTTGTCAGATGCATGGTTTGCAAATATTTTATCTAATTCTGTAGGTTGTTTTTGTACTCTGTTGATAAGTTTCTTTTGATATGCAAAGGTTATTTCATTTAACTAGATCCCATTTGTCAATGTTTGCTTTTGTTGTCATTGTTTTTGGT
The DNA here is from genome assembly GCF_006542625.1 of Nomascus leucogenys. Taxonomy (NCBI): domain Eukaryota; kingdom Metazoa; phylum Chordata; class Mammalia; order Primates; family Hylobatidae; genus Nomascus; species Nomascus leucogenys. The sequence goes on from NC_044400.1 coordinate 12,472,451, forward strand.
GTCTTTGTCATGAAATCTTTGCCTATTCCTATGTCCAGGATGGTATTGCCTGGGTTGTCTTCCAGGGTTTTTATAGTTTTGGGTTTTAAGTCTTTAATCCATCTTATGTTGATTTTTGTATATGGCATAAGGAAGGGATCCAGCTTCAATCTTCTGCATATGGCTATCCAATTTTTCCCACACCGTTTATTGAATAGGGAGTATTTTTCCCATTGTTTGTTTTTGTCAGCTTTGTCAAAGATCAGATAGGTGTAGATGTGCAGTCTTATTCCTGGGCTGTCTATTCTGTTCCATTGGTCTATGTTTCTGTTTTTGTACCAGTACCATGCTGTTTTAGTCACTGTAGCCTTGTAGTATAAAGTCAGTTAGTGTGATGCCTCCAGCTTTCTTCTTTTTGCCTAGGATTGCCTTGGCTATTCAGGCTTGTTTTTGAATCCATATAAATTTTAAAGTAATTTTTTCTAGTTCTGTAAAGAATGTTGTTGGTAGTTTCATAGGAATAGCATTGAATCTGCAATTACTTTGGGAAGTATAGCCACTTTAATGATATTGACTCTTCCTATCTATAAACATGGAATGTTTTTTCACTTGTTTGTGTCTTCTCTTATTTCTTTGAGCTGTGTTTTGTAGTTCTCATTGTAGAGATCTTTCACCTCCCTGGTTAGCTGTATTACTAGGTGTGTGTGTGTGTGTGTGTGTGCGTGTGCATGTGTGCCAATTATGAATAGGACTGCCTTTCAGATTTGGCTCTCAGTTTGGTTGTTTTTGGTGTATAGGAATGCTAGTAATTTTTGTACATTGATTTTGTATCCTACAACTTTACTGAAGTTATTAACTAAAAGAGCTTTTTGGCTGAGACTATGGGGTTTTCTAGGTATAGAATCATGTCATCCTCAAACAGAGATAGTTTGACTTCCTCCTATCCTATTTGGATGTCCTTTTTTTTTTTCTCTTGCCTGATTGCTACGGCTAGGACTTCCAATACTTTGTTGAATAGAAGTTGCTAGAGAGGGCATCCTTGTCTTGTGCTGGTTTTCAAGGGAAATGGGTCCAGCTTTTACCCATTTAGTATAATGTTGGCTGTGGTTTTGTCATAAGTGGTTCGTATTATTTTGAGGTATATTCCTTTAACATGTAGCTTATTCAGTTTTTAACATAAAAGGATATTGAATTTTATCAAAAATCTTTTCTGCGTTTATTGAGATGATCATGTGGTTTTTGTCTTTAATTCCGTTTATGTGATAAGTCACATTTATTTATTTTCATATGTTGAACCAAACTTGCATCACAGGGTATAAAGCCTGCTTGATCATGGTGGATTCACTTCTTATGTACTGCTAAATATGGTTTACAAGTATTTTGTTGAGGATTTTTGCATTGATATTCCTCAAGAATATTGGCCTGAAGTTGTTGTTGTTGTTGTTCTTGTTGTTGTATCTCTGCCGGGTTTTGGTATTAAGATGATGCTGACCTCAGAGAATGAGTTGGGGAGAAGTCCTTCCTCCTCAATTTTTTGAAATAGGTTTCATGGAATGATACCAACTCTTCTTTGTATATCTGTTAGAATTTGACTGTGAATCCTTCAGGTCCTGGGCTTCTTTGTTGGTAGGCTATTTATGAATGATTCCATTTCAGAGCTCAGTATTGGTCTGTTCAGGGAATCAATTTCTTCCTGGCTCAGGAACCTTCTTGGGAGGGTGTATGTGTCCAGGAATTTATCCATCTCTTCTAGGTTTTCTAGTTTGTGTGTGTAGAAGTGTTTGTAGTAGGTTCTGATGGTTGTTTTTATTTCTGTGTGGTGAGTAGTAACATTCCCTGTGTCATTTCTAATTGTGTTCATTTGGATCTTATCTGTTTCCTTCTTAATTAGTCTAGCCAGTGGACTATTTTATTAATTTTTCAAAAAACCAACACCTGGATTTGTTGATCTTTTGAATGTTTTTTTTTGTGTGTGTCTCAATGTTCTTCAGTTCAGCTCTGACTTTTGTTATTTCTCATCTTCTGCTAGCTTTGGGATTGATTTGTTTTTGCTTCTCTAATTCTATCAGTTGTGAAGTTAGGTTGTTAATTTATGATCTTTCTAACTTTTTGATGTGGGCATTTAGTGCTATGAATTTTCCTCTTAACGCTGCCTTAGCTATGTTCCAGAGATTCTGGTATGTTGTATCTTTGTTCTCATTAGTTTTAGTTGATTTCTGCCTTAATTTCATTATTTACCCAAAAGTAATTAAGAGGATGTTGTTTAATTTCTATGTAAATGTATAGTTTTGAGCAATTTTCATTGTGTTGACTTCTATTTTTATTGTGCCTTGGTCCAAGAGTGTATTTGGTATGATTTCAGTTCCATTACATTTGTTGAAGATGGTTTTATGCCCAATTTATATGGTTGATTTTAGGGTACGGGCCATGTGGCAATAAGAAGAATGTACATTCTATTGTTTTTAGGTGGAGACTTCTGTAAAGATCTATCAAATCCATTTGGTCCAATGCTGAGTTTAGGTCCCGAATATTTGTTAATTTTCTGCCTCAATGATCTGTCTAATACTGTCAGTGGAGTGTTGAAGTTTCCCACTAATATTCTGTGGGAGTCGATGTCTCTTTGTAGATCTCTAAGAACTTGCTTTATGAATCTGGGTGCTCCTATGTTGGGTACATATATATTTAGGATAGTTAGGTCTTGTTGAATTAAACCCTTTACCATTATGCAATGCTCTTCATTGTCTTTTTTGATCATTGTTCTTTTGAAATCCATTTTGTGTGAAATTAGGATTGAAACCCCTGCATTTTTCTGTCTTCCATTTGTTTGGTAGATTTTTCTTCATCCTTTTATTTTGAGCCTATGAGTGTCATTGTGTGAATGATGAGTCTCTTGAAGATAGCATACCATTGGTTCTTGCTTTTTTACCCAGCTTGCCACTCTGCCTTTTAAGTGGGGCATTGAGCCCATTTACATTCAAGGTTAGTATCAATATGTGTGGATTTGATCCTGTCATTGTGCTGTTAGCTGGTTGTTATGTTGGGTTGTTTGTGTGGTTGCTTTACAGTGACACTAGTCTGTGTGTCTAAGTGTTTTTGTATTATCTGGTAGCAGTCTTTCCTTTCTATATTAAGTATTCCTTTCAAGTCCTCCTGTAAGGCAGGTCTGGTGGTAGTGAAGTCTATCAACTTTTGCTTACAATAGTAAAGTTTTAGCTTTGTGACTTGATTTAGCCAACAGAATATGGTTGAATCAACATTGTGCTAGGTCCAATCTGGGCTTTAAAAAAAGCATTACAACATTTCTGCTCACACTCTTGGACCTCTACTTCCATGAGGCAAATAAGCCCAAGCTAGCATGCTAGAGGATGAGAGACCAAAGCTTGTTTCATCCACAGCTATAATAAAGCACCCAGCCTAAAGACCCTCCAATTGGTCACAGACAGTTGAACACACCTAGCTAACATCATGCAAGCCCAGCTCATATGAGAAGGACCAACCACCTGAACACAGACCTAAGTGCTAATGTAAAGAAACATAAGCTGAATAAATTATTATTCCATAAGCTGAATAAATTATTATTCCAAGTTCAGAGTAGTCTGACAAATAGTAAAAGCTAACTGATACATATGTGAAGAAGTTATACAGAATATAACACAGACTTGCAGAGAGAGAGAATATAAAATTGGCTGTGAGACTTCAAAGACAGCATGCAAAGATCTAATACTCACTTTGAAATTCTTAAAGAAAACAACAGAATAAGGAAGAGATATTTGGAAAGATAATAATGCTTGTGGTGGGTTAAGTAGTGGCCCATCCCCTACCCCAAAGATAATTTCATCAAGAATCTCAAAATGTTACATCATCTGGAATAAAGTTTTAATTCACAGATACAATTAAAATACAGATCTGAAAATGAAATCATACTGGATTAGGATGGGCCATAAAACCAATCATGGCTGTTTCTATAAGAGACATAAAATGAAAAGACACAGAGAGGAAGCTTACGTGAAGACAGAGGCAGAGATTATAGTGATATATTGATAAGCCAAGGAGTGTTAAGAATTTCTGGGTTCCACCACATCCTAGGAGAGACATTGAATGACTCTTCCCTTCTGAGACTCCAGGAGGAACCAACTCTGCTGACACCTTGATTTTGGACTTACAGCCTCCAGAACTATGAGATAATACATTTCTGTTGCTTTAAATTACCCACTTTGTGGTAGTTTGTCATGGCATTCCTAGAAAACTAATACTATGGTTAAGGAGTTTTAAAAACTAATGAGGAATATGAATTCTCAGTTTCAAAATTCTAACACATATTAAAAGAGTGAAAAGGAAAAGACAACTATACCTACACAAACTGGCTAACTCACTATCAAAGATAAGGTTATATGATAAAAAGTCTCCTAGCCACCCAATTCTCTTCCTCCCTGACACAACTACTCCTATCATTTTGTTTGCATGTATGTATCCCCTGCCCTAGATTTTGTATTTGGTACTAAATTTAATATTTTTAGAGATATATTTTAGTACCAATTGTTCAAATTAAAAGTATGTAAATTTTCTCCAGATTGAGAATAATCTTAGTTCTTAGGGGGTATTCATCTGTTTTTGCCTCTTAGGGTAAAGTGGAGGTATCTAGGCATTCTATATTGTGGTTAATTTTGGTAAACTTTCTTTTACCAACCTAAATATCCACAATTGGCTATTTTGGTTTAGGGGTGACAAAGTAACAATCCTCAGACAGCATTTATTAGAGGTGAGTTTGGTTTAGCTAGCATTGTGATATTTATTTATGTTTTTATTTTACATTAAAGTAAAATATTAATTTAAAATTCATTAGGCTGGGCTTGGATTTTCTGGTTGTTTCCCAGACCTCCATTGTCTAATTTAGACACTTAGGTTGTCTGCTTGGTCTCTTCTAAGCATTTACATTTTCTGTAACTTATTATAACAATAACTTATTAATTCATTATCAGAATAATACCACACTGTTATAAGTGATATTGGGATAAACTTTTATAACAAAGAAGCATGGTCTTGATAAATGGTTTAGTGGGAATAAAAAGGATATGCTACTTCATGCTATAAGAATATTTAACTAATAATACATAAGGAAAAAAACATCAGGGAGAAACTTTACCAAAATGTTGGCAACAGTTATTTCTAGGACAAGATTGTAAATATTGCACTTTTTTTGTAAGTGTTCCAATTTTTGTATAATAAAAATATATTACTAAAATCATAAACTATTCCAAAAGTTAGAGGGAAAGAGGAAAACCATTGTTTTTTTTTTCTCTATTGGACTTTGAACTGTATTTATTGTTATTTCATTACATTCCATTTTCTGTTAGGAACAACACATTGATAATTAGAACGACCAATTTTTTTAAAACCTATAAACTAAAATACAATACTACTTGTATTGTAGAACAACGATCCCCAGCCTTTTGGCACCAGGAACCAGTTTTGTGGAAGACAATTTTTCCACAGACCAGCATGATAAGGGGATGGTTTCAGAATGACTAAAGTGCATTACATTTATTGTGTGCTTTACTTCTATTATTATTACATTGTAATATACAGTGAAATAATTATACAACTCACTATAATGTAGAATCAGTGGGAACCCTGAGTTTGTTTTCCTGTAACTAGATGCTCCCGTCTGGGAATGATGGGAGGCAGTGACAGGTTCTCATGAGCAGCACACAACCTAGATCCCTTACATATGCAGTTCACAATAGGGTTTGCATTCCTATGAAAATCTAATGCTGCCTCTGATCTGACAGGTGGTGAAACTCAGGCTGCGGTGCAAGAGATGGGGAACAGCTGTAAATACAGACGAAGTTTCACTCGCTCACCTGCTGCTCACCTCCTGCTGTGTGGCCTGGTTAGGGACCCCCTGTTGTAGAGTACCAATACAAAACTTTCAACACCTTCTCTTTTCCTTTCAGCTTAAGGGATTTATTACAAATACAAATGGTCAAGAAAGATTAGAACTCTACAATGTTTTGAATCCCTACTTAATCATACACTTCCATTATGATTTTGGTAAAATTTTTAATCCCTTCATCTTAGTTTTCTCATCTGCAAAATCTACAGTTGTTTCAAAAAGGTTAAAAAGATAGTATTGAGAAAGTGTCAGGTATGTTGTAGATGCTCAATAAAGTATGTATAACTTTCCTCGAGACTGAATTTTTCCTTTTCAATTGATATCAAATGAAGAAAATCTGAGCGTTATAAGACACCAAAACTATGTTTCTTTAGTTTCTCTGGCTTTTTAAAAAGGGGTTATACTTCTTTGTGATAGATTAAGTCAGTTTTTAAATAATCACAATGACATGGATATATATTGCAATTGTTACATTTTTTTCTATATATTTTTACATTTCCAATGGTTGGAGACCGCATTTCTATTTTTCTGCACTCCTACTTACTTTATACACATTAACATATGGGTAATTTTTACACATACAATATACATCATATTGATGTAGCATGCAGGTAGTTCTCCAGGGTAACACTCTCTAGCTTTCCCTTCCCCTCTGTTCTTTGTATACATAGTCACACAAAGATATTCATGTACAATAAAGCAAAAAGTTTGTAACAATGTAAAACATTGATGTACCATTTCCCTAGCTCTATATGACTGTTCTTCCCTTCTTCAATTTTAGAATCTCATACTTACTGTAAGGCATTCATATTTTGAGTCACACTCTTAGAAGTAATCCAAATGTCACATTCATTTACACGTACAATCTGGTTATTAGAATTGATATATATCCAGTTTTTAATGCTTCGATTGAATCACTTCTCACAAAAATACTGCCCCAATACATACTTTTTAAAAATTTCACCCATCCTTTTATACTAATTTGATTTATGCCAGTTTTGATCTTCTGTGATTTGTGCATTTGTGAATTTGGGCATTTCATTGTTCAAAGAGCTAAACTATTAGTTCCTGTTACATGCTCAACAAACTTACCACTTGATAAAGGAAAAGGCACCATAAACAAAACCCTGGAAGTAATTGATATCCTACAAAGCCTTCTATTTTATATCTACCCTACTAGGTGAGTACCAGAACCAAGAAGAAAGAAACCATCAATATGCTTTCCTAAATAAATAAAACTACATAATTGTTTTAATGGTTCCTCACAAAGAGTAATTGAAATTTAGTATCACATTATGGTTTGAACTTTTATTGACTTTCTCCCGGCATAAACCGGCAGAGATATTTCTTTATAATATTCAAATGTGCTTCTTTTTTTTCTTTTCTTTTCAATTTTACTCTGGGCACTGATTTTGTTATTACAGGCAATATGTCGTAGCATTCATGTTATTCAAACAATTTTGGCTTTAATAAATAAATCTATAATCTGTCACTCTTTCTATACAAAACCTAAAATAATTTTATTCCTCTGATTTGAAAATCCTAGCAGCCTTATGTCTTATTTATATGGTATTGACAGAGGCCATTCCCTTCCTGGAGCCCTGGGCATATATAAATTATAGTAAGCACAGAGTTGGGTAATGAGATACGCTGATAAAAGGGATGTTAATAGAAAACTGAGAATATTTCACTCCAAAAATCCGGTTGAACATTTATATTAAAAGAAGTAATAAACACTTTCTTAAATCTATAAATGTATTTAACTATATTTTCTCTTAAATTTTTACTCTCACTTCTGTATTTTATTGCAATGCCTTTTTCTTACTCAAATGCTGAAATGCAAGATCCTGGTCAGGACAAAACTTTCAGCACTTTCTCTTTTCTTTTAGGCTTAAGAGGCTTATTATAAATGCAAGTGGTCAATAAATATCAGAACTCAGTAATATCACTGTGAATCCCTATTTACCCATAAACTTGCATGACTATTTTGGTAAAATTTTTATTATGTCTTCATCTTAGGTTCCTCATCTTCAAAATAAAGTTTAGAGTCACTTCAAAAAGTGCTAAAAAGATAGTGTTGTGAAAATGTCAATTGTATTGTAGATGCTTAATAAGGTATTATGACTTTCCACTAGATTGATTAATTTCAAGTTGATTAGGCTTTTTGAGGACATTGTAAAGATTGATTTCCTACATAAACAATACTATCAGTTCAGTTGTCCATTTATTTCAGACATTTGGGTGTCTAATCCCCTCTGAAACTCACCACTTATTGCTTGACTTATGTATCAATCCTTTTCTTCTACTAGAGTCTATGTTTTGCTCTTTAAACTGTGAAGATTGCCAGGTTAGCAACTGTGTCTTGTTCACTATTGCTACTCTGAGGTCTATCAATAATGCCTGAAACAGAGTTGATGCTCTAAATAATCTTTATTGAGTGAATTCAATGGTGAATTTCTTCTCTCTCCACCTCTCTCTCTCTCTCTCTCTACCTCTATCTCTGTCTCTATCTCTTCTCCCTCTCCTCTACTACTTTTCCCATTCAAGTTAGGCATCCATCATAAGTACTTTAGTAACACCCTCTAACACTTCTGTGGCACATGCCATATGCAACTAGATTATAATCTTAGAGCAGCAACTGGCCTTTTGCAGCGTTTGTAGGTTGAGCCCATTTGCAGTATTAAACATATGACAGACTCATAACTCAGCTATTGAGTGAATAGGAAAGTAAACAAAAGAATAATCCATTCGTTACTAAAATTTTAGTATTCAAAGAAGTTTGGGCACTAAAGAAAAAATGGAACAAGTTTGACAATGACTAGCTATGGGGTGGGTGATTGTGCCATCCTTTCATCCATCCATCTACTCATCCATTCATCAATTTATCAATTAGCAAGCAGGTATTTAGAATTTGTTTATGACATCAGCACTAGGCTTTGGGAGATAGAAATAAAGTATATAAAATATATGAGAAGTGATTCCTAACCTTAAATTGTTCACAATATAAACAAATGCAAACAATACTACCTCATTTATCTGGAATTTTGAGGATTCCGGACCAGCATTAAGTGGGTAATAAAATGTCATATCAGATTTGTACTTCAGTCCATGGGCTTGCAATAATGAAATACTCCTGATTGTAGTTATTTGAAATTATAACTCAACTGTCTAATGTATAAGCTAAGCTCATTGGTTTTAGCACCAGTGAGAATTCATGTACTTACTGCACATATAAGATAACATATTTAGAAATAAAAAAATAAGCAAGTAAATGCGATTTCCAGTAAATAACGTACTCAATTTACTATATTAATAAATAATTGCTACTCATTTGTTTCAGCAATGCTATCCATCCAAAATGTGCCAGGTCAGTTATGACTCCAATCCCAAATGTCATTCTTCTGTCAAAATATGGCAGTCACTGGTGTTAGATGTTTCTTCCAAGAACAAATTATTTCCGGCAATAAAAGCCCATCTGTTTATCCAATTTGTGAATGTGCTCTGCCTACATTATCATTTGCCCAACTAGCCTTGAAATGAAATATCTCGTATGACAAAAAATTATAGGCCCTGCCATGACATCATTTCTTTACATAGCTATTGTAGGACAGCAATTTCTCTAGCTTGGGGAATGAAATACTCTGAAGCTAACCAACAATTCACTCTCCAATAATAGGTGCCAACTCTTCTGAAATACTGCGTCAGGTACCGCTGGGGATGGCAAAGGTTAATTACACCACCTGAGCCCTCATGAAGATTACAATTTTCTGGGAGCCAGAGCAGTCTATTGTAGTACATTTATTATTTTAATTGATTTTTTAAATACATTCTCTTTGAAATAAAACAATAAAATTAAAGGTCATGGGAATTTAAAAAATGCTAAATATAGTGAAGATTCATGTACATTATACATAAAAATAAAAAGCTGGAAATACAGTCATGCTTCATATACAAACTTTTAGTCAACAACAAGTATTATATTTGTTAATGATAATAAATCACTATTTCTAGTTTATGTATTTACTATACTTTTATATGTATACTATACTTTATATGTTTATGTATACAGTATACTTTTTAGTGTTATTTTAGAGCCTACTCATTTTACTTATTTGAAAACAAACTTAACTGTGAAACAACCTCAGGTCTGTCCTTCAAGAGATGTTCCAGAAGAAGGCATTGTTAGCATAGGAGATACCAGCTCCACGGTGCTACTGTCCCTGAAGACCTAGCGGGACAAGATGTGGAGGTGGAAGACAGTCATACTGATGATCCTGACCCTGTGTAGGCCTAGGCTAATGTGTGTATTTGTGTAGTACTTTTTTACAAAAACATTTAAAAAGTTAAAAAATGGTGTTTAAAATAGAAAAAAGCTTACAGAATAAAGATACTTTAAAAGAAAATATTTTTATACATCTAAACAATGTGTTAGTGTTTTAAGCTAAGCGTTACTGCAAAGAGTCAGTTTTTTTTAATTAAAAAGTTTATAAAGCAAAAATGTTACCATATGCAAAGATTATTATTGAAAGAATTTTTTAAATAAATTCAATATAGCCTAAGTGTACAGTGTTTCTAAAGTGTGCAGAACCAAACAATATTGTCCTAGGCCTTCACATTCACTCACCACTCACTCACAGGCTCACCCAGAGCAAATTGCAGTTGTGCAAGTTTCCTTCCTGGTGAGAGTCCTATACAGGTATGTCATTGTTTATCTTTTATACTTTATTTTTACTGTACCTTTTCTATGTTTAGATACACAAATCCTTACCATTGTGTTACAATTGCCTACAGTGTTCAGTACAGTAACATGCTGTACAGATTTGCAGCCTAGAAGCAATAGACTATACCATATAGACTGGGTGTATAGTAGGCTGTACTGTCTAGGTTTGTGAATGTTCTCACAATGCTTAACAATGCATTTATCAGAATGTATCTCCCTTGCTTAGCAATGCATGACTGTATACTAATGAATCAATCATAGTGATAAGTCTCACACAATGGAGCCTTTGAAGTCATGTCTGTGAAGACAGTAACATAGAACATTTTACTTTTTACTTACATATATCCCTCCAAAAAAAATTCTCAAATGTAACAAATTGGAAAAAAGATTGAGAAAAAAATCACATTGTCTGAAGTGACAGAACTGTAAATACAGGAATTATTTTTTATTTCTTTTCTTCTGTGTTCTTTAAATTTTAAAAAACACTTCATATCATGAAAAATCAAAATACATCCCATATAACTTTAGGCTTGCCCTTCTTGCCCTTCTGACTTACCTACTTAACTTGTACATAACCTGGGGCCCAAAGCTTCCAGATTGGCAGAAATGTTTTTTTAAAAAAAAATAGGTTTATAGATGGAAATTTTTGTGCAGGACCCCTTAAATAAAGACAGTATTTTCAAGTACTTTACATTTCACCAAATGCTTTCAGAAATACTGTGTCATTATCTTTTCACCAAATAACCCTGGACAATAGACATTATTCTTGTTTTAGATCAGGATATTCTAACTCAGGTTAAATGGCTTGACCCAAATCGAGGATTTAGTAAACATCAGAACTGAGCTTCAAATCTCCCCCATTTCGTAACTCTGGGTCTCAGGTGTTTATTCTGCACATATTGTCTCTCACTACAATAATAGCCTCTGACTTCACTTGTATGTTGGGACAAGTTATTTCAACAAAAGGAACATTTTAAACATTGGTTTCCAAGCATTTTTTTTTTTTTTTGCCCACAGTTATACATAAACAATTTGTTTTGCCTTTAAAAATAAAAGCCCATTTGACATTTTATTTAAAATAATGCATCCAATGTTCAATATAAACCAAAATGTATCTGGGGTGGTTATTTCTAGGTCTCAAATGCCTGTTGTCTTCCCTTCTAGGTCATAATTCATAATGCTTTTCTCTGTCACCCCACAAAAAAAAAAAAAAAACAGGATGAAATGCAATGTAGCCTAAGTGTACAGAGTTTATAAAGTGTACAATAAAGTGAGAAAATGTTTTCATGAGTGATCTTAATGTCCAGGCTAATACAAGACATGTACAGGCTGGGCGCGGTGGCTCACGCCTGTAATCCTAGCACTTTGGGAGGCCGAGGTGGGCGGATCACAAGGTCAGGAGATGGAGACCATCCTGGCTAACACGGTGAAACCCCGGCACCCAGGAGGCGGAGCTTGCAGTGAGCCGAAATCGTACCACTGCATTCTAGCCTGGGCAACAGAGCAAGACTTGGTCTCAAAAAAAAAAAAAAAAAAAAAAAAAAAAAAAAAGAGGACATGTATGATAACCACAATCCCCCACATCCAGTCCAAAAGAGAAATAACCTTCCAATAAATTTATAGAAGGCATTTATTTTGAGACCTACCAGTAACTTCTGCCTCTGTGTCACCTCATGCCTGTGCCACAGAGGACAAAACAGTAAATTAATTTTGTATCATCTAAGTAAGATAACTTTAATCAAGAGTATTGTTCAATGACCAATATGTGGATAATTTTCAAACTTTGATTTTTCAGAGCTGTCTCTAGCCTAATGGGTAGCAAACTCGCCTTAAAATGAAAGACCTGAATGTCACATAGAGCTATGGAAACAAGAAATCACAAGCACTAATAGGACCCCTTGTTCAAGTCTTAGTATAATAAAATATTAATAATACTGCATAGCAATGGAAGAAATTATATATTTTTAAAAAACTGTTTGGTGCCACTACACGTTTCTGGTCTCCACCTCATGTGTATCTTCTAAGCCATGGCCAAGCCCTCCAATTGTTTTGGCCAACATGTTCTCCAAGGTCTTTTCATCACTGCCCTTAACCTCTATGCCCCCAGGCCCGTCATATTCAGCAGACAGAAATGCAAACAGGTATCATCTTTCTCAAATACAAAGCTTCTCTTACACAACTATGCAACCACATATTTGTTTTGATTTCTGTCTTTGTAATATTTTTATTCATTCTCAGATGTAGTGTCCCTTCTATTCAAAGGCATTCTACTCTCTCTTCCTTGTACTTATCCATTTCCTAGGTCCTAGTTTAGATTTACATTTCTCTGTCTCTGTATACCCCTGAGCCTAAATCCTCCTTTAATAATCAAATATTTTTCTTGTATTTCTCATCTGACTTAAAAACATGATCTATTCTCACTGTTACCACTTTCTGACCTCATGTTCATTCTTAATCTATTGAATTCCAACCTCTGTCCCCTGACTCTACTAATTTTCTCTCTCACTAAAATCAAAAAGAGCGTCCAAATTTTTAAATCTGGTGGATATTCCTAAGTCTTTATTATACTAAATCTTTGCATTCAATTTGCCTTAATTATTTCTTTCTGTTTAAAATGTCATACTCCTCTCTTCTTACCAATGTTCAACCAAAACAGTGTGGTACTGGTAGAAAAACAGGCAAATAGATGAATGAACAGAATAGAGAACCCAGAAATGAGACCATACAACTACAAGATCTGATCTTTGCCAAACCTGAAAAAAAAAAAAAAAAAAAAAAAAAAAAAAAAAAAAAAACCAAGCAATTGGGAAAGGATTCCCTATTCAATAAATGGTGCTGGGATAACTGGCTAGCCATGCTGAAGATTGAAACAGGACCCCTTCTTTACACTATATACAAAAATTAACTTGAGATGACATAAAGACTTAAATGTATAATCCCAAACTATAAAAATCCTAGAAGACAGCCTAGGCAATACTCTTCAGGCACAGGCAAAGATTTCATAACAAAGATGCCAAAAGCAATTGCAACAAAAACAAACATTGACAAATGGGGATCTAATTAAACTACAGAGCTTCTGCAGAGCAGAAGAAAGTATCAACAGAGTGATCAGACAACCTAGAGAACAGGAGAAAATTTTTCGAAACTATGCATCTGACAAAAGTCTAATATTTAGCATATATATCAGGAACTTAAACAAATTTACAAGAAAAAAACAACCCCATAAAAAAGTGGGAAAAGGACATGAACACTTTTCAAAACAAGAAATAAATACATGTGGCCAACAATCATATGAAAACAAGCTCAATATCACTGATCATTACAGACATGCAAATCAAAACCACAATGAGATATCATTTCATACCAGTCAGAATGTCTACTATTAAAAAGTCAAAAATAACAGATGTTGTTATTTTATACTCAAACACTTATACACTGCTGGGGGGGTGGTAAATTAGTTCAACCACTGTGGAAGACTGTATGATGATTCCTCAAAGACCTAAAAACAGAACTACCATTAGATCTAGCAATCCCATTATTGGGTACACCAGGATATATAAGCATTCTACATAAAGACACATGCACACGAATGTTTATTGCAGCACTATTCACAATAGCAAAGACATGGAATCCACCTAAATGCCCATCAGTGATAGAATAAAGAAAATGTGGCACATATACAAAATGGAATATTATGCAGTCATAAAAAGGAATGAGATCATGTCCTTTGGAGGGACATGAATGGAAATGAAGGCCATTATTCTTAGCAAACTGACACAGGAACAGAAAACCAAATACCACATGTTCTCACTTATAAGTGGGAGCTAAATCATGAGAACACATGCACACGTAAAGGGGAACAACACACACTGGGTCCTTTCAGAGGGTGGATGGTGGGAGGAGGGAGAGGATCAGAAAAAATAACTAATGGATACTAGACTTAATACTGGATGATGAAATAATCTGTACAACAAATCCTCATGACACAAGTTTACCTATGTAACAAACCTGCACATGTACCCCTGAACTTACAATAAAAATTTAAAAAGTCACAGTCCTTTACTTCTATGGCACCATAACTTCTTGCTTTCTGCGCACTTCTCTGAGTATTGATTCTCTCCCAGAGCACAAACACTTTTAAAATTGTTAAAAATAATTTACTAGGCAATTTCATCAGTACCACCAAAAAAGATACCTATTTCACCATTCTATAAATTTTTTAAAGTTTAAAATGGAATCATGCTTAGAAATTCTATGGAAAACTAAAATTTTAAAACAAATTATAATTTCAAAATTTTTTTGATATCAAACAAGTAGTATGATAGATATATTTTGATGGTTTTGTTTCTCTTTTGGCTAATTTTAAAAATTAATTAATTGACCATATTTTTAAAATCTATTTTAAGAGTCTTGAGACATTAGTTTTAATTCCAGTACTGCCTCTATTTTCAAGAGAACTATTTAATCTTTTCTTTGTTTTTTACCATTCTATAGATTCATGAGTAAAATAAAATGCTATCCCTGCTTACAGATAATCAGGAATGAAATAAACTGTTAAGGAAAGGAGTTCTTGTATTTATAAAAGTACAGACTAAAAAATTATGTTAATTTCTAATTCTAATCATCTTAAAGAACTAGAGCATGCTCTGCTTACCCTGGGAAACTTTCTTCTGTTTATTTCCAGATTGCTTACTGTCTGCGTGACTTATTTGTCATTTACTACCTTGGAGTAGTAGTAGGTTTTTCATCTCTATAGCTCTTATTTTACCAAATAGAATGTAACCTCCTTGGGAGAAGAACTACATTGTATTCTTATTGTATTTCTCAGGTTGCTTTTCAAAAATTAGTTGCTCAAAATTGTTTTCTGACTACTTTATTATATATTTATTAAAATATAGTGTTTTTTATTTCTACTAGAGCATCATATATAGATTTTTTTCTCATTTGACATCTACTTTGAAGAAAATTACTGCCTGTTCAGTTTCTACTACATGGAGGTAGAGGGAAATAACTATAAAAATACATTTGTAAATAAGATGTGTCTTTCACCACTCATGTATTTTTAAATACCCTGGAAAGGGATTATTACAAATAGAACAGTTTTGGAAATAAAAATTTGGTGTGAACAGGTTTGTAATAGTTATCTATTCCCCCCGTATTTAGTGGCTTGCCTAAAAACATAGTAACATTTGTTATAGCACAGAGGAATATGTTTCAAGTCCTCTGGCTCTAGGTCTCTATCAAGGCTGGGTCAAGGTGATGGGCAGTAGGGGCTACAGTCATCTTTAGGCTCATTTGGGGTTAGAGTCATTTCCAAGCTCAGTTAAGTGATTGTTGGCAGGGTTTAGATCTTCACAGTTTGTTGGACTGAGGGCCTTAGTTCCTTATGAGCTGCGGATCAGAAGCTTCTTCCCTCAATTCCCTGCTGTGTGGGATACTCCAGAGAGCAGCTCCCAATATTGCAGCTAGTTTCCTCCAAGTGAGAAAACAACAAGGGAAGAGAGTGTGGGCTAAAATGAAGTCAACAGTCTTTTGTAACCTATCCTAGAAAGTGACATCCCATAATGTTTACCGGTTCAGTGCATTAGAAGCCAGTCAGTTGGTCTTACCCACATTCAAGAAAAGAGGATTACACTGGGGAGTGAGTACCAGGAGGAAGGGGTCATTGAGAGCCATGTTAAAGAGGTGCCCACCACAGGGTGATTTTATTCTTTCTTTCTAATGAGAGAGATAAAATTTGGGGATAGTAAAGCATGGAGGGATGAATTGGGAAAAACTCTCCTGAGCTGAAAATTGAAATCAGGGTATGAAGAAGAAAAACTGTTATATAGAATATTAATAGGAAGAATAACTTTTAAGTAACAATCATATCTAGGCTTTGTGCTAGACTTTATTGTCTCTAACCCATTACAATCCTTTGAAAGTGTGAACCCTTAAAAGTATTAAAGACAGGTCTCAGTTAATATAGAAAGTTTGTTTTGCCAAGATTGAGGACGCACACCTATGACATGGCCTCAGGAGGTCATGACAACGTATGTCCAAGGTGGTCAGAGCAGTTTTGTTTTACACATTTTAGGGAGACCTGAGACATCAATCAACAGGTGTAAGATTAACATTGGTCCAGTCTGGAAAGGCGGGACAACTCGAAGCATAGGAGGGACAACTGGAAGTGGGGAGGGGACTTCCAGGTCATAGTTAGGTAAGAGGCAAATTGTTGTATTCTTTTGAGTTTCTGATTAGGCTCTCCAAAGGAAGCAATCAGATATGCATTGATCTCAGTGAGCAAGGGGGTGACTTTGAATAGAATGGGAAGAAGGTTTTCCCTGAACAGTTCCCAGCTTGACTTTCCCCTTTAGCTTAGTGATTTTGGGGCCCCAAGATTTATTTTCCTTTCACAAAAGATAGCATTCTTCATGGTTAACAAATTAAGAAATGGTAGTTCATATAAAGAGAATGACTAATTAAGCCTCATTAATTATCAAGTGACAGGGCACAACCTATATTAGAACACAATTCTTCTGGTCTTCAAAACTCACAAATTTAAAATAAGAAAACTAATATAGAGTTGGAGTATTTCATTTTTAACATAAAATCTCCTTTTATCATAGATCTGTATCTTCTTTTTTAAAAAAATTATAATTCAGATGCTTTAAAAAATGGCATTCTTCTGGAAATGGCATTTTTCTGGAAAACACAGCACATCAAGTTGCAATTTGGTGCTTGCTACTTTGATCAGTTTTCAATCCTTCCTGAAAAGCCAAGTTTATTTTGGAGACAGATAAATGAAATGCTATTTAGGATATATCTGTGTGGGATGTGTGTTTTTAAGAGGTGAGCGGTGGTGGTTGCCATATCCTGACTTATACGAGGGGAGAAAGTAATACAGATATGGGATTCATGGTTCTGAGTCACACACATCACTGTAATTCTGGTACTATTGATCTCCCTGTTCAGGTAAGACATACATCTTTATTTATATCTATATGTAGAGCTATATCATCTGTTTAACCAGCCTCATCTCACATTCAAATATTGCCTCATAACCTATTACTTCATTAATCTTCACTACAATTTAATTTGAGGAATGTTAACTTAGCCTAATAATAAAAATATAAGTAGTACAATTTATCAAATTAACTGAATAAAGATGAAAATCATATGATTATCTTAATAGGTAAATAAAAATTATTTGTTAAATTTAAAAACTCAGTCATGATAACTACTCATTGAATTAAATTAAAAAGAAAACTCTTTGCTTTGATTAACAGTTACCTGTGAAAATTATACCACTTTATACTGAAGGTGAAATATTTAGAGCTTTTCCTAAACTGGAGGAAAAAACAAGGACATGTGTTGCCAACATTTGTATTCACCTTGAATTTGAGAAGCTAGAAGTGTGCAATAGAGAAAGATAAAAATAGGATGTAAAACAATAAATGAAATAGATGATATAAAACTGTAATTATTTATAGATGACATAATGATGCAGGTAGAAAATCCAAGTGAATTCGTATGGGAATATTACAAGGTCACTAAATATTGTAAATATGTAGAATCAACTGTATTGCTATATATTAGTAACAAACTAATTACTAATTAGGAAAGCTAATTTTAAATGATAATATGTGCTATATTATAATAACTATAACCCATTAATTGTTTTCGTAAAAGATATGAGGCATATACACTAAAACAAACTAGCAACAAAAACAGCAACAAAAGGCCTAAAATACCACTGAGATAAAGAAAACTACATAATTGGAGGCAAATGCGACGTTCACAGGTTAGAAGATTCAATACTATAAAGATAGCAACTCTCCATCAGATTTATCTATAAAGACAATGCAGTCTTAACCAAAATCTCTACATTATTTTCTTGCAAATTTACAAGCTTATTTTGAAACTTACATTGCAATACAAAGAGCTGAGAATAGCCAAGACAATCTTGAAGAACAAAGCCAGGGCACTTATGCTTCCAGAAATCAAAACTTGTCATGAAACTACAGTAATTTAGATAATATTATGTTGATACATAAAAAGTCCAATAGACAGAAGAAATGGGGAGAAAAGGGACCTGATTCAATGCAGATTCACATAAATATAATAATTTGCTTTATAACAAAGTCGCTTGCTTTATAACACTGCAGTGCATAAGACAAAGAAGGCCTTTCAATAAATGATGCTAATGTATTAGAGTTTCCATATGGGAAAAAAAAATTGAATCTTTACCTCTACCTCACACCACAGATAAAAACCAGTTCCCGATGGATTACAGATCTAAATATAAATGTTAAAATAATTGGCTATTTGGACAAAAACAGTAATAATATCACGGTAGTTCTGAAGAAAGCAAAGTTTTAAAAAATGAAACACAAAAACTACCTATATTGGAAAATATTGGTGAAATGAAATTTATTAAAAATGAAAACTTAGATTAAAATAAAATGAAATCAAAAGTTTCAGAGAATGAAAATACAGGCCACAGAGTTATGATGGATATTTTCAAAACATATATGCCACAGTGAACTCACATCCAGGATATTCAAAGAAGTTTTACAGATCTATAGAAAAAGTAAGGACTCAAAAGAAAAATTGGCCAAAACTTTTGCAGACACTTTTCAAAAGAAGATATTCAAATAACTATTAAATATATGAAAAAGATCCTCACCCATAGACATCAGAGAAATGTGAATTAAAATCAGAAAACCTATCAGAATTGCTAACAATTACAAAGAAAGATGATGTTAAGTGTTGCCGAGGCTATGAAATAACTGTAATTCCCATACACTGATGGAAGTTATATAAATTGGTACAACACCTCTTGAAACTGTTTAGTAATAGCTACTAAAGCTGATAATAGACACAAGTTATACTCTGGCCTTCCCAATCTAATTATACTCCACAGAAATACAGACATATGTTTACAAAGACACATAAAGCAATGTTCATAAATAGCACTATTGTAGTAACTACCCAGTGTTAGAAGAATCGACTGATAAATTGTGGTATATTTTTATAGTACAATGCTATATACCAATGAGAGAAAAACCATAATTAGAAGTAACAATAAATACGTATCACAAACATGGTTTTGAGAAAAACAAGGAACATACACTGTGATTGCAGTTATGTAAGTTTCAAAAGTAAGCAAAATTAACTTACGGTTTTGAAATTCAGAGAAGGGTCATAAGAATGTCTTCTAGAGTGTTAATAGTGTTCCGTATCTCGACCTAGGTGGTGGTTAAAAGATTGTCTTTACTTTGTGACAATTTATCAAGCTGTACATTATTATTGATTGTATTTCTTTATCATGTGATATTTTAATGAACTGTAAATTTAGAAAAGGGAGAAGGTACACTTCTCTTTTTTCCCTTTGTCCTTTCTTCTACTTGGAATATAAATGTGATGGTTGGAGCACAAGCAGCTGTTTTAAGTCAGCAATCTTGAGACAACATTCTCAGGGTGGCAGAGCAATAAGAATGGAGGATCCTGGGTCCCAGATAACATGAAGCTGCTATGACAGCCCAAAACTGGCAACTTCTGGGCTTTTCTTACATGATACATATATTTTTATCTTGTTATATAAAAAGTAAAGAAGCAGTATTTTTTTCCTACGCACTAAACAGAATGACAAAATTAGAGTTCATACTGCCAGAGTTTAGACAGTCCATTTCTTTTCTTCTTGACTAAAAGGAATAATAAAAAGGGACTTAAAAGTTAACCATTCTTCAGGGCCACTTTTGAATTTCTCCATCATTTTCATTAGACATACAATCTCCCAGACAGATTAATGAAAAAGATGTAGATTTAATTATTTTCCCATGGGCATTAACAAAAGCAGTAACATGCACTTTATTTATTGGGGCTGTTTTACACCATCACAATTCTTTGGGAGACTTTCCTCATCAGCATTCTTTACTTGAAAAGAGTGATGACTTTTCTGCTGAAATTAAAGTAATTCCACCACTCAGCTTTAGTGAACACCCCTTAGCACATTAATGAATAATATTTGTGCATTAGCAAACATGCTCCAGAGACAAAATCAAATCAAATGGGCTTGGATGTTCATAAATTCTGACACTTCTAAGCTCTCCTAGAGAAACTGCTTTATAATGAATTGCTGAGGTTACATGCATTCCACTAAGAGACTGAAGGCTCTGCTGTACTTCAATAGAGTGAAATTTAGTTAAGGATAAAATAGCAACAATAATTAAGAATTTTCACAAATCCATAAGGATTTAATTAAAATTTGACTTTCTAATCATCAACTGTGTACATTCGGTGTTGATTTAAATCACCTAACCTTTGGCAATGTTCTTCCACATACTGTAGTATACACATTGATCACACAGTTTTTCAAAAGTCTCCTACCCCCTCCCAATTACGTTAGTTAGTTCCTTTTAGGGGCTGGGATGATGACAGAAGAATTTCTACAAAGGAGGCTTAGAGAGTAAGTGGATTTCAAAATGAGTACTTTGCAATGGTTATTGCTTAAGAGAAGCAGAAAAAAAGTTTTTAAATAATTAAACCACTAATTGAATATAGGTCTTGATAAATCTATAGTTCTAATTTCTTTGTGTAAACCTTCCCTCCCATTAAAATTGATCTCATTATTTCAAAGTTGTCTGTTAATATCCTTTTCTGCTCTTGTTCTAAATTCTCTTCCCATCCAAACTTTTGTTTGTGATGCTTATACTTTCCATCAACATTTTCACACTTGCCATTCAAATTTAAATCATAAACTGTTTTACTACCCTACCGCTTGCTGAAAACTCAACTTGCTGCAACCTTCTCCAGCCTCCTTGTTCTTGAACACAATGGACACTTTTCCGTCCCTGTTTGACTCGTGTAGCACTCTGAAACATTTCACAATATGAGTGAGTTCTCTTTTGGGAAGAAGCCATTGTTCCCTGGTCTCCTTAGGTCCTTGTTTCCCATCATTTCAATGGACTTCTTTCAGTTTTGTGTCAGTTCTTCACCATCTGATCTTCCTTTAAGTTTGTTGTTTTTATTCAAGGTTCCATACTAAGCTCTTGTGGTCTCACTCTGTTACTACTCTTAGAAATAGCCCATGCACTTCCATAGCTTTACCTACCTTCATACCACTAACTCCAAATTAAAGATCCTCATTTTGTACTCCATACCTCTAAATACAGCTCTCTACAGACACCACAGGCCCAGAGAAGGTGTCTCCACTTGCATGCCTTCCAATGCCTCAAATATTAAAAGTCAAAAAAGGAACTAATTAAAATCTGACTTTCTCATTTTCATCTGAGTACTTCAAGTTTTGATTTAAGCTGTTAACCTCTGGCAGCGTTTTTCCTTTTTAAATATGCTAATCTGACATGCCCGTTTGAACAAACAATATATTTGATTGTAATTATAGCTGTAAAATAGGGAGTTATCTTTCATCCCTTTCTCCACCACCACATCTTATCATATTATCACATTTTTAAAAAATTCTGTATTTTAAGTGGTTCTTAGAAATATATACTTATTGCTACCACCATTGATCTCAGTCTAATCTACCACCTTATCTTCTATAATTATAATAGCCTACTAGATGTGCACTAATTTTTTTAACAATTATTCTGGTAGACCTATCGGGCATGTAGGATATCATTTCTCCTCCTCCATAGATGTATCATCTCAGTTTGTTCCTTACTGTATAGCCACAGTGACTGTTTTAAAAATAAATCTGATGATCATGTCACTCTCCTTGAATTTGTTTGTTAATTATCTCAGCACCTTAAGATAATGTAGGAGTTTAAAACTCTTAATCTATTCATTCTTCAGATATATTTTGTTTGGCACTTTTGGTGTTTTAAAAACATTAGATTTGAATGTATTCAATTAGTGGCTTCACTCATCCCCCTTCAATACAGAACTCAACAGTTTCCTGTATCTTACTTCCTGGCATTCTTCATGTTAGACACCTTTCTGCCTAACCCATGAATTCATTTGAATTTGTGGTTCTTTCATGGTTTACTTTGTCTTTTCTGATTGTGTCCATGCTTATTCCAGCCTTAACTATTGCTAAACTCTTTGCTTCCCTTGGCCTCCTTGGGTCTTTGTTTCCCATAATTTCTTTAACGGTTAACTTCCTCTTTTCTGATTACTTCAACCTAGCCAAAATTGTATTTCTTTCCGAAAGCATATAAAGTTCAATCTGTTGTGCTTTGCATATACTGATCCCTCTGTCTCAAATGCATGCCTTCTCCCTTTCATATGAAATACACTCATTTTAACACTCAGCTCAAATGACAGGCTTCCATAAACATTTTAATTCCGACCTCAGATAAACGACTTCTTTGCGTCAACACTGTAACATCAGCATGCCTCTAATTTAGACTCATTGCCATGATTATAATTTTAAAAAATACATCCATATACCTTAATAAACCTTTTTTTTTGAATTTCTTGTACTCTTAGTGCTTAGCATAATCCAAGATGCACAGTGGGTGGCTCAATAAGAACTTCTGACTAAACAATATATAAATGGATCATTTTACTTTGTATTTATTTATTTATTTTTTGCTAAAATTTTATTATCCCGAGCCCCATCTACTGGTCATTTATTCAAGCTACAGACACATAATCCCTGGAGCTTTTAAGGAAGTATTAGCTTTTAAGGATTGTTTTCATAGAATCAATTTATAATGGATTTATCACAACCACATCACCCCTAGTAGAAACTATAAGTGCAAGGATGAATGCCACCCAATTAAATAACCCAAATGTCTTTAAAAACTGAGCTTCTCCAGCAGGAGTAAGTAATTATTTAAAGCTCTTCAAAATGTGGGCCACACACCAATTTAGTATGTCAGGATTTTACAACTTAATTGGACTCAATACATAAAAAGAAAGGCTTAGGCCCTTTTCCAACAGCTGTTAGCTGATGGAGGAGTCATATGGTTATCATTTTCATTGTTGAAAGGGCGTCTCAGATAGCACTATCCAACTTTATGACTTCCAAACACTTTTTATTGTTTTTCCCCACAGGAAACATTATACATACCAAAACAAATACTGTCTTCCACTATTAACCAGGAAAAGTGTAGATTTACAACAGCTGTCTGAACAATTGTTTCTTAATTAGTTACTTGCTTTGTGTAATTTAGCTTTGAGCTTACTTTTTACTTGAGAAAGAATGTTCTGTGCAGTCTTTTCTTGGTTTTCTACAAAAAAGCAAGAAGCTAGGTAAATAAAAAAATGTTCGGTAGGTGATGTGCTCAGCACGATTAGTGAACATTTACTGTTTATCCTTAAGTGTATAAGACACAGAATTCACTTTGGAGAATTAATCTGAATATAATCCTTTCGTCTAAATATATCTGGAATCTACTTGCTTTCCACTGTTTCTAATGTCACCTGCTCTGCTGGGCCAGTTTAATTACCTGCTTGTGTAACCGGAGTTTCTTCCTGCTGGTGGGCTCGTGGTCTCGCTGGCTCAGGAGTGAAGCTGCAGACCTTCGCGGTGAGTGTTACAGCTCTTAAGGAGGCGAGTCTGGAGTTGTTCGTTCCTCCCGGTGGGCTCGTGGTCTCGCTGGCTTCAGGAGTGAAGCTGCAGACCTTCGCGGTGTGTGTTACAGCTCATAAAAGCAGTGTGGACCCCAAGAGTGAGCAGTAGCAAGATTTATTGCAAAGAACGAAAGAACAAAGCTTCCACACTGTGGAAGGGGACCCCAGCGAGTTACCGCTGCTGGCTCGGGCAGCCTGCTTTTATTCTCTTATCTGGCCCCACCCACGTCCTGCTGATTGGTAGAGCCGAGCGGTCTCTGTTGATAGGGCGCTGATTGGTGCGTTTACCATCCCTGAGCCAGACATTAAAGTCCTCCACGTCGCCATCAGGTCAGTTAGATACAGAGTATAGACACAAAGGTTCTCCAAGGCCCCACCAGAGCAGCCAGACACAGGGTGCTGATTGGTGTATTTACAATCCCTGAGCTAGACATAAAGGTTCTCCACATCTCCACCAGACTCAGGAGCCCAGCTGGCTTCACTCAGTGGATCCCGCACCGGGGCTGCAGGTGGAGCTGCCTGCCAGTCCTGCGCCGTGCGCTCGCACTCCTCAGCCCTTGGGTGGTCGATGGGACTGGGCGCCGTCGAGCAGGGGGTGGCGCTCATCGGGGAGGCTCGGGCCGCACAGGAGCCCATGGAGGGGGTGGGAGGCTCGGGCATGGCGGGCTGCAGGTCCCGAGCCCTGCCCCGCGGGAAGGCAGCTAAGGTCCGGTGAGAAATCGAGCGCAGTGCAGGTGGGTCGGCACTGCTGGGGGACGCAGTACTCCCTCCGCAGCCGCTGGCCTGGGTGCTAAGCCCCTCATTGCCCGGGGCAGCAGGGCCGCCGGCTGCTCTGAGTGAGGGACCCGCCAAGCCCACGCCCACCCGGAACTCCAGCTGGCCCGCAAGCGCGCGCGCAGCCCCGGTTCCCGTTCGCGCCTCTCCCTCCACACTCCCTGCAAGCTGAGGGAGCCGGCTCCCGCCTTGGCCAGCCCAGAAAGGGGCTTCCACAGTGCAGTGGTGGGCTGAAGGGCTCCTCAAGTGCCACCAAAGAGGGAGCCCAGGCAGAGGAGGCGCGGAGAGCGAGCAAGGGCTGTGAGGACTGCCAGCATGCTGTCACCTCTCAATGTCAGTCTTGCTGACTGCTAAATTTTTAGTGCCTACCATAGTACCAGACCCTCAAAATACCTTGCCTCTCCGTAGGGTAGCTCTCAGCATGGCGGCTTGCTTTCCTCAGATCCAGCACGAGACAGCGAGAAAGGGTTCTCAACCTGAAACCTTGTTGGGATCTAGTCTTGGAAGTGACATATCATCATTTTTGATGAATCATAATTGTTAGAAGCAAGACTCTAGGTCCAGCCCACCCTCGGAGGGGTGATTACACAAGGTGTGAATACAAGGAAGCAGGGATCCTTGGCAGCCATTTCAGAAGCTACCTACAGCACAGGGTAAGATCTCTCCTTTCCATTGCTGGCAGGACGCTGGCTCTAACTGCAAAACCATGAGAGCCATGGTTCCT
This sequence comes from Nomascus leucogenys, assembly GCF_006542625.1. Taxonomy (NCBI): domain Eukaryota; kingdom Metazoa; phylum Chordata; class Mammalia; order Primates; family Hylobatidae; genus Nomascus; species Nomascus leucogenys. Next base: position 12,498,062 of record NC_044400.1, read on the forward strand.
GGTTTATCCTGCAGCGCTCTGCTAGAGAGAGGCACTGGCTTCACCTATTACCTCTGGATAGTTCTCTACTCTTTCAATACACTTAGAAGGCCTTGATTTTACTGTTTTAAGTGTTCTGTTTTCTGTAGCTATTCCTGTTGGTACCCTGAAAAACAATTGCTAAGAAGAAAAAAGAAATAAGAATGAATGTACAAGAATCCTAAATTATCCTCCCATATGACTAATATTTCTGAGTCACTTAAAAACTTAAGGATATTCAATGATTAACCACTAGCACTTGCTGCAAGCCATAATGTTTTTATTTTTTTTTATATTTTATGGGTGCTTGTATATAAAATAAGCTTATGACAGTGATCTACATGAAATTACACCACAAATGTTGCCCATTTGATGATCTCCATCTTGGTCCTTCACCGGAAAATAGAAGTTTTAGCTTGATTTTGTTTTTTAAGCACTTCATTTTTCAGAATAAACATTTCATAATGAATGGTGATATATATTTAGGACTCGTGGTACATGGTTTGTTTTGATCTTTATCTTGCGTTTTTTTGTACCCAGTTATGAAGCTGTTCTTTACCTAAGAAAAATAACCAAAGATAAAATAAAATAAAAAGTTAAAATGCACTCAGTGGGAGAACTGTATTTTAGCTTTGTTGTTCAAATTTTCTTGTTTCTTTACTTGCTTGTTTTTAAACGAGAACACAGAGCACACACCTTATGCAACCTGAAAATGGACAATTCTGGGCACCCATTTGTTTGGTTTTGAATAAATTACCAGAATCTAAGGGTATACCCTAAAAAAACTGAAGTAGTTGGGAGAATTTCTGAATTAACACAGGCCTCTAATGTATGTTCAGCAAGGGGAAAACCTGTCAATCAGCTTGAGTCCCTAGTCAATCATGAGCAAAGCTCTTCTGAAGGAAAGTGATCATAGAAGTCAGACTGGCCCAACAGTAGACAGCCCCTCTTTTCAAAAGAAAACAAAATAGAATTTGGAGTTGTTATTCAGGAAGTTTGGATGTCTAAATGGCTGCATAACCAATTATTTTTTCTTTCTTTTCTTCCAGTGATTTCTGGGCTATTTTCCAAACATGGGATACTTCTAAAGTATCTAAGATTTAATTATCCTAAGCAACTATCTTTCCTATGAATGCCAGTGACTTTAAGAGGAAATAGGGTTTATAAAAATTTCATTTTCATTTATTTCCAGAGACTAATCTGATAATTAGGATAAAGTGCTAACAATCTCAAAATACAGAAGGATACAAATTTTTCAATGCAATTATTCTATATTAACTAACCACTTTTTCTATATAAATTATTATGCTTGGCATAGAGATGAGAAAAATAAAATACCCACTTTTAAGAAGTTCACAGCCCTAATGGGGCAAGAAATACATATGTATAACTCTACTGCAAGAAACTTCTATTCTTCTGGAAAAATTCACATGGGAAGTTTCTACTTCTACCATAGATCTAAATTCTCCAAATTGAGACATATGAAAAACATGACTTAAAAACTCATTTTGTCTTTAACAATTTTTTTAATTAAACTTATGTGATTCTGAAATTTAAGACTCTTCACGTATTTTCTATAAACATGCATTTCCAAACTGTATCCCTTGGAATCAATAGAGCTCAGAGGAAACTTCCAGGGGATCATAAATAGAACAAGAAAGGGGAATATGGAAAGAAGTGGCAGATGATTGACCAGGGCTCTAGAGTCAGTCTGTCTAGATGGCAGGTTGGCCAATTATGTCTTGTTCCCAAATCCCACCATGTGTTTTTGTGAATAAAGTTTTACTGGAACACAGTTATAACTATTTACTTATGTATTGTCTGTGGCCACTTTATGATTCAACAGGAGATTTTTGTTGCAGGAGTTGTGACAGAGATGAGTTGTGACAGAGACGAGTTGTGACAGAGATCATAAAATGAGAAAAGTCTAAAATGTTTACTACCCCTGTCTAGGAAAAGTTTGCCCACACTTGATCTATATTTAATTTGAGTCAGATTTGGTGATCTTATCTGTTTCATGTATGGGATTAAAATATACAAGTAGAAGAAAAAAATGAGAAAAAAATTAAACTGTCTTTTCTCCCATAATCCAGGGGAGTAGTAGCAATTGCCTTAGAGGTCAAACACTCTTATTCCAGAAAATATCGCTTCCATTCAGTTTCACTGAATTAAAAGTGACAAGTAAAAGTTGTACATATTTAAGATGTACAACGGGATGTTTTGGTATACACATATATTGTGAAAAGATTGCCACAATCAAGCAAGTTACTATATGTATCACATCATAGTTACCTTGTATGTGGGTGTGATAAGACCATTTAAGATCTACACTCTTAGTGAGTTCCAAATACACAATACAGTATTATTAACTGTAGTCCCCATGCGGTGGATTAGAACTCCAAAATGTATTCCTCATACATAACTGAAACTTTTTACCCTTTAATGAACATTTTCCTGTTTCCCGACTCCTCAGCTCCTGACAACCACCATTGTACTCTCTACTTCAATGAGTTCTGCTTTTTAGATTCCACATATAAGAGAAATCATGCAGTATTTGTCTTTCTGTGCATAGCTTATTTCACCTCCAGGTTCATCCACGTTGTTGCAAATGGCAGAATTTCTGTCTTTTTTAAGGTTGAATAATAATCTACTGTATATATACACCATATTTTCTCCATCCATTCATCCATTAATGGAGACTTAGCTTGATTTTATATCTTGGCCATAGTAAATAATGCTGCAATGAACATGGAGTGCAGATGTCTCTTCAACATACTGATTTTATTTCCTTTGGATATATACCCAGAAATGAGATTTCAAGAACATATGGTAGTTTTTTTAATCTTTTGAGGAATTTCTATATGTTTTTTCCTAATGACTCTACACATTTACATTTTTACCAACAATGTAAAAAGGTTTTCTTTCTTTCTACTCTCACTAACACTTATCTTTCACTTTTTGATAATAACAATTCTAACAGATGTAAAGAAATCTCTCTCTGATGCTTTTATTTGCATTTCCCTGATAGTGATGTGGAGGAACATTCCATACTTCATTTGTTGAGAATTTTTATCATTAAAAAATTGGATTTTTTGGACTGCTTTTTCTGCCTCAGTTGAGATGATCATTTAATTTTTATTCTTGATTCTGTTATGTGGTGTATCACATTTTTTCATTTGCATATGTTGAATCATTGTTGCATCCCAGGGATAAATCTCACTTGATCATGGTACATGATTCTTCTAATACGCTGTTAAATTTGGTTTGGAGAAAATATCTTAATAAGTCTTTTGGTGAAAAAGCAAAGTTCTTTGGGCCTGATATAGATAAGAGCTTTATACCAAATATGCAAATTATACTGTATTATAATATAAGAAACATGCTCAATTTCTTCCTGCTATACCTTTGAAAGAAAATGCTGTCAGAATGGTGGTAAGAGTGACCTTGGTGTGCACAAGAAGCGGAAGACAGAATTAATGGAAGGGCAGACATGGGGAGTTTGCTCTGCAACATGGTACCAAGTGAAATCTCAGAAGATGACCAGTAAGAATGTTCTTGTGGTGGAGATGGTCGATGAATTTTAGAATTCAGGGTATTAAATTATGATTTGCTTTATTCCTTTTGCTAAAAGTATCCCAACACCACTTCCATAATCTGTAAAACTTTAGTAATAACGTGATACTAATAGCCATGTTTATGTTACAGGGAAAGTAGAGAAAGAGCTGCTCTAAATTGGGTCCTTCTACGGGAATGGAGATCATGTTTCAGAGATGCTGAAACAATGCTTATGAGCTAGATAACTGCAGAAAAGCAAGCTGCCAATACTCAGGAGGTACATTCAGGCAATTCTGCTTTCCCTCCAGGATAGAGAGGAAGGAGATGATTGATGAGAACTGAAATAGGGAATAGATTCCACTATTATATGAGATAAGGTTTAAGCCTTTCCTTTCCTTTTATTTTTTTTTTGTGGAGGACAGGGAGAAGGGAGTGACAGGAATTTGGATTATAAATATAAGAGACTGAATATACCAATGGACAATGGCCAGACCATATATAAAAATGAAACTCTGACCTACAACTGGCAGCAACCTGCCTAGGATCCCAAGCAGGAAGCCAGCCTGCCATAAGTCAGACTTGTGGAAAGCCAGATTGCCATCTCGAGTAACAATCTAGAAGCAAGAAATTCTGCAACGATCAGCTCTGAATAGTCAGAACTTAATAAATTACAGCCTTTCTAGTTTTGGTTCCCATGTCCAACTTAGGACCAATCAGAGAATGTATGTATCCCTTAGCCATTCCATAGGATGTCCTACTTCTAGTTGGCCTGTAGCATTCCCCATGCCAACAGCCTTTGATCAGGGCATAATTAAACCTTCTCTTTCTCCACTATTTAAAACTTTTCCACTCTGCCTGCCTTTGAGTCTCTGCCAAAATGCAAGGGACAAAGGCTAACTCCCTTGCTATAGCAAGCTTTGAATAAATGCTTTTGTTTTCTCATTTGGTTGGTCTTTGTTTATTTCCACAAATGTAAGATTTTTCTTAAGATATAGATTGAGATTTGTGTCCCCTTTCAAAAAAAAGTGGAAGCCATTTTGTAATCCAACATTTTTATTATATAGATGAGAAACTTGATTTTGGAGAATATCATTGATTTGACATTAGACCAATGATTCACAACCTCCTGCACATTAGAATCAGTTGGGGATTTTGAAAATATCTGATGCTCATGTCTCTACCCCTAGAAAGACTGGGGTAAAGCCAAGTATAAAGATATATATTAAAAGCTTCTTAGAAAATTATAATAAGCCACAAGAATCTAGATTCTCTGTCTTACAAGATGGTAAAAGTCAGATGCATGTGCAGGAAACTGAACTCTTCACCTCACTATTTTCCATTATCCTCTGACATCTGAAACCTTTCATCTCAGTGGAGAAAATGATAGGTAATCCAAAGAAATACAGTAACATCCCTCCTGGGTAGAATTTAAATACCAAGCAGCTTCACCTGTCTAACAAATAAAACAAAGGAACACAAAAATGACCTCTAGGTAGTCAAAATAGTGTCATTTATTTATAGAGGACTCCCTCAAGCCTTCAGTCGGAAAATAGGTATTCTTATTTTACACATACCTCTGATATGTTTGGAAATCCAGGTTTCAGATTTGCAAGTTTTAGGAGAAATGCAATGCTTCATGCCCTGCCCGTTTTTATGATTGCCCTGAAAAAGTGATACTCAAGAGCAATGGAGAAGCTGGGAAACTTACAAAATCCACAAAATCCAGGACCTGCATAACTTCTTATGCTATACGTCTCAGTAGATCCTGGTATCACAAAACAACCAGAGATCATATATCTGGGGAAAGAACACAAATAATTAAAACACAAATATGTTGTTCAGCTAAAAACATTTATTCCCAATTATTCAGACAAGTTGATATTTCAAATGGCACATTTCTCTAAACTTTTGCACAGCAGAAATGTTTTGAAATTTACCAATATTGTGTTTTAAATAAATGAGGAAAACTGTATCAGCTTTTACTTCCAAAAATGCTTACCCAGTGAGGTATATTTTGCAAACACCAAAATATCAGTCAAAGCTATGAACGATGCTCCATTTTTAATGTATCTGCTTCAGCACTTGCTGCTTTTTCAAAATATTTTTCTCTTAGAATTTTATTTAAAATGAATTCTTGGCTGGGTGTGGTGGCTCACGCCTGTTATCCCAGCACTTTGGGAGGCCAGGGTGGGCGGATCACTTGAGGTCGGGAGCTCAAGACCAGCCTGGCCCACATGGTGAAAAACCCACCTCTACTAAAAGTACACAAACTAGCTGGGAGTGGTGGCAGGTGCTTGTAATCCCAGCTACTCGGGAGGCTGAAGCAGGAGAATCACTTGAACCTGGGAAGTGGAGGTTGCAGTGAGCCAAGATCACACCACTGCACTCCAGCCTGGGCGACAGAGCAAGACTCTGTCTCAAAAAATAAAAATAAAATAAAAAATGAATTCTTATAATTTACAGCAAGTGAAAGAGTCATTGGTTATGATATTCCTACTCCCATTGTTTGTTTAAATAAAATCCTCCTAGCTAAGCCACAAGGGAAGCTAACCCTCAGTATGGAGAAAAACGTCCTCTATTGACCCCTGGGTTTCTGTCAGTTCTAATCTTTTCTGCTTGTAGCCTAAACTAATAAACCCTTGCCCTTGAAAACCTGCTTGAAGGGTGATCATGTGAATGACATGAAGGCAAACACAGACAATATGTATATTCATTTAATATTTAATGTTCCTTTCCTGCATATACTTTAAAGTGAACACTTTGCATATTGCCTATACTGGTACTTGAAATAAAGTGGCAGCTTCAGTAATAATAAATGCAACAAAAATATTCATTTTAGTGGAGATCCTAATAAATTTGGAACATTGCAAGCAGTGTTTACAAAATGACCCAAATCCAAATATTGAAAACATTTTTGTGTTAGATGTTACATTTCATTCAAATATTTGTCATTGAGAGACACTTCTAAATAGACTCTGCCATTTGTATCTCCTCAAAGTTAAATATCAAATGTCACCTGTCCTGACATCCACAAACTACTACTAGGCTAAGCCGGAAGGAAGAAATTTAAATAAAATTAAAAGGCATTAGTTATTTACATTACGTATTTTAAGTGACTGTCTAAAGTAGTAGAGTTTGGTGGTCTCTATTGCCTGAGGAGTCTGCCTTCTATTTAAAAACCTTTGTGTGACCTATCAGGCCTGACCACAAGCAATTGCAAAGGCTTTGCCTGGCAGATCTCACGGAGAAGAAAGCTGCCCTCCCCACTGCAGAAAGGGTGCACAGCCAGTGCACAGGGAGGTCTCTGCAGGGGGTTGCAGTCAAGGACTCAGGTTCCCCAGGCAGGTCATGCTCTTCATGCATTTACCTTCCTAGCCCAGTTGTCTTTTTTCCTAGGTCTCTATCTGAGGCCTTGGGCAGAGTTTCTCTTCAGGTGTCTCTACCAAGGCTTCCTTATGGTTTGTAGGTGGGGCTTAAAGACACTTTTCCCCACTCTGACACAGCACCCAGCACTTTTCCACTACTACTGTTCTCCCTTCACCTCTCCACCAACCCCAGAGTCCTTAACATTGCCAAGCCTTTTGTTGGAGGCTCCCTCAGCTGTGAGAGGACTCCACATCTATACTGATTCACCTGACCTCCCATAGGTGCTCTGTTCTGTGGTGGAAAATGGAGCAGAGGGAGTCTGTGTTTTCTCTGGTTTTAGCCTCTTGCATATATCATAGCCGTAAGGGATTAAAATCTTAAGGTTTTCTTTTTTGGCTTACTGTTTTATTCGGCTATTCTGACACCTGACAGCTCAGCAATCTCATTCTCTCCCAACTTAGCTGAATTCCTGACACTAGTTTCAACCCATATTATGATCCAGTTCCCAAAGAAGGATCTGAATGAAATGTTTCTGTGCTGTCGATAAGCTTTGAGAATTTAGTATTAGTGTACCTCATTTCCACAATTTTAAGGGAGCATGTTGTTATCAAAACCCACAATGCTTGAAGAGTGTGACTACCTGAATGTGTGAAATATGGGTCTTCTCCAACCTCCACTAGATGACCTCATTTTTCTCTTTTATTAATTCCACTACCACATTCTGAGAACCCCAGTGCTATCCCTTAGCAAACCAAAACCATGGACTCTCACAGTACATGGTAATTTGTGTCTCACAAGCCTACCTTCTTCTTTATATGTTTCAAGTCTAAGCAGAACTTTCTTCTTTAATCTAAGTTCTTCTCCCACTACATATCTGTTGCTTGTGCAGATTGATTTTAATGAGCCACATAGGAGAGTCTGCTGATAGTTTTATTTCAGGAGGCTCTCTGCAATGCTGACACCTATTTCTGTAGGCAGATACTTATTCTTCTTCTTCGTAATATTGAATCTGTACCTTCCTAGGTAGGACACCAGCTTGATTTATACATAATAACTATTCCAGATTGGCAAAAAGCTGTTGAATGTATTGCAGCTCAGAAAATAATTCTCCAAAGTATGGCACTTTGGCATGCTGAGCACTTTAAACTAAAGAAAATTAAAATGCCTTGGAAGCAGTCTCAGAACAATGGACTTTCTGACCTTCTGTTTCTACCCACAAGCATAGGGTGAACTCTCTCTCTGGAGTTCCCTTATCTGAAGTTCCTCCAGGAGGAACTTCCCTAAAATGTATTAACCAGGGAAAATTCAACTCATATTGTAGAAAGGAAGACTGAGGAATGTCATCAAATATAGACTGACTTTGTCACAAGCCATTGTCTGTTCTTCAGTCCCACTCAGTTTCCAAAGAGAATCGTTTACAAACTATTGTCTGTTTTTTGGGCCCATTTGATGGTCCTAAAAATCATGTACTACCCCTCAAATTTACCTACTTTTCCCCGTCTCCCTGTTCACTATGAAGAAGAGTATATGAGCTTCTGCACCTCACTGGGTCATTGGGTAATCACTGTCCTGTGATTTCCTTGCACTCATACTAAACTTTCCTTTTTTTTCTGTTAATCTACTGTCAGATTTTTGTTCGTTTGTTTGTTTGTCGTTTTTTTTTTTTTTTAGCTAATTCAAACATTTGAAGTGTAGGGAAAATTCCCTTTATCCCTACATATGTTAGGAAACTCATTCCTGCAAGTCTCATTCCACAAATGTGAAGACTAATCCACACAAATGGTCACCAGAAATTACATTAAAAAGCAACAACAACAACAAAAAAAATTGAAATGCTGATGGTGATGGTTGGTGGTATTGGAAGCTGAGATTTGACTAAGATTACTGCATAGCAACAGGAAATTTCTTCTGATGTTTACTTTTAAAGCACAAAAACAGATACACAATGGATCTTACAAATGAAAGCACTCTTTAGGTGGCAAAAAAGCAGATAATTTGATTAAGCAGAGATTTCCCAAAAGAAGAGATTGCAGAGAAAGGGCTCTAAAATGTCCTGGCCTCTGGGGCATGCCCATGATTGTTTACCTTGTCTCTGTGAATACATATGAAGGGGCATCACTATCCAGGGTTGATCCCTTTTCCTTGAGGTGAATGAGCCAAGCAATAGATCTAGTATAATGTGAGCATTTTGAGAAAGTAAGCAAGGTTTCATTTCTTGTTGTTACTATTATTACACTCCACCCAGTAGCATTTATTGTCTCAAGGAGAAGTATACATTAGCCTAGAACAAACAGGACTTAATAATTTATAAATAAATATTTTTGTTTGTGTAGCAGAAATAAAAATAAAGTTCAGAGCACTTCTTGATAAGAGCCTGGCTTTCATCGAGTAAAGAATTTTTTGAATTCTTGAAACCTGACTCTGGGTATTAGGAGAAAATTTTAAAGGCGTTATAGTTTTGAGTGAGTAAAAAAATGTGATGATTAAAGAGCAGTTTCCCTAATCTCAAGAAAGGCCATGATAATTGAAGATCTTCTTTAGGATTCTGAATGCAGGGAGAGTTACGATTGGGAGAGAAGAGCTGGAGAATTTAGAAACAACTTGGGGAGTTATATCACTAACCCACGTGTGTTCTTTGTAGATGAAAGTTTAATAAAGGAAATTATTAAGTGGTGATTTGACAGCAAAATTATCTGTCATGAGTATAAATCGTGCCACAAAGGTTAGTCTGACTTCACTTATAGCACCACAAAGCAAGTTCCCAAAAATACACTGATGCTGTGACTATATATTTACTTATATTTGAATAAATTTAAGTCTATATAAAAATATATTTATATTTAGATATAAATATATTTATATTTAGAACATAATTATATATTAATTATAATTATGTACTATATTACATAAATATGTAATCAGTTGTGTTTATATAATTATAGACATTATATATGTTAAAATCCTGTTTGATACTGTGCTATCATTTTGGATGGCAGAAATAAGGGGACAGTTCAGCCAAACCTGAGTCCAATGACCAGAGGACGTATTCTATGTAAGGTTTCCAAGGACAGATACACATATTAGCCTCCTATTGCTTTTGTAACAAATTACCTCAAACTTAGTGCCTTAAAACAACATAAGTTTGTTATTTTATAGTTCTGGAGTTCAGAAGCTCTAAAGTCCAGGTGTCATCAGGGTGGCTACATTCCTTCTGAAGGCTCTAAGGGAGAATGTTTCCCTTACTTTTTTCAGCTGCTAGAGGCTATTTACATTTCTTGGTTCATGACCCTTTCCCTCATGTTTAAGGCCAGCAGCCTAGCATCTTTAAATCCTTCTTTTACTGCCCAACCTCTGCTTCCATTGTCTCATCTCGTTTTCTGAATCTGAACTTTCTGCCTCCCCCTTATGAGAACTTTTGCAACTCTATTGGGCTCACTCTCAAAATCCAGGATAATCTTCCAATATTGAGATTTTTAAAGTCTACAAAATCTCTTTTCCAACATAAAGCAACACATTCACAGCTTCTGTGATTACATCATGTACATCTTTTGGGGACTGTTATTCTGTTTACCACATTACGGTTTCAAGTGTAATATGTAAACCTCATTAAATCAGAATCAAGGCAAGAAATTCATCATTTGACCACAAAGCTTTACTGTCAGAATGTGAGATTTTTGGAACTACAATTAATTTCTTAACCAATTCCTATAGCAGTTTCTGATCTCATACATCTCAACAAGACAGGAAAAGGAAATTAGTTAATTTGCTAAGGTTGGAATTAATTGGTAACTACTTTCTACCATTATAGACAAAAGGATTATTTTCAATAGATTTAATAAACGTGGGGAAACTGTCGTGTACAGAGCAACATCATGCCACTGATACACTACAGTCATTTTGTTATTCATGTCATTTGAAAGCAAAAAAGGAAAAGAAAAGCAATTTCCAAACTTTGTTAAGTGTACAGTTTCTCTAAAATAATATCATACTTAATAAGTTACACACGTTTTCATATAAAATGTTACTTTAGGCCAGGCGCGGTGGCTCAAGCCTGTAATCCCAGCACTTTGGGAGGCAGAGGCGGGTGGATCACAAGGTCAGGAGATCGAGACCATCCTGGCTAACACAGTGAAACCCCGTCTCTACTAAAAAATACAAAAAATTAGCCAGGCGTGGTGGTGGGCGCCTGTAGTCCCAGCTACTCGGGAGGCTGAGGCAGGAGAATGGTGTGAACCCGGGAGGCGGAGCTTGCAGTGAGCCGAGATTGCGCCACTGCACTCCAGCTGGGGCGACAGAGCGAGACTCTGTCTCAAAAAAAAAAAAAAAAAAAAGTTACTTTAAAATATGTATCATAGATATTTCCATGAAAACTCATTAGATAGAAAAATTTATTTATTTATTTATTTATTTTGAGACAGAGTCTCGCTCTGTCCCAGGCTGGAGTGCAGTGGCGCTATCTTGGACCATTACAACCTCCACCTCCTGGGTTCATGCAATTCACCTGCCTCAGCTGCCCAAATAGCTGAGATTACAGGTGCATGCCACCATACCTGGCTAATTTTTGTAATTTTTTTTTTTAGTAGAGACGGGGTTTCACCATGTTGGCCAGGCTGGTCTCGAACTTTAACCTCAGGTGATCCACCCATCTTGGCATCCCAAAGTGCTGGGATTACAGGTGTGAGCCACTGCGACTGCCAGAAGAATTTATTTTTATAAACCTACGAAATCTTTTGATAGTCCATCTTTTTTCAAGAAGAATTAAAGTAGACTGTATGTTTGAGTTAGTGTCACTTTTAACTTTCATAAGTGTACAGGTTTGATAAATTATATGACCACCTCAGGATAATTCTTTCTACATTAAAACACAAATAGAAGATAATTCAATTTGTTGTCTGCCTTCTCCATAATCAATATATGTTGAGGATAAAAAAGAAAAAAAATATGCAAATGCCTAGAGGTAAAAGGGAATATCTTGGAGCAACAGATGTTGTTAAGGACCTTAGAGACTGAGGGCAAATGGGGTCAGATACAGGATTAGAACAGTAGCCTGGGGCCCTTGCTGAAAGCTGGGAGAGGGCTGAGATAGAGGAGCAGCAGCCAACAGTGTTGTGCAGTTTCTCAACTGGAAACATTAATGAAGCAAAGAACTACCAGACATCCAAGAAACACCAGAGCCTAAAGAAACTGAAAACAAACAAAAGACATTATATCCAAGGGAATAGATGACAGAGCAGCCAGAAAAAGTCAAACCAAATAAAACTGACAATTTCAGGAAGATGAGAGAAGGTATTTAATCAAAGGAACATCAGCAGAGTGTTAGAAAAAAATGTATAAACAAACACCTGGAGATGGTGAAGGTGAAGATAAAAAATACAGTTTTAAACAAAAACAGTCCATTGTTGCGCTAAACAGTAAACATATCCAAATTTTGATTTAGGAATTTTCTTTCATTACATCAGAATAGAATAATGAGATGACAAGTGTAACATAAAAATTTAAAAAAGGAAGATAAAGAAATGGAATTCAAAGAGAGAAAAGAAAGGCTGTAATTGTAATTACTGAAACTAATGGAAAAACACTACTGCTTTTAAAATATTGATCTTGTATTCAGATACCCTATTAAACTTCAAAAAAATTAATTCTCACTTAAATTTACCCATTTATTCTTTTGGTTGTCCTATATAGATAAAATGGCATCTGAATATAAAAAAAATCTTCATTTTTAATTATTTTACCTATACTCTCACATGAATATAAAAAGATGTTCACAATAATTCATAACAGCAAAAATATTGGAAACAGCCTTTCTTCCATCAGTGAAGGAAGAAATCAATTACATTATGATGAAATGCTATATCGCAATTAAAAATGATCTGATTTATAAGTATCAAAATGAATGAATTTTTAAAATAATCATGAGAAAAAATTTTGCAAAGAAAACTGTAGTGAGATACATTTCAATATAATATCATAGATTGAACATCAAATATTGTTGTTCTTGGTTCATTGACTTTACACATGTAAGAAACAGTAAAAAAAATAGATTAGCAACATTCACCTTAAATATGTTAAAATGGATGTCAGAATAGGAAAATAGAACTGGGAATGGGGTATAAAAGGATTAAAAATAAAAAGTAAAAAATGGGATATTACTTGGACCAGTGAAGAAATGATGTCACCAACCTAAAGAATATTAATCAAAACAATGTTATTCTTTCCACCTAGTCTGGTGGATCAGGATAAAAACAAACCAAATCCAAAGCTAAAAGAATTTTTAAAATAAAATTAATACATAAAAATAAATGAGCAGAATTTAAGAAGAAACAAAAGGAAAACCATTTGTATCATAATGACCATCTTTTCTGGCAGACACTGAGAAAGGAGGAAAGATGGATTTTTCTAACTTATTATTCAAAAAGTAGTTACAATGGACCCTTCTTCACCTAAACCCTACAAAATGCATTTGCATGTATATAGGGTGATATTGTGGGGATAAGAGGACAATTTCTTATTAATACCTTCAAAGCTTGAAGAAATAGAATTCAAAATGCTGGTTCTTATAGTGCCCTCTGATAACAATCAAAGTCTTGATTATGAAGGATAATTCAGGATAGCCAGTATGCGAGCAACAGCATGAAAAGTGCCAACCTTGTTCATTGCACCTTGCTGAGGACTATCTGTATGCACCAACTCAAAAAGAATAATAAAGAAATAATATTTACTAATTCATATGAAAAAGGCACCCAAATGTAAGGGAATTATTGAAACTAACAGAAGTAAATGACTTGGTAGGGTGACTAAACTTATCTCTAAATAACTAGAGTAAGATTTATTACCTACAATTAGAAGAAAGGTCTTCTAAATGTGAAAGCAAGATTTATTTCAGGCCTAAAATACATGACTTTTATCGTATAAGTTTCTTCACATTTGTACTTTTAAACCTGTTTCTTTCTACTTATAAGGGGGGAGAAAAGTATTAACAGGTCTAAAAAGGGCTGACCATGCTGCTCATGTTCAGTATTTGAACTACCAGTGTTCTACAGCCTGTAGAGTTGTTTGCTCCCAATTTAACTTCTGTCAGTTCAAACAGTGTTTCCATTCATTGGCTGGTATGATGATTTCTGGGGATTTGGATGCCACGATTGATCAACTTACTGCCAAACCTTTACTAATACACAATCTGGACTGGGACAATTGTTTCCCTAAGGGTTGCTTCTCAGCATTAGTTACTGAATGCAGGGGAAAAAAAAACAAACCGGTCTTGTTGATCAATAGATAGAATCAAATACAGCTGAATGGCAGCCTATGGGACAAATCTAGGTTTGTTATTTTCTAAAATAACTCTAATAAAGTTTCATTTTTTTCTAAAATGCCAACTTGTCAAAATTTCTGATCTGGATAAAAATCTTGATGCTCAGAATAGGGCAGGGAAATTGAAAGATCAGTGTTACAGGTCGTGTTTCTGAAGTTCAGTCTGTGGACCACCTGGTTCAGATTCATGGGAGTGTGCTTATTAAATATTCAGATTCCTGGTCCTTGCTTACTACCAAATGAACTCTATAAAGCAGGCCCCAAAAACACACAACCTAGAGGGTTTTAATTTTAACTCAGTAGTCTTAATAATTCTTCATTATTTCTCATTAGAGGAGTTCTGTTGAATAATTCAAAGTCATTGATTATTAATTTTAAATGCAATATGGATCCTTGTAGGGATCTTTCCTGAATAGAAATCTGTGCAGGGATCCTAGGTCCAATTTACAGTGGTCTGTTTTCATGTATTAAAGAATAATGATGAATTCCATTAGATAGAGCCTTTGGATTTCACATCTGAAGTCTCTGCAAAATGACTAAATGATACATGAAAATTCAGAAACGTTTTGACAAATCTCATAGGAGAATCTTTTCATTAGCCTACTGTTAGATCAGAAAGAATTTTGGTTAGAATATACTACTGTGCTGCCAATTTTAGTTATTTAGAAGTGAACACTTCACCTTTGGAGGACCACTACATGGGACTAAGATGGGGAATGTGGCCCAACCATAGCAGGCACACAGCAGAGAGCGGTTTAGGCAGTAAAGGAGAGAAACCTAGATTAGCTTGAATCAGAGTCTGAACAGATAATATAAAACCAGAACATTATATTCGGAAACTTCTAAACTGCATATATGTTGACTTCCATCAATTTTTTTTGATGTTTCAAAATGTAACAGACATAGCTTATAACCCAATAAATACCCACATCATAGAAAAATGTCAGTAATAATTGGAGAAAGAAAAAACAGACCAACTTCTTATTCAAAATATGTTTTAGCTTTTAGATCCAAACTAAACATGTCCAGGAATTTTATTTGCCTCATTATTTAACAAAAATGAAAAAGAGAGGTCAATACTAAGCAATACTAATAAGAAAAATAAAATAGCGAGGGTAAAAATAAACTGAATTAGGACAGATTTTAAAAAATATATGGTTAATGAGCTAGGATAATTACATAACGTTAAGAGATGGTTGATATGAAAAAATCTTGAAGAAGAATAAAGTAGAAAAATAAGATTTGAAAAGATAAAACACTTATGAACACAAATTTAAAAAGTTTTTAAAAAGGACTAGAAATTTAAGGGATAAAATAAGAAGACACATACATAGGAATACAAGAACCACTTATAAGGATAGGGGGCTAAAAGAAAAATTCAAGTTGTATATAGAAAAGTCCAAAGTTTAACACCCCTGAGAACTAAAAACAGTCTTCTAGGATGAAGCACCAGCAAATCTCTGGAAAACCTCTTATCTTTACCTCTGACTTAGCCCATTGAGACTGTTATAAGAAAATATCATAAACTGGGTAGCTTATAGACAACAGAAATTTATTTCTCATGGTGCTGGAGTCTGAGCAAAGTCCAAGAGCAAAGCACCAGCAGATTAGTTTCTGGTGAGGGCCCACTTTTGGCCTCGTAGTCAGATGCTTTTTTCCGTGTCCTCTTTTATAAAGGCACTAATCGCATTCAGGAGAGCACCACCTTCATGACCTAATCATCTCCTCGAGCTATTTTATGTCCTGAAATGTTATATGATTAGTTTATTATAACATAGTGCTCAAATGCCACAAGTATTTTCATAATTCTAGCTATTTTTTTTTTTTTTTTGAGACGGAGTCTCGCTCTGTCGCCAAGCTATTTTTTGTTTTGTTTGTTTGTTTGTTTGAGGCGGAATCTCGCTCTGTCGCCCAGGCTGGAGTGCAGTGGTGCCATCTCGGCTCACTGCAAGCTCCGCGTCCCAGGTTCAAGCCATTCTCCTGCCTCAGCCTCCCAAGTAGCTGGGACTACAGGAGCCCGCCACAACTCCTGGCTAATTTTTTTTTTTTTTTTCAGTAGAAATGGGGTATCACCATGTTAGCCAATTCTAGCTGATTTTAATTTGTCTACTCTTGATATTCTTCATTTATGGTGGGCAAATATGAAATCATTGCCACCTTTTAACCTTTTAATATTTACTCCTCAGGTAGTATTTTAGCTTGTTCTGTGGTACGCAGTACAAGAAGTGGGACAAATACTATTTTGCATCAAAGAAAAGGATGCATATTGCTTTGCCTCATTCTGCACTTGCACTTCTTACTGTGTATTTTAAGAACACTAGTAGTAATCTGTGTGGTAAGTTATTTAATCAAGCTTTGTACAGTAAAATATAAGGTCATATTGCTGGATGTTTACTAGTTGCAAAAATATGCTAATGGTACATAATTGCATATTACCTCACCACACACTTCACCCTCTTAAATGAGGAAATAGCTCTAACAGCATTTCATACTCTGGAGGGGCCATTTCTTCTTGAAAGGAAGTTTGATACACAAGTTTTCCTTCCAAAAGGATTTCACCAGAAAATATGGCATACTGAGATGGGCAAAATACAGCTTTTTGCTCGCTCTATGTATACATCATTAATGTCAGCTGTTTAAAAATGGATGTCTCTGAGCCAGTTTGTGGCATGTTTTATGGCTGCAAAAGTGTTTAGTGTAGATATAAGTCAGAATATGATTTGTTCCTGACACCAGATGCTGCCTGTGACGTTTTGTCTAGAAAGAATAATGAAGGGAATCTGCCGCATAGATTCTATTCATTAGGCTTTTCTTTTTAATCAGGTCACAGTTCGAAACCTTCTGATGGTGCCAGTTCTGCACTGATCCAGGGATTATCACGGTTGATGGACAGTGAGTATTCCACCTCAACTTCATTTGGACTGATGACTGGTTACAGTTTGCTAATGCAGCATTTGTTTTTATATTAGAATATGAGAGGATGAAAGAGTTCACTGAGTAATTTTCTTTTAAGATTAATTCAATAGAAGGAGAATGCTAAAGTTTTTCTGTCACTTGTCAAATAATCTATTAACAAAACCGCAGAATTGATACATTTAAAAGTGAGTACATTCAACTCCCTGAGTTTGAAGGCCTCTATAAAAATAGCTTCTAAAAGTTGAAACCAGGAAATTTCTGATTTGAAAGTCAGTATAATATGATGAAAGAGATCAACCACGAAAGCTGGTGAGGATTAAGAATAGCAATAGTTCATAGCTAAAAATTTGCATATAGCTAAGTAGTTATTTCTTTTTAACATATTGCAGTCAAATCTGAACATTCTCCTGAACAACTTAAGATTTACTGGTCTCATGAAGGAGGTCAATCCTCATTACCTGGCAGGACTCATCATTCCCCTCAGCTTCACTTTTCCTGAGTAGGAAAATCCAACTATTCTAATCAGCTTGAGACTCATTTTCTGAACTCAGTTATAAAGTTTTTGTGTTGTCATCTTTCACTGGTTTGACCCAAATAGCTTACCAAAATGGGTGTATTATATCAGTGTGTCTGTGCTGTCTCTGCTTTTTTCTATTTATTTCTGCTATGTTGCCATAAACATATTCTCTACTCTTTTAGACCTATCAGTGAAATTGATTTTAAAAGGTACTCACTAAGAAATTAAATCAAAATTGATAATATCCTAAACGTAAGACATAAAAGTACAAAACTCTTAGAAGAAAGTTTAAAAGTAAATTTTCATTACAGAGTTTTAGGCAATAGTTTCTTAGCTATGACACCAAAAAGACAAGCAACAACAACAAAAATAGGTAAGTTGGGCTTCATCAAAATTAAAGCCTTTTATTAGTACAGCCATTATGGAAAACAATACGAACTTTCCTCAAAATTAAAAATAGAACTACCATTTTATAGTAATCCCACTACTGAATATATTCAAAGCACATGAAATCAGTATGTTGAGGAGACATCTGCAGTCCTGCTTTCATTGCAGCATTATTCATAACAGCCAAGACATGGAGGCAACCTAAATGTCCATCCATGAATGAATGGATAAAGAAATTGTGTTATATATACACAATGGAATACTATTCGGCCATAAAATAGAAGAAAATCTTGTCATTTGTGACAACATGGATGGATCTGGAGGATATTATGTTAAACGGAATAAACCAGACACAAAAAAAATACCGCAAAATTTCACATATGTGGAATATAAAAAAGTTGGACTCATAGAAACATAGAGTAAAATGGTGATTACCAGAGGCTGGTGGGTGGCATAATTGATAAATGTTAGTCAAAAGAAAAAAAATTTCAGGTAGACAGGAGAAATACCTTCATGAAACCTACTACACATTATGGTGACTATAGTTGACAACAATATACTGTATATGTGAAAATTGTTAAGAGAGTAGATTTTAAGTGGTTTCACTCCAAAAAAACTGATACATATATGAGGTATCACATATGCTCATTGGATTTAGCCATTCCACAATGTATACATATACTGAAACATCATATTATACACCATAAATATATGTAATTTTTACTTGTCAATTAATGAAAAACCTTTTGTGTTGAAATTAATTCCATTAAGTAAAAAGGCAAACCACAGAATGAGATAAAATATTTGCAAATTATATATCTGATAAGAAACTTATGCCCAGAATGTATAACTAACACTCATAACTCAATAATACAAGAAAAATGACCCATTTTAAAAATGGGCTATGCATCTGCATAGCCATTTCTCCAAAGATACACAAACAGAAAATAAGCACATGAAAATATGTAAAAATACTTTTAAAATAATGTGTCAATAGGAAAATCTAAATCAATACTATAAGGAGATACAGCTCTGTACTCACTAAAATGGCTACAATGAAAGAGATAGATAATAACAAGTGTTGGCAAGAATGTGGAGAAACTAGAACAATTATACATTGCTGATGAGAATGTAAAAGGTAGAGCTGCTTTGGAAAACAGTCTGGCAATTCCTCAAAATGTTTAATATAAAGTTATTATATGACCCAATGATTCCACTCCTAGATGTATGCTCAAGAAAACAGGTGTTCACACAAACGCACATACACACACACAAAATAAAATATGCAAATAAATGCTCATAGCAGCATTATTCATAATAGCCCCAAATTTAAAACAACTTTATTTTCCTTCAACTAATGAATGCATCAACAAAATGTGGTATATTTATACAATAGAATATTACTCGGCAATACAAAAGAATGAAGTAAGCACTAGGAGGAACTTCAAGACGGCTACGTATAGGCATTTCATACTCACCTCCTTCTCTAAGAAGAACCAAATGGTGAGTAGATAACCACACTTTGAGGAGATCATCCAAGAAAGAACACTGGAATTCAACAGAAAAGTAACAGGAAATATGTAAAATAAGGAAGATGAAGGAAGGAAGGCAGCCTGCTCAGCTAGGATTGGCTGGATGGCAGAAGAGACTCCCCAGTGTGGGTAAAGTGTAAGTGAGAGACTCCCAGAGGACCACGTTTCCATCATGGACTCCCCAACTCCTATCAAGAGAGAGCACCTATCAAGAGAGAGCACCTCAGACGTCATGGGCCATGAAACTAACATAGGAAGCTGTCAGGAGACCGTGTGATGGCACTGCTACAGGGAGGAAGCTCACACTGAATCCCACACACTCCTTGAGATCTAAGCAGCTACAGCAAGGAGTCATTGTAGAGCTCTGTCCCCAACAGACTATACACTGTCCTGGATCCCAGTGGTGCTGTAGGTGAGTCACAAGAAAAGAGCAGACTGCTGCCCCCAGAACTGAGACATGAGTGACTATGGACTACGGCAGACAGGGCTGAGGCATGATTGAGATGTAAGCTACCACCACTGGGGCTGAGGTGTGAACAACTGCAGGCTACCCTACCCAAAGCTGTGAGTATCAGCTAACACAACAGGGACTGAGTCGCTAAACCTGCCTCAGCTGAGGCACAAGTAGCACTCATGCTATACTACACCTGCCAGCCTAAGCTGCTGTCTCTGAGAGTGGCACCTCCCTCTCCAATGGCAAAGCAACAGTGTGACTTCTGATGCCCACCACCCAAGCATTCTGATGGTGGCCTGGGAATCAACCCACCCCTAGCTACCATGACTGGCTCCTGCGTATACCATCAAGAGACCTAAAAACAAGACTCCTTAGCCCAGCTTTATCTCACATCCCATGCCAGAATATACTACTTGGGAGGCTTGAACCTGGGAGGCAGAGTTTGCAGTGAGCCGAAATAGAGCCATTGCACTGCAGCCTGGGCAACAAGAGCAAAACTCTGTCTCAAAACAAACAAAATATTCTGATAATTTTGCAACCATTTTATTTATATTGTAAATGTGTATGTATTTCACTACTCATTTGAGAAACATGTTTGTTTTATGGGTCCTTTATTAAAAAACATTTTTTCATAGTTAAATATAGCATCTAAATTTGTAACAGATGTTTCCATGCCCCATTAGAAATGCAAAAATGTGACCAAACATATTTAATTTTAGCAATTCAAGGATGGATAATTATGAGAAAACAAAGATTTATCATCAAGTTAGCAAATAATGGGAAGAAATTATGAATAAATAGTAGACACAAAAATATTGATAATATACAGCACACATTTTTTATAAAATTACCAAGATACAATTGGACTAAATGAAGAATTTCTGAATATTATGAAACATAATTATCTAAGATCAATATCAAGCATCATATTGCTTCTCGAGTATAAAGACATTTTTAATAAGGCCAGAACAAGACAGTGGTATCTGTTCCAACATTATTAAATATTCTACCTGGTGTAGAGAAATAAATATAAGCAGAACCATACATGTATGATCATTTAATATATGATAATGATGACTCAACCAACCTGGAAAATACGAGTTTTTCGATAAAGGAATTTATACAATTATTTATTTGTAAATATATGTCAATGTGTGTTTTTTGTGTGTATATAGTTAAACCTCTTCCTAATTTCAAACAAGAATTCCAAATGGAATTTAATATGTGAATTAGAAAGATATGGCTGAGTACAGTGGCTCACGCCTATAATCTCAGCACTTTGGGAGGCCGAGGTGGGTGGATCACAAAGTCAGGAGATTGAGACCATCCTGGCCAACATGGTGAAACCTTGTCCCTACTAAAAATACAAAAATTAGCTGGGCATGGTGGTGCACACCTGTAGTCCTAGCTACTTGGGAGGCTGAGGCAGGAGAATTGCTTGAAACCTGGGAGGCAGAGGTTGCAGTGAACCGAGATCACGCCACTGCACTCCAGCCTGGTGACAGAGCAAGACTCTGTCTAAAACAAACAAACAAAAAAGATATTAATCAGAAGAAAATGAATGACTTCAAAATATTCTCACGGTGTGGAAGACATGCCTGAACAAAACCCCAAATCAAGGAGACATTTACTATGACTAGATATATTTCTAATAACCTACATGACAAAATTTACTGTATACAAAATTTACAAACTTTAGTCAGGGACACAATATTTGAAATATATATACTAGAAAACTTCTCTATCTATAGTTACATAGTACCCTTATATATCAATGAGGAAATGGCAAGCATCACTTAGAAAATATAGTAAAGGCTATGAAGGGATATTTTATAAAAAAGGAATTTCAAACAGCCAATAAAAACATGAAACTTGCCAACAGTTAAGTAAATGTAAATTAAACATTTTGAGAAACAATTTTATACCACTAAGGGTTAAAAGAATTTTTAAAAATGTTATCTAGTGTAATGACAGATAGGAAATAGTCATTCTCCTACATGATTATAAGAACTACAAATTGATGTAAGTATTTGGAAGTTAATCTAGCAGTGTCCTCTAAAATGTGCACACACTTTCAGCCCATAATCCACAATAAAGGAGGAATGAATGTTGAGTTCAAATAGCATTGCAGAAATAAGTAGACTTAGCTGACAGAGAAATAGCAGCTTATATCAAAAATGGCACTATAAGTACAAGAATTCTGAAAAAACACATAGGCCAATTTAATACCAGCTGAAAACAATAACTGCTGATCCTTTATATATTTTGGCTCAAGAACATATGGAATGGTTTGCACAACCTTAGTGAAAAAAAAGGATAGATTAGCATTATAGGGGGAGGAGTGAACTGCTGCCAAGCAAGGGGAGCTTAGACAACAAGTTACAGTGGTTATAATATAAAGAGGATATAAAATCTTAGTTTGGAAATGGAAGTGGGCAACAATGTGAAACCACCCAAAATGTAGATACTGGTTAGAAATCAGAATAAAATTAGAAGGAGCAACAATGACAAGAAGGCTGATAACAATAACAACCACAAAAAAAGGAGGTTTTAGTTTGATATAAACCCTAATATTTGTGCTCAAGAACA
Source organism: Nomascus leucogenys (assembly GCF_006542625.1). Lineage (NCBI taxonomy): Eukaryota > Metazoa > Chordata > Mammalia > Primates > Hylobatidae > Nomascus > Nomascus leucogenys. The sequence continues at coordinate 12,520,707 of NC_044400.1, forward strand.
TCTGGATTGTTACATACTCATCTCCTTCCTCTCCAAATTTCATCACTGTTCTATGTAAATTAATATCTGATAACAGATTCCTATTACTTCATTTATTCTAACCACAGGTATCATTGTTTTGACTTGAGTCCTGGAAGAGGTAGAATGTTCTCTCTTGGCAATGCCTGGGAGATGAATTGAGATAACTTGGTGGCCTGATGGAAGTGGGTGGGGGAGGGGGCACAAACATAGAGCTAAAAACAGCAATATATCTCAGAAGTTGACAGTAGTCTTCAGACTGTGAGGTATCTGGAAATGTGGAGTTGTAAAGAAAGATGTTACACTTTATTGTATAAAGTTTATTTAAAAGGGATGTTTTGGTTAATTTTTGTTTGATTTAGACTTTCAGATTTTGAAAGGTTAGCCAGGATATCTAGTAGATTGCAGAAAAAAATCCAATGTATTTTTACAGTAAACCATAAGAAATCTAATGCATTTCATGTTTTTGACCTGCTGCTTCAAACTATACCACCAGACTAATTTGAAATAAACCGTACTCCAATGTCTTTCTGTTCCTAGGAGTATTTTTGTGAAGAGGCATTAAAACAACAACTTAGATGAGTGCTAATAACATGAGAAACATTGACATACATTACATATATTGATTATTACCTTCTCAATTACAGAATTCCAAAATGTGCAACAGAGTCAGTTTTACCCTTCCAAACTTATTCATCTTTCTTTAAACATTACATTTGACAACACTTACCATCTCCTTTGATGCTTTCCTGATGAAACAAACATTAGTCAGACTCCTGAACCTTGTTTTGGGCCCACCCAAGGGCCTCCTTGAAAAACTCACAATGACTTTTATCTTTTACTTGTATTAATTCTGAAGTCTCTGACTCCCTCTACCCTACAAAAGTTGCCTTTTCACTGCTCTCTTCCACAGCCCATTTGTTTTATTCAGACCCATTTCCTCATGCACATTAATTAATTCTTGCTGCTGTAGCTTTGTTACTATGCTGATTTGCTGCTGATCTCTCTTCTCTCTTCTCCCATTGCCTCAGAAAGTTTGACCTATTTAAAGGCCAAATTAAAGTCATCCACCTTCTTACGGCAATTTCATCGAACTACTCATCTTATAAAATTACACGGTACTTCGAAACAATAATATCCCCTATGTTAGCCCATTCCTGCATTGCTATAAAGAAATACTTGAAACTAGGTAATTCATAAAGAAAAGAGGTTTTTGGCTCACAGTTCTATAGGCTGTACAAGCATGGTGCCAGCATCTGTTCAGCTTCTGGGGAGGCCGCAGGGAGCTTTTACTCATGATGGAAGGTGAAGCAGGAGCAGATATATCACATGGCAAAAGGAGCAAGAGAGAGAGAGGAAAGAGGTACCGTAAAGTTTTAAACAACCAGATTTCACGAGAACTCATTCACTCACTATGGCAAAGATAGTACAAAGAGGATGGCTCTAAACGTGCATGAGAAATCCACCCCCATAATCCAAGCACCTTCCATCAGGCCCCATCTCTAACACCAGGGATCATAATTCAATGTGAAATTTAAAGGGGACCACATCCAAACTATGTCATCCCCTAATTAGCATACATTTATCTTTACAAATATTTTCATTTATAATTATTGCTTTCATTACATTTCCTGAGGTAGATACAATGGTTAGAATTTCTTTATAAGAGTTATCATTCACTTCATGTCACTCAAGTACCCTTCAACATTCCTCATGTCACTCTTACCAAAACCTTTATTACTGAATAGTTAAGATTTTAGCCAAATGTGCACTTTAAAGGCAACAATATCTACAATGGGAATTTCACTTTGTTAGAGATATTTTTATAATATTTCTCTGGATTGATCATCACCTTTCATAATTCATATTGGTTAATTAAAAAATGCATTGCTTGAAAAGAAAACAAAAAAATCACAAACATCAAATAACAGATGTTAACCATGTACAGGTGGCTGAATAGCTCATGGGATGGCTGATTGGATTTGAGACTTTTCACCTTGTGGTAATCAGTCAGAATTTGGCCCATGGTTGGCAGGTCATCCTACAGCTGTTAATGGGATACCAGGTGTGATAGGCTCTCATTACCAGCATGGTGGGCAGGTGTTTACATCACAGTGAGCACCCCTGTGGCTACTTCCAGGAGCAGCAGAGGCCCTGGTTCCCGGAAGGCATACCTACCTGTCAAGAGTAATGCTGGCTGCTATGCATAATGGCTGCAGTGTTCCTGAATTATACCAGAAATACCATAAGGCAAGCAGTGACACCTCACTGTGACTTACTAAGATGTGATAAATGGCACATTTAGAAATAATTTGGTAAATTTTAAAATACCAAAATCAGCTCCAATTTAAGCTCATCATTATCTCTAAATGAAAGGGCTTTTTTAGAAGACTAATTCAGTATTTACTTCAATCACTTTTAATACTTAAAATGTGCTGTTTAATTAATTTTGTCCCCTCCAAAAATCATGTTAAAGTTGAATTTCTAATATGTAAGTATTGAGAGGTGGAGCCCTTAAGAGGTGATTGGGGCATGATGACTTTGCTCTCCTGAATGGATTAATTCATTCATAGATTAATAGATTAATGAATCAGTGGGTTATCCCGGGATTGGAACTGGTGGCTTTATAAGAGGAAGAGAGATTTGAGAAAGCTCGCACAGCCCCCCATCATGTGGTGCTCTGTGCCACCTTAAGATGCTAAGAGTCCTCACCAGCAAGAAGGCTCTCACCAGATGTTCCCTCTTGACCTTGATTTTCTAAGCCTCCAGAATTACATGAAATACATTTTTATTCTTTATCCATTGCTTAGTTTCAGGTATTCTGTCATAAGTAACAGAAAATTGACAAAGACAGAGTGTCACTTGGAAACATTTTTTAAACTTGAAACCATGAAGCAGGCAGAACCCAGATGGTAAACTCCTTCATTAACCACTAAGGTTTCTCAAGAAAGCCTATCAAAATTCAGTCTTTCGCCAATAGAAGCCACCTAATAAATGTCCATTAAATTAATCCACGACTATATTTGATTATTTTTTCAAATAAAGGGATTGGGCATGACAATGTCTAATATACTTTTGTGATCTCAAATGCTATCCATAAATGATAAAAGAAATAATCTTCCTCTAGTATATAACCAAGATTGTGTACAATAATCTGTGCTTATTCTAAAATGAGTTTCTCAAAGAAGGAAGATAGTGATGATTTTCGTTTTCTGCCCTCAGAACTCTTTTCTGCCACAGACCACTTAATAGTCATCTGAGTTACAAATACTTCAGCCTAAGGTTTTTAAATGTGGCTGCTTCCATTGCAATTCTCTCCTTAACCAATAAAATTTAAATAGCAGCAGGGGCTACCCATAAAGTAAGTGATGGGCTGAGTTGGGTATGTTGGTAGCAAAGAAGAGGACAATATGTGTGTAACTGGATATTTCTAGTTGCCTGACAATTAACATATCTCATATTCAAGGTCAAAGAAGCATTGAGTAACCAGATTCTCTACAGAAAGCTTGATAGTACCTGCTGATAATTTCCTCAATGCTTGTTAATAAGCTGTCTATGTACTGGTGGGGTAGGGAGAAGAATCAAGAAGAACTTGTTGACTTTGTACATCCTCAACCTCAGATGATGTCATCAGATAATCAGTAAGATGAACAAGACCAGATCTGTTACTTTATGACTGAATATTGGCTCACCTGCGGAAAGCTCCAGATTCTCCAAGGTTCTAATGCCAAAATGGTACATAGTGAGAGAATTGTTGTGTGAACCTGAAGTGGGTCTCCTAGGGTAAGTTTCACTCATACATAGACTCTTACATCTGCTTCCTTCATAGAGGGTACTGAAGAAGCCTACTGGAAAAGGCTACATCAATTGAACAATAAGGGACCAAGGTATTATGTGTCTGGGAGAAAAAAATAATCAGCAATTCTCCACAGCACCCAAGACTTGTGGTGCCCTTGCAGAAAAAAGAACTTCGGCAGTTCAATGACTCTACTATCAGAAAATATACTTAACAGAGACATAAGAAACTAGGGATTTCTCCACATTACCAAAATGTAGCCCAGTATAGGAAACCTTTTTTTTCCATCTTTCTCTCCCATCCCAGAGGAGCTAGAACTAGAGGTTGTGAAGTATAACCAAATTGCTTCTCCTACTGATGGGACTTAGGCTACAGACAAGTAAAGTTGCAGAATCTATCTTGAATATTATGGATCCAGGAAAAAGAGATTATTTTTCCTGCTGCTGGTTTGAAGGCAGCAGTCATTGGAAAAATTTTAAAAAATATATATTTGTAGTTTGCTGGATACCAGTCATTCAGTAAACCAGTGCACATGTATGGGAAGGAGAGAGTGGTATTAGGTAAACACTGAGAGTGTCAACCTAAAGTAATCAAAGCGGTTAGAATCTAATTTAAAGAGAGTTTATTCAAGTGAAAACTGTGAGGATGAACCACCCTGAAGAGCAACTCAAAGGAATGGAGCCAGTGATCTAAAGTAGGAAAGTTAAGGCTTCATTTATAGAGGCAGAGACAAGAGTTTTTTATCATGATGACAATATTTTTTTAAATACTTTAAGTTCTGGGATACATGTGCAGAACGGGCAGGTTTGTTACATAAGTATACACGTGCCATGGTGGTTTGCTGTACCCATCAACCTGTCATCTACGTTGGGTATTTCTTCTAATGCTATCCCTCCCCTAGCCCCCCACCTACCGACAGGCTCCAGTGTGTGATATTCCCCTCCGTATGTCCATGTGTTCTCATTGTTCAACTCCCACTTATGAGTAAGAACTTGTGGTGTTTGGTTTTCTGTTCCTGTGTTAGTTTGCTGAGAATGATGGTTTCCAGCTTCATTTATGTCCCTGCAAAGGACATAAACTCATCATTTTTTATGGCTGCATAGTATTCCATGGTGTATATGTGTCACATTTTCTTTATCCAGACAACATTTTTTATACAAGACTGACAAGTAGTTACAGCAATTTGATTGGTTATAGGCAGCATTTCCTTTTGGAAAGGGTACATTTAACACCTTTTACAGGGGTCTAATAGCCGTGGGTTTTCTGTCATCTGGTCTAAGCAAAGCAGGACAACAAAGGGGAAGTGAATCTATAACAAGAATCATTAATTAAAAAGTCAGGAGGTTTTTGTCCCTGATGTCATTTAATTCTCTCTAGTCATTGTACAGAACAAGAAAAATAAGAAAGCTAGTTAATCTACAATCTGAGAAACAGAAATTGTAACCATATATGACTCAGATCATAGACACATCTCCCTTAAGACACAAAGTATCTGGGGAGTTCCAACAGCTTTTAACCTGCATTTATTTTCATATGGGAAAAAGGGAAAAGGAAGAGAAAAAAATCTCAGAATTATGGACCAGCAGCATTTTAGAATAAGCACAGATTATTGTACATAATCTTGGTTATATACTAGAGGAAGATTATTTCTTTTATCATTTATAGATCACCTGGAAACTTCTCAGAAACACAAAATCTTGGGCACTTCTACACAACTACAATAGAGTTTCTCAAAATTTATCATACATAGAACTATGTAGAGAATTTGATAAAACAGATTCCTGGACCCATCTAAGAACCTCTGAATCAGTTGTTCTAGGGTGGATCCAGAGATTCTGTATTTCCAATATGCTCCCAAGTAATGTTTCTGCTACTCATCTATAGATCACATTTTAGGTTTATAAGACAGGAAGAAGCTAAAAACTAGTAATTATCTACTTAATAGATTTTCTAAAGAATTAAATATTACCTAAACAAGAGGGAAGTAGGGAGGTATTTTCCTTTACCTACTTCCAACCATCATATCCACTTTACTATACAACAAAAGGCTAATTTTTTTGCTTATTTTCTAGAAATAAATAATAGTTACTTATTGATACATCATGTAATAAGGAGCTGGAGAAAGAATATCTAGCCAAATGTGAAAACAAAATCCAAACTAACCCAAGAAGATAATAACAATACATATATCTATATTTAATTTCTTTCATTCTTCTATTCTCCTATTAGTCTTCGTGTGTGTGTGTTATACATTTACCCCAGCATTTCTTGTTGCAAGCTTTCATTATTTTACTGCCTTAATAAGTCTCAGAGTGTATTCTCTTAACACCTCACCTTTCTCTTTCACGGAATCTAAAGAAAAAAAAAATGTAACTGAGTAACATCTAATAGAATTGAAAAACTACATAAAATAAGCTGCATATTTTGCAAAAATCCCAGTCCTATTTATGAAAATGTAAAACTTGCAAACTTTTTTCATCAGGCTAGAAAATAAAAACACATGAGAAATAATCACACCCTGCCTATGTTATGAAAATCTAGCACCCACAAAGAAAGCGACTGCTGTTTTCTTTTTGTGTGAAGAAATGTTCAAAGAGACCCTTTGATGAGAAATTGGGTGAGGTATCTGAGATGAAAGATGAGACAGAAAATTGTGCTCAGTCTACCCTCACCCCAACAGTCTTATCTGAGATTCTCTCTAGAGATCAGCTAATGTTTTCTCTTTTCTCAGCATGGAAGTGACAGGAGAAGCTGAAGGCTGGCGAGGAAACATAAAAGTGAGTTTCAATAGCTTCTTTTCCCCATAGCAAACATTACCATTAACAATAGCTGAGGGTTTCACCACTCTGCAATGTGAACTCTTTGAAATAAAGTTTACAGATGAACATACTGATAGACTACGTAAACCAATAATTAGATTATATTCCAAACAGCACATGCCTTCTGTCTATGGGATGCAAATTAGGAGAACAAATCTAAGGAGAAAATACTAACATTTATTTTTCACATGGAGCTAAATGACCACCTAGATTTTTGACAAAGGAGCACCTCTGTTTTCTTTAAAGGATAAAAATTAAGACCTATTTCTATTAGAGCTAATATTTGTATTTTCCTATGACACTGTTCTTGTGCTTAAACCTGAGGGTATTCCATAAATGTTTGCTGATTCTCCTTGATATCACTGCTACTTTGCCTCCTTCACTTACAAAATCATTTATCCCCGGATAGGAAGATGTCAGACAGGTCTCCAATTATAGTGTTCTCTGCCTATTTAGATACCAAACTAAATACTAAGCTAAAACCCAAGATTCAAGCCTCTCAGAGTGAAGCGTCATCAAAAAGTATTAGGTTGGTGTAAAAGTAATTGCAGTTTTTGCCATTAAAAATTATTGGATGACAAAAACTGCAATGACTTTTGCACAAACCTACAGTAATTTTTTTACACTATGTTACAGGTTTCAAACATTTTCTAGTATTTTCTATTGAGGTTTTTGCCATTAAAAGTAATGGCAAAAGAAACTGGAATTTAAGAAAAGAAATTAAAAGTGATGGCAACTGGAATTTCAGGAAAGAAATGGCGAAAACTGGAATTTAAGGAAAGAAATGGCGAAAACTGGAATTTAAGGAAAGAAATGGCGAAAACACAATTACTTTTGCACCATCCTATAGTTGAAAATTTGTTCACATGGAAATCTTATAGCTATTTTTACACCACAAGGGGATGATGTTTTTTGTCTCACTGAGGCTGCTGGGAACAACCTTCATATGTGCTTCTTTACATGTGATTAGCTTTAAAATGAATGCTGTATATCTTTACTAATAGGTTTGCATTTCCTTATCCCAATTTTATTTAAACTAGAGTCCTATTCGAAAGGCCTATTAACGGTAAAGCAATTTTATTTTCTATGAGATGCATATTGCTATTTTTCACTCCTGGTGCTTTTAAGAGAGGGCATACATTGACTTGACCCTATTATATCATTAAAAAAATAAAGCAAGCATCCCTTTGAATCAGGCTAAGCATTTGGGAAAGAAAACAACTTACTTTTAGGACTTTCATTTTGGGTAAAGCTACCATCATCTCTTGGATAGTCTACTGTAATAGTGTCCTACAGAAATAATCTCCTTATTCCATGTTGCTCATATTCAATCTTTTCTTCAACAGCAGTCAGAAGAATCTGCTAAAAATATAAATAAGATCTCATCACTCTCATGCTTTTAAAGCTCTTTGGCTTCTTTTACTCTTATTATGATCTAAATCTCTTATCATGGCCAACATCATCTAGCCTTTCCTATTTCTATGGTCTCTACCACTATCCCCTCCATTTATTCTGCTTCAATCCCACTGGCCTTTATGGTTTTTGTTTTGTTTTGTTTTGCTTTTGAGCATGTTGATTATAGTGTATCCTCAAGGCCTTTGTTCTCATTATTTCTAGAACCTAGAATGCTCTTCTACAGTTACTTACATGGCTCTTCCCCCTACACACAGTATAGCCAGATCTCTGTTTAAATATTCTCTTGCCAGAGAGGCCCTATTTACTACTACAATTAAAGTAGCCCCTGCAACTCTAGACCTTCACACTGATCTACTATTTCATGGTGAATTTCTGAATATATATATATATTCAGAAATTAAACCTATGTGTGTGTGTGTGTTTGTGTGTGTATGTGTGTGTATGTATATACATTTTTGTCTTTCTCTGCCATTGTACTATATACTCCAGGATATATTCTGGGTTTGCTCAGTTAATCCACAGCATCTGGAACAATACATGGGTACATAGTAGGCACACAATCAGTTTTGAGTGAATAAAGGGGAGGAAGCAAGAAAGCATATATATGTTCAACAAAGCCTGAGGAGTATTCTCAGAACTCAAGAACTGAATAAAGATAGTGCATTCATTATTGGTATGGTCCACTCATAGACATCCTTATTTTTACTTGTGACTAACTCATCACACTCTAATAAACTGAATTCCTCAAACTCATCTTGAGAAATGGTACTGAATCACGACTAATTGTTATTTCCTAAAGAACACTTACAGCCAAAATGCCTAAATGGTCATTTGAGAGAGGTCCCACATTGTAATCAATGTCAGAAATGTTAATGTTTAAAAAAGCAAATAGGGAATAATGTATGTGCACACATCGGGTAAAGTTTAACTAATAAATAAATAAATAACTCTTTTTCTTCTAGCCCTTCCAGTAATGGTAGAGTAGATTGTATAAATTATATCATACTACTATTTCCTACTATAAATTTCCTAGTATTAATAAAAACAATCATAAACTCAGGACAATATACGTAAAACAACAGTTGAAAGGAACTGAGGAACAAAAAGAAAAAGGTAAAATTAGAGCCACTGTGACTATTGAATAAGAAGATCATACACAGATTGTCTAAAGAAAATTAGAGTCATAGCCATGTAGAAGATAGAAATCAAGAAGAAAGCTGCAGTTCTATTGAACTAGGCAGTCAGATGTTGAAGTTTAGTACTGAGTAAGAAACTGGAATTCAAGGAAAGAAATTCTGGACAAAGAAGAGACCATAAAGTGTGAGTATAAACTATCACATAAGCTTGTACGTAAATTTGTGGCTGACATCTGAATTGTTCATACACAGGATGAGACTCCATGCAGTTCATGAGAAACAACAGCTCTTGAAGAAAGATTTTAGCACAGATTTCAATTGCCGCTGGCTGCTGGAGAGAAAGAGTTTGATGTTCATTTTAGGCCAAATTATAGGGCCCTAGTAGCCATCTCAGGCTTTCCACTGAATTCCCAGAAGGGTTATGCCTTATAATTAAAACCCATATCTCAGAACTCAGGGTATCTCTCTAGAATTAACAGACAAAAGAGAAATAGATTGACCTATATAAAGTAAAAGTTAAAGCCAACCCTCAGTAAAATCAAGATACTATACTAATAACAGGCTGTTCCAAAAAAAAAAAATCTTTACAACTTAGAGGCAGATAACAAAATTCAGTCTCTTCAAATTTAAAAAGTGAACATAAACAAATAAGCGCTAGAAATAAAAATACAAGGGAAAATGTAATAACTAATCGTATAGAGAACAGTATTCAAAGAAGCAGGTAAATGACTCAGATTTTGGAATTAGCAGAAAATAACTTTAACATAACCCTATTACTTCTGCTTCTGACTATGGTGAAGTAACTGGGAGTGTTCTTGCCTTATTGCTGTAACCATCAAAAAACCTAGGCAAAATATTTAGACAACTTTTTTTTTTTTTTTCAGATTGAACAACAATCATTGTAGAATTGTGATCCCTAAGAAGAAGAGGAAAAGAACAAGAGATCTATCTACAATTATCCTGGTTTCCTGCCTAAAGATAACATTTTGGAGCTCAGTGCACAGTAAGACAAGTAAAGCATTATTTTACTTTATTAAGTTATTATTAAGTTTAGGAGTGAGATATCACAGTTGAGGGAGGATAAGAAAGTTGGAAGTTCAGAGTAATGAAGATGAGGGTGCTAAACCAAGAAAGCTCCAGAAAGCTGGTCAAGATTCCATTTTTTATGCTAAATTCTATGCCATGCATATGTAAGATGAAACTTCATGTGGCCAAGAAAAAAAATGACTAGGAAGCAGTAAGCAAAATGATTTTCAAAGCTCATATTAGGCTACAAGAAACTGAGTTCCAGTCCATCAAAATGGACATTCTTTGTTTAACATGAAGGACACTAAATAAAATCCTCAGAAAAAGCATGACTTGGTAGTAGTGCTGATATAGCTCTTTATCAAAAGCTTTTATAGCCCCACCATAACTAAATGAAAAAGAAAACTTGGAAAGATCAAACCGATTGCCAAATAATTTAATTACCTGTCAGAAGAAGGTCTAATATTTTTCTAAAAGATAACAAAACCAATCATTCCACCATGTAATATTCACAATATTCAATGTTAAGTCAAACATCCCTAGTAATACAAAAAGGAAAATGTGACCCTAACCAAAAGCAAGTCAGTTCATAGAAATAGATGCAGACATGACAGACATAAACAGATAAAACCTTTTTTAAAAAGCTACTAAAAATATGTTTAAAGACTAAAGAATAGGAGAGAAATGAAACTTTTTTAAAAAGCATAACAAAAAATACAATATACAGAATGTAACATTAATTTGATGGGATAATAGAAACTTTCAGAGAAAATATCAATAAACTTAAAGACATATTAATAGAAATTTTAAAAACTGAAACATATAGAGAAAAAAGACTAACAGTTACCAGAGCCTTTATACTTATATAATGATATCAAAAAGTCTAACACATGTATAATCAGAATCCCAGAAAGACAGGAAAAAGGAAGAAAATGTATTAGAAGAAGTAATATAAACAAAATTCTAGATTTGATGAAAAGTATAAACCTACTGATATGGTCTGGATATTTGTCCCCTCTAAATTGTATGTTCAAATGTGATCCCCAGTGTTGGAGGTGGTGAAACTGGAAAAGGGAACTTTCCCCTCATCCCCCTCACAGGGCATGCGATGGGGGAGTGGCTTGCTTCTTGGTACCACACTGGTCAAACCTCTAGGGGGAACATGCAGACAGGCAGGTTGTGGGGCTCTGACCCCATGGCAGTGCCTAGGGGTGAATGTTTACATTTGAAGCCCCAGTGGGCCTGTGTTACATGTGTTCTTTCAGTTTGGCCATCTTTAGGTGGCTTGTGTTAGTCAGCTCAATTAGACCTCCTGCTTTATCTCAGTGGCAGAGGGCTTTCTATATCCCAGGGTTTCTTGCCTTGGTGTACCAGGAGAATCAGATCACACATGGGGTTGAAGAATGAGTGCAAGCTTTTGTTCAGTGGAAGTAGCTCTCAGAAGATGGGGGAGCCAGAAGGCAGATGGAGTGGGAAGGCAGTTTCCCCCTGGAGTTGGGCCGCCAAGCAGCCCAGGCTGTCCTCCAACCGCCCAGGCCAAACTCTGTGTCATTCTGCTAGTCAATGGCCTCCTGGCCTGCCAGCATCTGTGGGTGTGTTCTTCTGTCGGCGTTCTCCCATCCACGTTCCACTCGACATCCAGCCACTTGTGTGTTCTTCCACTGATATGTTCCTTTCAATGTCCAGCTGCTTGTGTGTGTGCCTGCTAGGGTCTTGGGGCTTTTATAGGCACAGGATGGCGGTGTGATGGGCCAGGGTGGTCTTTGAAAATGCAACATTTGGGCAGGAAAACAGGAATGCCTGTGTTCATCTAGGTCTGTGGATACAGGCCCAGGGGTGGAGCTCTAGCCAGGGACCATGCCCTTCCCTTCCAGCACTTCCCTTCCCCTCTCCCGTATCAGTGAGGCCTGACAGGGCCAACAATCAACTAGTGGATAAAGAAACTAGTATATATCTATGAGGGAATACTACTCAGCCATAAAAAGGACTCAATTAATGGCATTCACAGTGACCTGAATGGGACTGGAGACTATTATTCTAAGTGAAAAAACTCACAAAAGGAAAACCAAACATCATATATTCTCACTCATAAGTGGGAACTAAGCTATGAGGATGCAAAGAGATAAGAATGATGCAATAAACTTTGGGGACTCTGGGGGTAAGTGTGGGAATGGGGGTGAGGGATAAAATACTACAAATTGGGTGCAGTGTATACTGCTCAGGTGATGGGTGCACCAAAATCTCACAAATCACCGCTAAAGAATATACTTTTGTAACCAAATAAAACATTAAAAAATAATAATAATAAACCTCAATCTTTACATCAAATGATGAGCAACATTTCCTTAATCATATCATACACCTAAACATTTAAGCTAAAACTATAAAAAACTTCAACATAAAAAATAGAGAATATATTTTTATACTGAAGTGATAAATATTTCTTAGAACTCAAACAGCATTAGGCCGGGTGCAGTGGTTCACGCCTGTAATCCCAGCACTTTGGGAAGCCAAGGCAGGTGGACCACGAGGTCAGCAGTTTGAGACCAGCCTGGCCAATATGGTGAAACCCTGTCTCTACTAAAAATACAAAAATTAGCCCGGTATGGTGGTGCACACCTGTAGTCCCAGCTACCTGGGAGGCTGAGGAAGAATTGCTTGAACCCGGGAGGCGGAGGTTGCAGTTAGCCAAGATTGCGCCACTGCACTCCAGCCTGGGTGACAGAGTGAGACTCCATCTCAGAAAAAAAAAAAAAAAAGAAAAGAAAAGAAAACTCAAACAGAATTATCCATAAAAAGTAAGGACTAATTAAACTTCAACAATATTAACATTTTCTGCTCATTAAAATATGTTATTTAGAAAATAAGTCTGGATGCAGTGTCTCATGCCTGTAATCCCAGCACTTTGGGAGGGTGAGGAAGGCAGATCGCCTGAGGTCAGGAGTTGGAGACCAGCCTGACCAACATGGAGAAACCCCATCTCTACTAAAAATACAAAATCAGCTAAGCGTGGTGGCACATGCCTGTAATCCCAACTACTCGGGAGGCTGAGACAGGAGAATCACTTGAACCTGGGCGGCAGAGGTTGTGGTGAGCCGAGATCATTGCCATTGCACTCCAGCCTGGGTAACAAGAGTGAAACTCTGTCTCAAAAAAGAAAAAGAAAAGAAAAATAAGAGTTACAAGTTAGAGAAAATATTTCCATACATATATCATAAAAAAACTAGTATATGGAATAAATAGGAACTTCAATAATAAAAGGCAAACAGCATAATAAAAATGATAATTAAACTGGACACTTTACCAAAGAACATTTATGGATTTTTGGAAATTACTAAGAATGCAGTCAAAATTAATACTCATTAGGTAAATACAAACTGCAAATTAAAATCACAGTGAGATATGAGTATATATCCATTAGAATGACCAAAATTAAATGGACTGAGCACTTTAAATTTTTATGACATGCAATTTAATTGTAACTATCACACATTGATAGTAACAGTGTGTATTAATTATTTTTTTCTTGCTGCTGTAAAATAAAAATACTTCTTAGGGGCTTATAACAATACAAATTTACTGTCATGCAATTTTTGAGGTTAGAGGTCTAAAGTCGAAAACCAAGGTATCAGCAGTGCTATCTTTCTTCTGGAGACTTAGGACATAATCAATTTCTCTGACTTCCCTAGGTTCTAAAAGCTGCCTGCATTCTTCGGCTTATGGCTCCTTCTTCCATCTTTAAAGTGTATTATTCCAGCCTCTTCTCCCATCATCATATCTCCCCTCTCTGATTTTGACTTTCTTGCCTCCTTCTTATAAGGAATTACTTGTAATTAAATTAGGCCCACAAGGATAACCCAGGATAATCCCCCATCTCAAGATTCTTAATTTAATCACATCTGCAAAATCCCTTTTGTCATGTAAGGTAACATTTTCAAATTCTGGGGATTAGGATATCTTTAGAGGACCATGATTCCCTCTACCATAGATTGTAAAATGTTATCTTAGGCTGTCTCATTAACTTAAGCAACTACCTCCCTTATAATTCAGGAATTCCACTCCTATTTGGTCAAGAAAAATAAAAGCATATGTGTATAAAAGCTTTGTCCAAGAATGTTCATAAAATCTTTATAATAGGCCCAAACTGCAAACAACGTAAATGTCTAACAACAGATGAGTGTAAAAATGGATTGTGATAAATTCATAATAAAACACACTACAGGTTGAACATCTCTAATCTGAAAATCTATTCTAAAATCCAGAACTGTTTGAGCGCTGACATGATGCCACAAGTGGAAAACTCCACACCTGACCTCATGTGATGGGTCATAGTCAAAACTTTGTTTAATGCAAAATATTATTTTAAAATATTGCACAAAATTACATTCAAACTATGCGTATAAGAAATGTATGAAACATGAATAAATTTTGTGTTTAGACTTGGGTCCCATCCCCAAGATTTCTCATTATGTATATGCAAATATTCAAAAAAAAAATTTTGAGTCCCAAGCATTTAGGATAAGGAATACTCAGTCTGTATTCAGAAATCAAATAGAACTAATGATACACAAACAACATGAATGAATCTTAAAAACGGAAACAAGGCTGGGCGCAGTGGCTCACGCCTGTAATCCCAGCACTTTGGGAGGCCGAGGTGGGCGGATCACGAGGTCAGGAGATCAAGACCATCCTGGCTAACACGGTGAAACCCTGTCTCTACTAAAAATACAAAAAAATAGCCGGGCGAGGTGGCGGGCGCCTGTAGTCCCAGCTACGTGGGAGGCTGAGGCAGGAGAATGGCGTGAACCTGGGAGGTGAAGCCTGCAGTGAGCCGAGATCGCGCCACTGCACTCTAGCCTGGGTGAAAGAGCGAGACTCCTTCTCAAAAAAAAAAAAAAAAAAAAAAAAAAACAACCAAAAAACAAAAAACAACAACAAAAAAAACAGAAACAAAAATATTATGCAGAATAAAAGAAGCCTTACCTGAAAACATCACATTCTGGTTGATTTCATTTACATGAATTTCTAGAAGTAGTAATTTAACACAATATGATAGAAATTCGAGTTGTGGTTGCCTCAGATGGCGGGGGTGGGAGGAAGGCACAGAGAGGAAGTGACTGAAAAGAGGCACAGGAGAACTTCCTGAGGTTATGAAGATTTCCTGTATTTTGTCTAGCATAGTGGTTACGTGGATATTTACATTGTCAAAACTCATCAAGCTGTGCACTTATAACTGCTACCTTTTATTACATGTAAATTCAAATGAAGTAAACTGTCCATTTCCTACCCAGATGCTTAGAGTTTTTAAGAGAAATAGATTTCCAACGTGTGTGAAGAAAGAGGATAAAAAAATCTATTTTTAAAATTTCCAAAGCATTCTACACTTACTTTTTCATTGCCAAAGCAGATCACAAAGGAATGTGATTATGACACAAAAGGACCAAATAAAGGGACCGGGGATATTGCAGAGGTACTCAAAAATTTTATTTTATATCTACTTTTATGTACCTGACTATTAATTTTAATATTTCTTGAGGTTTTTGGGCATTGTGAAGGAAGGATACTATACCTCTCAGCCAGCTGCCTGAGGAGAATGCCTGGGACTGCATGTGCCTGGCCCATTTGAGAGAGAGCAGAGCTTTTCTGGCTCTGAGACTGCACACAGCCTGCTCAGCACGGGGCCTCTGCACTCCCAGCCTGTTCTCAGTACTGTCGAAATGTCCTAGAAAGTCTAGATAACTGCTTACAAATGATCAAGAAACAATTTCCTCTCTGACCACATATTCTTTCTACCCCTTCCACATAATTTTTTTTCACTAAACCAAACTTTGCCTCACTATGGCTTCTTATCTTTATAATCTTGCTCTATTTTCTTGGGTTATCAGTTTCTCTACCTTGCCTGAACTCCATATTAAGATAATTTAATGATGCAATCAACGACATTTTAGAAATTAGTTTGTCAATATTCTACCCAAAGACAATAATACTGCGTACATTCAGAGTAGACCTCGTGTTATATATTTTTCTGTTCCTAAACTTAACTGAACTTTTTCTGATTTAGATCTCTACATATCACTCTTTCTACCTTTTAGTTACACCGTCCCTGCTAAAACGGTGAAATATTTTAATTCTTTTTTTAACTTTCCATTTGTAGATATTCCTTCAAGCATTCACTTACTGTTTTGACCTCAATACCAATAACTTCAAGCATTCACTTAATTGCTTTAACCTCTTAATACCAATAGATAAGCCAATAACCCAATAACTTTATTAATCTTACTTTCCAATTCCTTGACATGTTTCTTCTTCTCCTTTCTTTTTCTGTTCTGATAAGAAAAAAAAAAAACAAAGGAAACCCACCAGGAAACTCATGTTAAATTATGACTTTTTTGTTCCTCGTTTAAAAAGAAGAACAATGACTCCCCATTGCCAAAATAACATATTAATATAATATGTGTCAGTCAAGCCTTTCTTAACTGGTCCAAATACAACTTTCTAAGTATTTTTCCTGCTGTTTTCCATTATGTGGATAATCCACAATGGGCTGTTTGCAGGTCCTCAAAATCATAGAATTTTCCTACTTTGAGGATACCTATCAGTTGTTACCTGGTAACTGTGACTATTGTTATAAATATCTCAAAAAGTAATTTGACAAGTGTCAGGAGGCTGGAAAATTGTCTTTCTTTTTAGACCAGAATTGGTTTTTGGAATCTAGCAAGGAAAAATAATTATAGATATATTAGAAAGAAAGACGAATGTTTAGGCCAAACACACAATTTAAATATTTATATATTAATTATTTTTTCTTGGAACTTTTTACAATACAATAATTCCCAAAACTTGGCAAATCTATATAAAGCTTAAATGTCTACTGCCATCTGATTTAAAAATACTTTAAATTTGGGGCCAGGTATGGTGGCTCATGTCCTAGCACTTTGGGAAATTGAGGTGGGGAGACTGCTTGAGCTCAGGAGTTCGAGATCAACTTGGGTTATGTGGTGAAACCCCCAATCTCTACCAAAAATATAAAAACTTGGCCGGGCGTGATGGTGCACATCTGTTGTCCCAGCTACTCAGGAGGCTGAGGTGGGATGATCACTAGAGCCCGGGAGGTGGAGGTTGCAGCGAGCTGAGATCCTGCCACTGCACTCCAGCCTGGGTAACAGAGTGAGAC
Source organism: Nomascus leucogenys (assembly GCF_006542625.1). NCBI lineage: Eukaryota > Metazoa > Chordata > Mammalia > Primates > Hylobatidae > Nomascus > Nomascus leucogenys. The sequence goes on from NC_044400.1 coordinate 12,538,092, forward strand.
CCCATATCAAAAAATAAATAAATAAATAAATAAATAAATAGCTTTAAATTTGGTAATACTTCATTTCTAACATCCATTTTTCTTCTCTCTCATATAAAGGTATCAAGGTATTAGGTAAGCTATTTTTAAAAATCAGAAAGTTTAAAAGATATTTTTCTTTTTTCTGTTTTTGAGACGGTCTCACTCTGTCTCTCCAGGCTGGAGTGCAGTGGCGTGATCTTGGCTGACTGCAACATCCGCCCCCCAGGTTCAAGTGATTCTCCTGCCTCAGCCTCCCAAGTGGCTGGGATTACAGGCTCCTGCCACCATTCACGGCTAAGTTTTTTTGTATTTTTAGTAGAGACCATGTTTCACCATGTTGGCCAGGCTGATTTCGAACTCCTGACCTCAAGTGATCTGCCCACCTCAACCTCCCAAAGTGCTAGGATTACAGGTGTGAGCTGCCAAGTGGCCAGAATTTTTCCAGGCAACAATTGTCCTTCCTTTTACTCCTATTTCATCCTACTCTCCACATGCAATCGCATTCAATTCTGTTAGTACTTTTTTCAGATGTTTACATTCATATCTCTAAATAATAAGAGCATATTGCTATGAGACTTTCAAAACAGAATCATGATATATTTGTTTGAGAAATGCTAACACAGAAGACAATGAGTTTTCTAGTGGGAATTTATAAATTAAGAGTGGGATTTATAAATTAGGAATTTCTAATGGGAATTTATAAATCTCACAAATTAGGAGATTAGAGCAGGATATGTCCAGGTGGAGTTATGACTTTGCAGTCTCTAGGACATAGCCCATGACACTACCCTTGGTAAGAGAAGACATCACAAAGAGGCACAAGGACACTTTTATCTCTTTCTGGAAGTGAACTGTCCATTAATATGCAATAAAGAGTCACTAAAAAAGAAAAACATAAGCTGGAATTGAAATCTCTGTGATTAGGTAGTTCTTATAAACAGGGAGATTTCAATGCAGAGCAAATAGATGGCCACTTTTTGCTTTTTAATCAGAGAAGGTCCTTCCTTCCTTTTTCTTTATATTTATTAACATGGCAGTTGGTTTTCTGGAGTTGCATAGGGAAAAAGTGCTAAGGGGCCTCAGTATCAGAGGCAGAGTTTTATTTATGGATTCAGTTCCCAGTAGGAGCTCTCAATTTGTCCTCCTCTAATGCCTGATATCCCATGCCAGAAGTCCTTCTGATTCCGTTTTTTAGAGAAAAATAGGTTGGGCGCGGTGGCTCACGCCTTTAATCCCAGTACTTTGGGATGCCCAGGCAGGCAGATCTCCTGAGGTCAGGAGTTCGAGACCAGCCTGACCAACATGGAGAAACTCCGTCTCTACTAAAAATACAAAAATTAGCCAGGTGTGGTGGCGCGTGCCTGTAATCCCAGCTACTCAGAAGGCTGAGGCAGGAGAATCGCTTGAACTCGGGAGGCAGAGGTTACAGTGAGCTGAGATCATGCCACTGCACTCCAGCCTGGGCAACACAGTGAAACTCCGTCTCAAAAAAAAAAAAAAAGAAAAGAAAAGAACATCATGTCTAAAGGGACAGGAAACAAAAGACGGAGCCTGAGCACTCCCTTCTACAACAATCAAACTGTTGATTAATTTTCACTCCCTATGGCATTCCTACTTTCTGCAGTACCAGCAATTCCTGACTCTTTATCACCTACCTTCAAAATGGATTCCAGTGGAGAAATCAGGGTCTTGTTGGTATATCCCCTGCAAGCACTTGGGTTGGATTCTCTGCTAAGTCATTTACCTATCTATCATTTGCTCCGTACGTTTGGTGCAAGTTACAAATGACTACTTGTTTTCATCAGTGGTGAAGCTTCTATTTCTTATTTGTGTGTAATATATAGAGGTGTGGTTTTGGGGAAGAGAGATGTGGCATATCCTTTACACTGCCATCTTGAATCCAAAAGTTGGCATAATCATATTTAGACATGTAGATGCTGACTCCAAGATGCTCACGTGGACACAGTAAACATAATGCATCAATAATATGATTTGGATGTTTGTCTTCTCCAAATCTTATGCTGAAATGTGATTTTAGGCAGGTATGGTGGCTCATGCCTGTAATCCCAGCACTTTGGGAGGCCGAGGTGGGTGGATCACCTGAGGTCAGGAGTTCAAGACCAGCCTGGCCAACATGGTAAAACCCTATGCCTACAAAAATACAAAACTTAGCCAGGTGTGGTGGCGGGTACCTGCAATCCCAGCTACTCAGGAGGCTGAGGCGGGAGAATCTCTTGAACCTGGGAGACAGAGGTTGCAGTGAGCTGAGATCATGCCACTGCACTCCAGCCTGGGTGACAGAGCAAGACTCCGTCTCAAAAAAAAAAAAAAAAAAAAAAAAAAGAAACGTGATTTCAATTTTGGAGATGACGCCTGGTGGGAGGTGATTAGATCATGAGGTTGGATCCCTCATATATGGTTTGGCACCATTATCTTGGTGATGAGTGAGTTCTCAGTTAGTTTACATATCTGGTTGTTTAAATGCCAGGAACCTCCTCCCTTCCCTCTCTCTTTTGCTCCCTCTCCCTATCATATGAGAAATCTGCTACTGCTGCCATGATTTGAAGCTTCCTGAGGTCCTCACCAGAAGCAGATGCTGGCACCATGCTTCTTGTACAGCCTGAAGAACTATCAGGCAATTAAATCTCTTTGCTTTTTAAGTTACCGAGCCTCAGATATTTCTTTATAACAAGGCAAAATGGCCTACCACAGTATACTGGGTACCTAGTTATCAGAAGCCCTGAAATGTATCCAATATTTTCATGGCCCACAAACTACTATAAAAAAGCCAGATGAGAAACCCAAAGAAAATTGAAAGCTTCTTTTCTTCTGCCTCTCCTTTAATGACCCTTGCTAAATAATGTGGGATGTGGATTTTTATAATGGGATGAAGTCGCATTGATAAAGAAAGAAATAAAGTTGATTGAAACTCAACTGATGTATGATTAGGAAAAATGTTTTACTCCATTTGATATATTATTAGGAAAAATGTTTTACTCCATTTAGCCGGATTTTGGAAATCACATTGCCTGACTGTCTGTTTCTATCATGCCACTAGGCATTATGAATTCAATAAAGTTTCCTTAGGTTCTACAAGACTGACTGGTCTTGGTCTCTATCTTCTCTTGATCACCCTGGATTCCCCAGGGAGACCTCAACCATTAAAGAAGGAGAGACTCCAAGGAGGAATCGCAATGTGTTTGTAAGAACACATTAAGGCTAGGGGAAAATGCGGGAAAATACTTATAGAATAAGGACAAGAAGAAACATCAGAAAAAATGCATTAAATAAAATATCACTTTAGTTTTCTCTCATCTATATGTAAAAAGTTTTGAAGAAAATATACCACCATGCTAAACAGTAATTATATTTTGGTGATTCCAAATAATTTTTTTATTATTATTTTTCTGTATATTTGAAATAATATTCAATGAATATCTGTGACTTTTAACGTAAGCGTTATTTTATTGACTCAAACACCACTTCCTCTCTGCTTTTTCTCCTAATGTACTCAGTTGAAATGATGTTTCGCTCCTTTAAAACGTCTAAAATTTGTTTTATTACAGCTTTTATGATGTTTATTACATATATCCCTGTAATTTAATTAACTACCGGGATTTTTATATTTTTTATTTGTTTTTCCACTTAAGATGCAACATTTAGTAGCATGTGTCTTAGCATTCTTTACAGTGCCAAGCACAGTATATGACATATAGGGTTTGCTGCCACGCGTGTGTAGATGACTAAATGAGCTGACTGTTTTGTAAGCCCCACGGTCATTCTGGTAAGTTGCTGGACCGTCCATGAGCAGGTTGCCGAATATGGATTTTCCTTCCTAAACGTCATGCTGTGAAAGCTTCCCATTACAAAACTCACCATATTTATTACACCCCAGAGGTAGGGATTTTTTTCCTGTTTGCTTTTATCAAATGTTTATCCTTTTTTATCCATGTCGGTTGCCATAGAAGCAGCTCTAATACAGAGCTGAACATATCACAGGAATTCATACACACACAAACTGGTAACTACAGTGGTGGAAGCTTGCTTATGGCACCGAATGAGTGTTTTCACTTGTCCTGAACTGCTTCCTTTTTTCAAGTCCAGGTGCCTCACTGCGTTAATGAAGGTGCTTGTCTGTCAACGTAGTACTGTAAAGTTAGAAAGATATGTGTAGCATAGACTAAATTCCTGACTGCATTTGATGTGATATTTCTAAGCACCACAATAACTAGAGTCTTTTAATTTTTAATTAACTGTACCAGTTCTTTCCTTTTTGTTGAGACTCTGCCGCTTCTAAATTTTCTAAAAGACAATGGCCATGTGATAGCCTAACACTCAGAGTCCTCTGATCTGACCTTTCTTGCCTTCGAAATAATGATTATACTCTTCATAATCAGATATATAGCCATCATTTCTGTTCACTTTTTCTAAGAAAGCAGTGCTGCAGTCTTCCTGATATGTTATCTCTGTGATATTTTCGTAATGTCTTTCCCTTTGTATTTTACTTCTCTTGCTCGGCCTATTGAAAATGGGAAATTTTAGGAGTTCAGAGTCAAGGATCATAGAATATTCTGTGGTGGGAAGGACTAGAGAGACTATCTATTGCAACATTTTCATTACATTTGTGTGTAAATTGTGGCTTAGAGAGTGAAAGTTAACTTTCAAAGGCCCTACGGTGAGTAAAAGATATATTTTTTATAACTAGCATGTTCTGATTTTTAATCCAAGATTTATTCACTACTTCTTGCTTGACATCAGCATGAGTTTTAAGCAAAGAAATTGGATCTGCTTTAAGTTAAAAACCAACCAACCAGCCAACCAACCAACCAACCAACCAACCAACCAACAATCCTTTCTGTATTTAAAAGATACGGGAGTTTGTCAAGAGAAACAGAGAAGGGCTTGAAGCTTGGAGTGAATTATATCAAATTCCTCACAGTTCTCTAAAGTGCCATATACCGCATTTTTCATGTCTTTTTGTCATTTCTTGTGACATTTTTCTTCTTTTTTTACACCTAGTGGCCATCCCTTGCTATTTAAGTATCAACTCAACAGTTCAACATCTCTTCTTCAGGTGCTTTTGAAGCAGCTAGGTTCCTTTTCCTGTAAACTTCTGTACTATAGCACTTGCACCATCACACAATTTTATGCATTAAAGATTTCATACATTCATTTTGTCAAATATTAATTGAGAACCTACTGTGGGCTTTTCAGAGTTATAAGTCCTATGATACCACGATGAGTAAAGAAGGAAAACAAGATAATTGAACTGAAAGAAACTTCTGTTTACTTGGAAAGTTCATAGCATGTTTTTATCAGCTGAGACATTAGGCTGTTAGATTGCTGAGGACAGGGATTGAGCTTTATTCATTGTTATGTTCCCAGACTGTAGTGTAACTCGTAAAATTTAAGACATACTTATTGAAAGAACCAATGGATGAATAAATCAGATACAAAGTGTAAGTACCATAAAATGCAAAGAAAAAGAAATGTTGATGCAGGCTAAAGTATTTTTAGTTTACTTCATCAGTCATTTGAGACTATCGTTTGGAATTAAAACCACAGAGTCTTAGAAAGGAAATAAAGGAGAAGTGGAAGAATTCAAGGCAGGAAAAAAAAAGCATGACCAAAGTCATAAAATGGAGGTTTAGAACTCAAGTAATATTCATGAATATGGATGACAACAATTATAGCCATTAGAGAGATAATAATACAAAGATAAATTAGGAACAATTTGTGAAGAAATTTATTCATTTTAGTATTAACTTTACATAACATCTTATTTTCAGTAGCAAAATGTCTGGCTTATTCTGGGACTACTGAGAAAAATAAGCATATATATAAAATATGTATATTTTATATTGTATATTTAAAAACAGTATTTTAAGATATGCCTATGAAGAAACAATATGTTTGGCCTTTTAACATAAAAAGACCACATTCTAACTAGGGGAATAGTGAGTTCCTATTAGTCTATAAAGATTGACCTACTGACAGATTATCCATTCAATGGGAAGATATTATATATAAATTGCTTTTCTAGGATTTTGGATATTTTGCAGCCAATCATCCATATGTCTGACAAATTCATTTATATCAGTAGTTCAAATTTGAAAAGGAGTAAGCAGACATAATGTATTACCAATAAAAAAAAAACATAAAATCAACATGGTCACATATGTATTGAAACTAGACTAGGTATTTGATGGATGAATATATATAAAAAAACATTAAAACTAATAATAAAAAAACTACAGTCTTACATTAGGCAGAGGAATACCTATTTTTATTTTTCTCAGCTCTTATCTTTTTTCTTCCCAATTTAAAGAATGTATAGAGAAGAGAAATCTTACTAGGACACAGAATTCCCCAGATCGTCATACAGCCAAGGACCATAAATATAGCCAAGGTCTTGTTGTAACATTTTCCTCATCATATGTTTATTTGTTCTTTTTCCTTGGTCAGTGCCTAGAACTGTGCATAGGTGATCGGGTATATGAAACAAAACATGATTATGTTATTCTAGAGCATGGCCAAATATTTTTATTTTTTTGAGAGGGAGTCTCACTCTGTCACCCAGGATGGAGTGCAATGGCATGATCTCTGCTCACTGAAACCTCCACCTCCCAGGTTCAAGTGATTCTCCTGACCCAGCCTCCTGAGTAGCTGGGATTACAGGAGCACACCACCACGCCTGGCTAAGTTTTGTATTTTTAGTAGAGACGGGGTTTCACCATGTTGGTCAGGCTGGTATTGAACTCCTGACCTTGTGATGCTCCAGCCTCAGTCTCTGAAAGTGCTGGGATTATAGGCGTGAGCCACCGTGCCTGGCCAAAGAATTCTTATAAGTAAATCATTACCAGCACTTGTTTGAAAAGTATATACACACATATTTACACCAACACCAGCCATCATTAGCAATCCAAATGCAAAAAGCAAGACTATAATTTCATACTTCATCGTGTAACATTTAAAAGCAATTAAATTATAATCATTTTATATACATTTCCAGGGAGAAATATCTTTGAGACAGCACGCTGGAGCAATACATAATGCATAAATAATTGAACTGAACCCAAAGCACTCATTTTTGAGAGAAAAAAATGCTTCAAATGCCATAGACAAAAGAAAAATTTATCTCTATTGTTTATCTTTATTTAAAACCTTTAAACTTCAATGTAAATATCTGAGAGCAAAAAAGTGGGATAATTTTTCCTCTGAAAAAGACAAGTTGAAACAAAAATTATTCACAGAAGAATAATAAATTTAGGGAGAAATATCAAGCTTAATGTGGCCTCAATTATGGGAAAAACTGAAAAAAAAATTTTCTCCAGGATTTTCTTCTTTAAATTTTCTGAAGCTTTATCAATATCTTTCAAGAACAATATGGATAAAATGAGATCCTTAGCCTTAATCAGGATTATATTCTAATAAAATGGACTTAATTCATTTAAAATGTTTTCTCTCTTCAGTAATCCTTATTTTAAATGAAAGCTACAGATTCATGGAAACAAATAACTGAAACACAATTGGAGTCAAGTCTTGGTTTTTCACACTGTTTCACCTCCATGTTTTATTTGTGGAGAATTCTTAATACAATAATGATTTTCCCTAGTCCCCAAACTTTTGGAGCTGTCTTCTCTTTATCCTTTTGTTGGTGATGGCATGAAAATTGAAAACTAATTTTAGGCTACCAACGACTCACACCTGTAATCCCAGAACTTTGGGAAGCTGAGGCAGGAGGAGCACTTAAAGCCAGGAGTTTGAGACCAGCCTAGGTGACATAGTGAGACCCTGTCTCTAAATAAAAAATTTAAAAAGAGATTAGCTGGGTGTAGTAGCAAACATTGATATTCCTAGCTACTCCAGACGCTGAGGTGGGAGGATGACCTGAGACCAGGAGTTTGAAGCTGCACTGAGCCATGATTAGACCACTATACTCCAGCCATTTTGAGAAGTGTCTGTTCATGTCCTTTGCCCACTTTTTAATGGGGTTGTTTGTTATTTTCTTGTAAATTTGTTTTAAGTTCCTTATAGATCCTGGATCTGCAGGATGTCTGTTCACTCTGATAATAGTTTGTGTGTGTGTGTGTGTGTGTGTGTGTGTGTGTGCAGAAGCTCTTTAGTTCAATTAGATCCCATTTGTCAATTTTTGCTTTTGTTGCAATTGCCTTTGATATTTTTACAATGAAATGTTTCCCTGTGCCTATGTCCTGAACAGTATTGCCTAGATTTTCTTCTAGGGGTTTATAGTTTTGGATTTTAAGTCTTTAATCCACCTTGAGTTAACTTTTGTATAAGGTGTAAAGAAAGGATCCAGTTTCAATTTTCTGCATATGACTAGCCAGTTTTCCTAGTACCATTTATTAAATAGGAAATCCTTTCCCTATTGCTTGTTTGGTCAAGTTTGTCAAAGATCAGATAGTTGCAGATGTGTGGTCTTATTTCTGAGGTCTCTATTCTGTTCCATTGGTCCATGTGTGTTTTTGTACCAGTACTACACTGTTTTGGTTACTGTTACCTTGTAGTATAGTTTGAAGTTAGGTACCACGATGCCTCCAGCTTTGTTCTTTTTGCTTAGGATTGTCTTGGCTATATGGGCTCTTTTTTGCTTCCATATGAATTTTAAAGTAGCTTTTTCTAATTCTGTAAAGAATGTCAATAGTAGTTTCATGGGAATAGCATTGAATCTATAAATTATTTTGGGCAGTATGGCCATTTTTATGATATTGATTCTTTCTATCCATGAGCATGGAACGTTTTTTCATTTGTTTGTGTCCTTGCTGATTTCCTTGAGCAGTGGTTTGTAGTATTCCTTGATGAGGTCCTTCACTTCCCTTGTTAGCTGTATTCCTAGGTATTTTATTCTCTTTGTAGCAATTATGAATGGGAGTTCATTCATGATCTGGCTCTCTGCTTGTTTCTTGTTGGTGTATAGGAATGCCTGGAATTTTTGCACATTGAGTTTGTACCCTAAGACTTTGCTGAAGTTGCTTATCAGCTTAAGAAGCTTTGGGGCTGAGATGATGGGGTTTTCTAGATATAGGATCATGTCATCTGCAAACAGAGACAATTTGACTTTCTGTCTTCCTATTTGAATATGATTTATTTCTTTCTCTTGCCTGATTGCCCTGGCCAATTAATTTAATTGTTATTAATTCTTAAATAACAATAACTAACAATTTTTGAGTGCTTATTATGCCCCATTCATCACTCTTGATTGTTTTTGTATTTCATTTATGAGATAAAAACTATCATTATTTTCTTTTTCAGACCAAAAAAAAAAAAAATAGGCCCAAAGTGGTTAAGTAGATCTATCGAGATCACAAAACTAGAAAGTATTGAAGCTGGAATTCAAAATCAGGCAGTGTAACATCAGAGTTTACAATCATATTCATGCAGCCTGAAACTGCCTCACATGAGATATTTTAATTTATTTAAAAATTGTATATAGATGGTCTACTATTTGCCAGGTATAAAACAAGCACTGGCCTCCTGAAGTGCTGTAATTCCAGCTCTTTGGGAGGCTGAGGCAGGTGGATCACCTGAGGTCAGGAGTTTGAGACCAGCCTCGCCAATATGCTGAAACCCTGTCTCTACTAAAAATACAAAAACTAGCTGGGCATGATGGTGAGTGCCTGTAATCCCAGCTACTTGGGAGGCTGAGGCAAGAGAATTGCTTGAACTCAGGAGATGGAGGTTGCAGTGAGCCGACATGGTGCCACTGCACTCCAGCCTCGGCGACAGAGTGAGACTCCGTCTCAAAAACAAAGCAAAACAAAAAACAAACAAACAATAACGAAAAACAAACAAAAGCAAAAAACAAACAGAAAAAAACAAGCACTGGCAATATAACAATCATCCACAGAAGAAAAATTAAGAAATTATTATGCTTTATAAATTCATCATTACTCTATGTCTACCCAAATGCAAACTAAAAATGACAAATAAGAAAATAATGTCCATTTGAGGTTTAATTAAGGTTTTTACATTTTAGCTATGTGTTTGATCACAGAACAAACATGAGCACCTGTGAGTGTCAGTTTGTTTCACAAATAAAAATTTCTTTTTTGATATAATGAATGACTGAATAGATTTAATTTTCTGTCAGTCTGCATTGTTGATCTCATAAATGCATTTGCTTTGCTGTTTGCTTTTCCCTACATTTAATATATTTTTCTGCAATAATCTTTCCAATTTTACAGGATAAACTACCAGACGGCAGGGACCCTTTGTTTCAAGCAAGCTCAGTACATGGCCCAAGTGGGTGCTTGGTTAATAACTTTGAGCATGACTCTAGTAAATTGGCAAGGTTTGAAAATGAAAGCTATTTTCAAACAGATGGAAACTGAATGGTAAGACAGATTTAACAGTTAATATGAAAGAACCAATTTCCTTGACAAAGAAACAGTGGGTGAATCAGAGCCACAAGGACAGCTTTAAACACCACCTACCTAAGAGAAACCCTCAAAGGAAACAGTTTATTTTAAAAGAAATTCAAAACAGACTGTGCTTGTTTCTCTTCCTGTCAGATACTCACATCATCTGAAAACTATTAATAAGTGACAGGAGTGCTAACAGTGATGTTCAAGATACTTAGCAAAAGTAGCCAAGCATCTGTTTTTGCCATTGAAACATTAGATAAGGATTTTTGTTTCCCATCAAGGTATTTCTACAGAAATTTAGCTAGCAAAATTTTGTATTTTCAGCTGCTGATAGTGTATTGGAATCTGATGCCGGCAAGACAGGTATGTGGCTGAGAGTATGTCCTTCTACATCAATCTGAATAAGCTCAGTGGCTATCTTGCTATATCAATCATCAATAGTCCTAAAGACCTCCACAGGCTAGAGGATTGCATTCCCACCTCATTGGCTATTACATTTAGTGACGACATCCTTGACTAAGAAGATTGAGATAGAAAAATACATCATAAATCATATATGCGTTTCATGATTTTCCTGCATAAAATAAGCTGTTAATTATCTATTCTAGGATTCTAAAGACAAAATAGGAGGGCCTAGCATCATGAGACCATGCGTGCATGATTTCTACTGTCCGCTATGACAGTTTCTTCCACAACATTAAAGATTCTGTCACAAGTTTTGTCCTCAGAAGCTGCCAACTTCCTCTTAAAAAATAAACAAAAACAAAAATCCGCTGGAATTCTCATCCATTTTGGAAAAATTTATAATTGAAAGTCTGTTGAAGAAATGTTCAATTTCTTCTTTCTGATGTTCTTTCATACTAATTTCACTCCCTGAATAGTAAATAGAGAATTCCTCCTCATGAGAGCAATTATGAAACTCTTATAAACACACAACTGGCTTGTAAAAGCAATGTACACATTAAAGATAACTTAACTTCCTAAAAGGGCATTTGAAAAGGTCTTTTGAAAACATTAGGAGATGAGGAGGTAATGAAAATGCAGGAGATCTTTGATGATAATGTTGTTTGCTAGAGAATGGTATGAAATAGAAGTCAGGACAATGTCAGAGAGAATATTATTTACTGAAATCTGAAAACAACTTCATTGCAACACTGAGAAAGTTTCATTTTTAGATTCCATAGCCCAGTGTGATCAGAGGATATTTGGATATTGAAGGAACAGGAAATAAAGCAGAGTCATTACTGAGTCTGCTTACCTGATGAAAAATTTTACACCACTGCCACAAAAATGAAGTTCATATCTACATATCCAAAGTATGTTTTGGCAAGGAGCAGAATTGAATATTTCATTCAATCCCTTATTCAGCAAATATTCCCTACCCTGTGATCATTTTATTTTATTGATTGGGAATAATATTAATCACTTAAAATATATGTACTTTGAATTCAGACAGACCTGGACTTCTGCTCTAGTTCTACCTTATACTAATAATAGCTGGATCTTGGGTACATGTGGAGGGTTGAATTATTTGCACCAATAATTAATCTATCTGTATCTACACCCTGAGCCAAGCTGCCTTTTGTCCCAGTAGAGATGAAATATATCACTCTTTTCCACTGATGTTGGACTATAGCATGTGTCTGTCATTGGCTGATGGATATTAACATTTGTGATATAAGCAGAAGTTTGACATGTGCTTAACATGGTTGAAATGGTTTGGCTTTCCTTTTCATACTTCTGTTATCACCAAGAGAAGAATATTCCTCTCCTAGTCCACTGTCCAAAGAAAGATGCTACAGAATAGAGCTGGATTCAGCCTGCAGCTTAACCAAGCCCAGCCTAGAGCAGTTGCCTCTCAGGTAATCCCCAGTTAACTGACAAATGCATGAGAGAAAATAAGTGTTTTAAGCCATTGAACTTTTGAAGTTGTTTGCTATGCAGCAGTCGTAACTGATACAGCATGTAACTCAATCATTGTTAGGCCCAGTTTCTACATCTGAGCAAAATAGTTTCCAAAATGAGAACAATAGAAATACGTAATACTTAGGATTACTATCATAATTATTGATGCTTTAAACACATATGTGTAAACATTGAAAACATTAGTTGCATTTCTATGTACTAACAATGAATACATAGACATTAAAATTAAAAATACAATAATATTTACATCACTCAAAAAAATTTAACTGTAAATTTACCAAAAATGTAGAGGACTTGTATGCTGAAAACTACACAATGTTTGCGACAGAAATCACCTAATATCTAAATAAATGGAGAGACATTGTATTCATGAATTGGAGGACCAAAAATTAATAAAGACATGCATTCTACCCAAAATGATACACAGTTTTAACATAACTCCTATCAAATTCCTTTGGATATGGACAAGATTGTTTTAAAATTTATATGGAAATATACAAAATGGAAAAGCCAACAAATTTGAAAAAGAGGAATAAAACAGGAAGACCCTGTCTACCTAATTTCAAGAGGTATAATATAGCAACAGCAGTCAAGACTGCAGGATATTTGTGCAGAGACAAACACACAGATAAATTGAACAGCACACAGGAACCAGAAATAGACCAATACAAACATGCCCAAAACAAATTTGACAAAAGTACAATTCAGTTGAGGAAAGATAGATTTCAACAAATAGTGCTAGAGCAAGTGGATATCCATAGACAAAGAAGAAGAAAAAAAGAAGCTTGGTCTAAGTCTCACATTTCAAGCAAAAACTAATTGAAAATGGAGAACAGACTTATATTCAAGATGTAAAACTATAAGCCAAAGCAAAATAGGAAAAAAATTTCAGAATCTAAGGCTAGAAAAAAGGCACACCAAAAGCACAATCTATATAAGTGAAACTAAATCAATTGTACTTTATCAAAATTAAAATATTTTGCTCTGTCTGTAAAAAAATAAATACATAAATCCCCTGTTAAGAGAATGAAAAGATAAGCTATAGAGTAGGAAAAAATATTTGTTAACCACATGTATGACAAAGGACTAGTATCTAGAATATACACACACTCTCAAAACTAGTTTAAAAAATTAGATAATAAAATGGGAAACGACATAAAGAGATATTTTACTGAAAGCATACACGAATGGCAAAAATGTACATAAAAAGATATTCAACATCATTATCACTGGGAAGATGCAAATTAAAAACCACATATATATTTGTACACACATATCAAATAACATATATATACCACTAGTATATATATTGTCACTAGTGTGTATATATATATATACACACACACATATATATATATGTATATACACACACACACCACTGGTATATATATTGCCACTAGTGTGTGTATATATATATATATGTGTGTGTATACATATGATATAATACATACCAATATATAATATATATTTTATATATTAGTGGCGATTTCAAATGCTGGCAAGGATGCAGAGAAATTGGATCATTTACATATTGCTGTTGGGAATATAAAATGGTACAGTCACTTTGGGAAACGGTTTGGAGGCTTCTTTAAAAAACTAAACACTACTCAGCAACTGTATTCTTGCACAGTTATCCCAGAGGAGTAAATGCTCACAGAAAAATCTGTACAAAATTATTTATAGCAGCTTTATTTATAATAGGCAAAAACTGGAAATAACTCCAGATGGCCTTCAACAGGTGAACAAGTAACAAACTGTGGTACATTCACACTGCCAACTATTTCTCAGCAATAAAAAGAAAAGAACTATTGATACATGTAACAAGCTGGACGAATCTCTAGAGAATTAGGCTGAGTGAAAAAAAAGCCAATCACCAAAGGTCACATACTGTATGATTTCATGTACTTAACATTCTTGAAATGACAAAATTATAGGAATGGAGAACAGATAAGGGATTGCCAGGGCCTGGGATTGGCAGAGAGTGAAGCATGGGTGCTTCTAGAGAGCAGCATGAGGGAATTTTGTGGCAATGGCCGTGTTCTGTATCTTGACTGTCTCAGGGCCAATATCCTGTTTGTTACAATGCAGTGTAATTTTCCAAGATGTTGCCTTTGGAGAAAACTTAGAAAATGTATCTACAATGACTCTGTATTATTTTATCACTGCATGTGAGGCAGCAATTATCTAAAAATGAAACATTTAATTAAATATATTTATTTTAAATGTTTAAGAAAAAATGGTATCTTTTCAGGTTTTCCAAAAACCATAGTAAATGTAAATGGTAAATATAACATAACTATTTTTCAACTAAAATGATTTTTTTGATCTTTCAATTTTAGATGGTTTGTCCAGGTGCTGAAAAAGTCTGATTTTTTTTTTTCATTTTTGGCTAAAGAGAGATGCCTCAACTCATTAGGCAGCTATTAGACTAGTGGACTCACTGTGCAGACATCAATACAGGCAGCCAACTGCAATCCCATGTCCCAAGGCTCTAAAATGAGACCAGCATTTCCTGGGCTACTTTACTGTGCACACAGTGCTTCTTTAGGCTCCCTTCCAGTCCAGAGGGTCACAGGTCTACAGCAGTTCCAGTCTTGCATCAAGGACTCTAATCCATTTAGAATTTGCTGAAGAAAAAACTCTAATTCAAGACAAATTAGTGATTTTTTTTCCACCTTTGAAGTAATTGAAATTTAAGTATAACAACTCCTTTTGGTGAGGTATTTTAGAGGGTGAAAATCTCTGCTTAGCCTATATTAAACACTCAATAATTACTAAGTTTCTTTCCCATTAATGAATAAAATATCTTCAGAAAGTTCTCAAAAAACATACTCTCACCTGCCTGTGATGATAAATTATATCTGATTTATTGCCTGAATGAACTGATAATGTTCCACTTAGAAATCTCAGATTAAGGTAAAACCAACTACTTCATTTTAGACTCACACCTTCTCATTGCCCTTCAAAGAAACTTGAGCCAGGAATCAACATAATTGATCACATTGTTACAAATAAATCCATAGCGTTTTTCCCCTTTCCATTTTTAAAGTAGAATTTTACTATCATTCTTCTATGGGATGTGGAGTCTAGCAGTTTTCTTTTACCATTATCAGATCTGGCTAATGTTTGACAGACTATTAAAAACCACAAATACAAATATAGACACAAATCTATTAAAAAAAAAGATATCTATGTACACACAAACGCAGGCTATTAAAAAACACAAGTACTCTAAAGCCCTAACGTCAGAGGGAATAGCCCAAAACTTAGTTTCTGTTGAGCCAGTACAATGGATCAGATTTCTCTATTTTTTCTATATGTGAGGACTTGAGCAATCAGTTTTTCTTCTATGGGCCTCAGTTTCCCAAAATGTAAAAATAGATGTTGATGAATATGCTGGACATATTTCATTCATTTTATAGTTTGTTTTCTCACCTGTCCCTTTTTCCAGCTACCTGTCTGTCTGGGCTCCACCTAATTTCAGGCAGGAATGCTGGACAGTGACTCATACCCATGCTGTATACTTCTCAGTTGTGTCATGGTGATTCCCATACATGCTGGTCCTGATCAGAGACTGCACACGGGCAGATGGAACAGGCAGGCAGTTATTAACTCCTGGAAAATTTCTGGCCAATGGGAAATGGAATATGATGGATAAATTCTTTCTTCTTTCTCTCCATGTGCAGACCTGAGATACAGTTTATATCGTTTATTGAAAAACTCTCACAATGGATTGAGAAATCAACTGTACTTGGCAGTGTCCAGCTTGATAATGCATCTCATATTGTCTCTTCATATGTTCCTAATTCATTTTCTGTGATGGTTAACTTTGTCTGTCAACTTGACTGGATTGAGGGATCCCAGTAAAACATTATTTATAGGTGTGTGTGCCAGGGTGTTTCAGGAAGAGATTAGCAGCCGAGTCAGTAGACTGAGTAAGGATGATCCACTCTCACCAAGATGGGAGGATATTTCTGAGTCCATTGAGGGGCTGTAAAGAACAAAAAGGCAGAGGAAAGGTGACTTATTTCTCTCTTCTGGAGCTGGAACATTCATCTTTTCTTGCCTTGACACTTCAGAACGTCGTATTTCCAGGCCTTTGGATTCCAGGACACAGCAGCGCCTCAGATTCTCAGGCCTTCAGCCCAGGACTGAGAAGGATGCCAGTGACTCCCCAGTTCTCAGGCCTCTTGACTCTGACATCTACCACTGGCTTTCCCGGTTTTCCAGTTTGCAGACGGCATATGTGGACTTCTTGGGCTCCATAATTGCAGGAGCCAGTTCCCAAAGTAAATCTCATATGTCTGTGTGTATATATCCTGTTGCTTTTGTTTCTCTGGAGAACCCTGACTAATACCTTTCCTTTCCTCTCACTTCCCGGGATTGTAATTCCTGAGCCCTTAATACAGTCTCTTCCTTCCGGGGCACCCAGACAAAAACAGTTGGTAAGAGGAACAGCAATAAAAAAAACCTCAGGATGGGATTTTGCAGAAAGACTAGTCACCAATAGCATGGCAAAAACTCCCCATTGCTGGTGATATTATAATGACCAAAGCTTGCCCCTGAGACTAATTGCTATAAGGAACATATCAACATCTAGTATGGGTATGTGGCATATGAACTACATGACAGCAATAGGAAATTTAACGATTGTAAAGTATATTTTTTGACTTTTGTTTTTAACTACTTTGAAAGCACCAATTTTACAAAAATAGGCTCTGAAAGTCAGCTTCCAACTAAAGGCAAACTCTGAAAGACAGAAAGCCTGTGACAGCAACTCACAAAATGCACTTGTTCTTCTTACAATCCTCACATGCCACTCCTATTGCCTTCAGGCTGGCATTCGACATCACATCCCAGACAAGCCCAGTGGGTAAGTACAACTCTAGTTAATGAAAGAAGTCACTCACATGCTGAAGGAATTAGACTCTGCTTGTGTGCACTGCTGGTGACTGGAAGCAAATGTAAGAGTAAATCTTGTGGGTTAGAAAATAGGGCTAGACTACATGTGGGCTATAGAGTAAGTTATTTACATGGGCCACTCACCCATGACTGGAGCTTCAATGTTCTAACAAGGGCATATTTTTTTTTGGCAATAACTTCTTGAAACATGCTCTGAAGATGGCCAATAGATAAATACTTCCTGAAATATACTGAGAAAGTAATCACTGAGGTCAAGAGAAGTGGGAGCGTTATAATGAAATCACTATGTTAGACTTGAGAATCCACCACCTAGCTATGTTCCTTAGTAGGTCCAGTGATACTCTTATTACTAAGAAAATAGGTGATCATTGAAAAGCTTGAAAGTGTCTGTCTTTTGTAGCACAGTAATGGGAGATGCTTCCTTGGTACTGTCTCCCTAGTAATAAAGGGAGTAGCAGATTCTGGAATGGTGGTGATCTGGTGACTGTGTATAACTGCCAGAGGTAAAGTAAATGCAATTTCCATAATGGGCAGCAAAGCAGAGTAGCAAAAAGGGATATTTGATCCATAGAGGTCTGTGGCAATGAATAGTAGACCATGATATTCCCTATAGTGAGTCAAACGGGCAGTCAATCTGGGTGTTGCTAGAGTTGTGTAATAATATTAATTTTGAAAAATCAAATGCTGATAAGCAGAATTTTGAAAAATCAAATGCTGAGAACTGGAGCATTTCATCCACGTTTTAGATCTATTTAGATTCTAGATCTAAGTTTGTCAGAAGCAGATCGAAGCTGAAGTCAAAAGTCTTTGAGAAAGCGCTTTGTAACACCACTACCAGGAAATATGATCTAAGTTTGTCAGATGCAGATTGAAGCTGAAGTCAAAGGTCTTTGAGAAAGCATTTGTAACACCACTACAAGGAAATATAGTAAATATTCCTTCAATCCTTTGCTAAAGAAATCTGAAGCCATTTGTTAAAATAATTGTACATTGGGAAAGGGGGAATATTTAGATTTTTTGAGGCTTGATAGATGCAAGGTTTGTGCTCATACTTGTTCCAGAAAGCTGAAAATGCCATCATGCTTCACTAGGTAGAGAGAAACTTATGGAAACCAGGTGATGAATGAATTTTTGGTCTATGTTCATCTCAGCAGAGCCCAAGTGGTTCCCATTGCCCATATGGGTGACCAGGATAGATACACTTATCGGCTATCATAAATATTTTGTTGGTTTTTTGACCTCTGAGCTAAGACTCATGCCAGAAAATCCTAAATGGAAGCTCATGAGGCTTTCCCCAGTTAAGAGAAAAAACAAAAAAATGTCATGTCCTAGAAAGGACTGCAAAGGGTATCACTTCCAACAAAATCATAAAGAGATTTCATCATGTCTCAAAAACAAAATCAAAACAAAACAAAAACAAGGAAAAGATGAATTATGGCAGGAAGTAAAGCCTGTTCTACTGGATACAGTAATTTCACAGAAGCAGATCAACACAGCTTCTGCCTCTTGGTTTATAGCTAGGGATCTGGCAAATATGTTCTTGATTGCATTAGTAAGGAAGGTAGGAGCCATACACCTTCACATGACAGTGATGCAGTACATGTGCGCACATTTGCTCCAGGGCATTGTTAACACTCTTGCTTTCTGTCATTGTAGTGTCTGCAGAGAACTTGGTCATCTTGGCATTTCACAATATGGTGCTGGCCCACTAAATGATGAATCATGCTATTAGGTCTCAGTGAGCAGTAAGTGGTGGTACTCTAGATGTCCCAGCAAGACACACATGTCAGAAAAGGGATCTAAACTCTGTGAAGATTCAGAAGCTTGCATTATTGCGAGTATTTTTTTAGGATGGAGCTATCAAAGATAATCCTCTTGCTTATCCTCTATAGAAGAAATGATAAATTGTTGACCCTTATACAACCTACCGCTAAGAAAGTGGCCTCTTTAGATTTTGATGGTGGCATAGACTGCTCTTAGTAATACAGCTCTGATCCATTTTGGGGTGATATGGGAGGCTTCCATATTTGAGGCACTCAGACAGTTAAAATTCTGCAGTAAATTCAGTCTGCATTACAAGTGGTTCTGCCACTCAGGACATCTCAGCTAAGCTAATATTGCTAGAGGTAGTTTCTGTCAAGCCATAGTATGAGAGTTAGAGTGAAGGCTCCTAAGCTTCTTCAGCAAGGCTGCACATTCTGGGGCAGGAAACATCTCTGTTTGAAAACTGGTCCTGGTATGCTACTGGGTCCTCGGTTGTGGGAGGAGAGCTGGTCACCTGACCTTGGAACATCCAGTGATAATGGAAGTGGGTCTGCCCATCTTTGGCTGAGTATTATAAATTCCATTGTGTCATAGGTAAGGCAGACATAGTCATGGTCTATAAACATAGAGAAAATGGTGTATTTGGGAATGGGTCTATCCAGTTCCAAAACCAGGATTAAATTATACAAAAAAACAGTTCAGAAGCCAATATTGCATCATCTCTCTTCAATCTATTGTTATAATTTTATTGGTTATTAACATTAACCAGATATTGGAAGAGGAAAAACTCAGCCTAGTTCATTGATGTTGAAGCTTGACCCAAATGGACTACTAGGAAATCTTAACCACACTCATGGAAAAGCCATAAAGGAGTGTGTTGAAGGGAGATCCTCCCAGTGGACAGAGCTGTGAAGAATCCTTTAGCCATCTTCTTTATACACAGAAAAAAGTGGTGTGAATTGCATATATACATGAGCTCTTGGGAGGTAGCATAGTTTGGTGGGTTACCCGGGGACCTGGATGGAATGAGATTCAGAGAACAGAGACAAAGAAAAAGAAAAGAAGTATACAAATTGACCTATTTAGTGAACAAAAAGTATGTCTATTTTTGTATCTTAAGTTAATATCCTTAAAAAAATGTCTACTATGGGCAGGGAGTGGTGGCTCATGCCTGTAATCCCAGCCTTTGGGAGGCTGAGGAGGGCAGATCACGAGGTCAGGAGATAAAGACCATCCTGGCTAACATGGTGAAACCCCATCTCTACTAAAAATACAAAAAATTAGTCAGGCATGGTGGCGGGCGCCTGTAGTCCCAGCTACCCAGGAGGCTGAGGCAGGAGAATAGTGTGAACCCGGGGGGCGAAGCTTGCAGTGAGCTGAGATCGTGCCACTGCACTCCAGCCTGGGTGACACAGCAAGACTCCGTCTCAAAAAAAAAAAAAAAAAAAAAAAAAAAAAAAAAAAAAAAAAAAGTCTACTGTGTAGAAGTCTTCTTACAATGAGATGATAAGATGATTCATTTTGTGAAAGCCAGAAAGGCTTTCTTCTTGGTCATCTTAGTGGTAATGCAATAAGCCCATGAGAAGAGTGAGCGTGGTGATGTGGTTTAAGGTTGTACACATGCCCAATAATATGGTCTTCCTCTCACCAAGACTAATGGAGCCACTACCATTGCTGAGTGTCCAACTTTCCAGCAACTGAGACCAATAATAAACTTTGTAAGCATCACCATTCTTCAAGGAGACCAGCCACTTGGTATTAAGTTCAATGTATTGGACCCCTCTAATGTAGCACCACCCAACCCCCCAGAAATCTGACAGTGACTTTTCATACCAAAACTGATATTTACTGTAATTATGGTGTGTTTTTTTCCATCCTATAATTGCCAGAACAGGAACAATCTTCAGAGGACTTATAGGATTTCCTGACTTATTGGCATGCTATCATATATAATACTGCCTTAGGCCAACAGAACCATTTTATAGCCACAGAGGTGTGAGGGAAGGTCTCATAGGATCCACTGGTCTTGCTATGTGGCTCTTACCTCATCATGCCCCCAACACATCATCATTCATAAAAGCTGCCTAATTCAAAATGTGGAATGGCATGTTAAAGGATCAGCTATGGCACTATTTCAAAGACAAAAGCCCTCAGTGTTGGGATACTGCTCAAACAATATACTAAACATGTTCCAGCATGACTGAAAAATTTTATCTTGAAAATGTTGGTAGTCCTAGGAAACATTCAAGTATTATATAAAAGATTCAGAGTCACTGACCCATTCAGCTTTTCATGAGTGGTTTTCTTTCCAATTACTGACTGTAATGAAAGAGTAAATTATTCTCTTAATGATAGCTGAAAATAACTGCCTAGGTTTTGATGTGAAAAAAAAGCATTTTAGTGGTCATTATTTCCTATCAATATTTTTTTTTTTTTTGCTCTTCTTTCACAGGACTGTCCCTCAAGGGAATTTTATTCCTTAACAAAGGTCAGGAAATAAAATAGGCCAAGTATTTAAAGAAATTTGTATTTCCATCCTGTATTAGTTTTCTATTGCTGCCGTAAAAAAAAATAACATAAACTTAGTGGCTTAAAACAACTGCCATTTATTATTGCCCAGTTTCTGTAGGTTAGAATTCCAGTAGGCACTGTAGTCTGTGCTTAAGTATTACAAGGCTGAAATAAAGGAGCCCAGACTATGTTCCTTTCTGGAGGTAGAGGAGAATCCATCTTGTTGTTCATTCAGGTGTTTGACAGAATTTATTTCTATGCAATTGAAGGACTGAAGTCCATTTCTTTATTGGCTGTGAGCTGGGAGTCATTCTCAACTTCTAGAAGCCACCTATGTTCACTGGCTTGTGGCCCCTGCATCTTAGAGCCAGTAATGGCAGATGGAGTCCCTCTCACTCTTAAAATCTCTCCTACCTGTTCTTCAGCCATTGCATCTCCCTGACAGACTCTTCTGCCTTCTTCTTCTATTTTTAAGGGTTCTTGTGATTACACTGAGCTCATCCAGATAATCCAGGATAATCTTTCTATCTTAAGACTCTTAATCATAATTCCTTTTACAAAGTTCCTTTTGTTATGTAATAGAACATACATGGGAGTAACAGTAAAAGCAAACATCAGGAGGGCTAAAGCTCCTTTGACTACATACACCCAGGTCATTCTGCCAGCCAAATTCTAGGACCTTGTTTTATTCTTAAAATAAATTTATACTCTAGAACAGGAATATGGAAGCCCTATGGGTTTAAGAGACTCAGGTTAACCATGAAAGGAGAAATTCCTTCTTTTTAGTGCCCTGGTAATTTAATGCATGAAAGCAATGTACTATAATAACATTAAGAATCTTTCTTCTGAAAAAACAAAAAGGTTATGAAACAATCAGTTTACCAGAAGAATTAATTTTGAGCTGGATACACCTATTTTTCAGGATTGTGACATAAAATTTCTTAAAACAATGCCCTGGAAATCTTTGCCTATCATCCAGTATTTGAGCATTCCCTGCTCACATACCCCTGCCCCATTTGAAAACAATGGATGATGACATCTTTAGGAATTATTCCACCTTACATACCCCAGGATTTTTCAGTTCTGTCCCTGAATGAATGAAGCACTATTATTTTTCAAAGAAATCATTGAAACTAGAGGAGAGCTAATCTGCCAAGCCAAATATTTTGAAGTAGATAGATCTAAAGCTCTCATACAAGAATATTGTAGATATAAACAATAACTGGAATGGCTATCAGATAAAAATATTGTCAAATTCCATGAGTAGATGACGAAATAACCAATGGACTGAAAATTTTAATTTCAGGAACTTGAAAGATGGTTTAAAGCTAAACCATCTTTATAGCTGAATTGGATTAATGTAATTCACTAGTGAGTTCTACATTTGATGTTTGTATTAGTCTGTTTTCACACTGCTATAAAGAAATACCCAAGACTGGGTAATTTATGAATAAAAGAAGCTTAACTGAGTCACAGTTCCATAGGCTTAACAGGAAGCATGGCTGGGAAGCCTGAGGAAACTTACAATCATGGCAGAAGGCAAAGGGAAAGTAAGGCACATTCTTCACATGGTTGCAGGAGAGTGAGGGAGCAAACAGGGAAGTGCCACACATTTTTCAACCATCAGATCTCATGAGAACTCACTCACCATCACAAGAACAGTAAGGGGGAGATCCGCTCCCATGATCCAATCATCTCCCACCTCCCACGTAGAGCCAAACCTCACAAGGTATTAGACGTGGGCAAGAACCATTTGAGCTTTCATCATAGAGAATGTTTTTCCAGAGGATCAAGTTAACTAAAAGAATTATCTCTGGAGGCACGGCTTGGCTCTACTTTTCCTAACTTAACTACATCATCAACCACATAGAAAACTTGCAACATCAAGATGTCTGTTTATAGAGTTCTATTGCAAAATAGAGACACGACGTTAACTACTGTCTTCCCGATTCCTAGTGCTTATCACGCACTATGTATGATGACCTATGCATTCACTATTAGAATAGACACAGCCAGCACTGGATATTTTTCCTGGACCATAGTTGGACTTTTTTCTTCATCGGTTGGTCAATGGAGGATGCTATGGGACCAAAATTATACTGTTCAATAGGGGAGCCCCTGGCTACATGTGCTATTGAGTACTTGAGTTATAGTTAGTCTGAACTGAGATGTGTTTCAAGTTTAAAATGCATACTGGATTTCAAAAACTTAGTTCACATTTTTTAAAATGACAGTATTTCATTAAAAACATTTTACATTGATTATATGTTGGATAATAATTTCATCTATATTTGGGTAAATAAAATATATTGCTGAAATTAATTTTATCAGATTATTCACATATCTTAATGTGGCTATTAGAACATTAAACATTACTAATTGGCCCACGCTGTATTTTCATTTGTTGTTAGCGCTAGTACAGACCATAGCGAGACTCCAAAAGTCATTTTTTCAACCATGCTATGTATATGCCTAGCAGTCTTGTTTTATGACAAGTACTCGATCTTCTTAAAGGTCTTTCTCCTCCTCCTGTACTCCTCATCAAGGGCAGACTCACACTGGTCCACAAGGCTAGTAGTTCAAAAGAGATTGCTGGCCTCTCTTTACCTTGCTATTTTCCAACATCCATTCAGCAAATCCAAGGCTTAATTATTATTGATATAAAGTTTTCTTAGAGAGATTAATAAAATTCAGTGATACTTGAAGCCAAAATATTCTTGTGATCCAGTTGTCCTGAACAGTGTGAGGTTTTTAATCTTGATTTTTAATCATAGCATTTGCTCTTCATAAAAAAGATGATACTCTCATTTCTTAATTTCCCAAAGCAAGACAGGCACACGAAAAACTTATTTTATTTTATTCTGTAAGAGGATGAGTTTGATGTGACTAAAAAACGTAATCAGTACAGAACAGAACTGCCTAAACTTTTAGCCCTAGGTAGAGATAAATTCCATCTTTGATAATCATCTACAACTTCTGAATAACTGCTTCTTAGGTATGAGGTCAGCCTGGTGCCTTGGCTCTATCCATGGACAGCAGCTGGTCAGACAATTCTGTATGCAGCTTTGACTACAGTGCTACAAAGATTTCTCAAGGAGAGAAAGAAAGAATTGCAGCCCAAATCATAGCCAGGCTTGTTTCACCAGCCTTCTTGAGAAATGTCAAAATGGGTCTATAAAAGAGCAAGTGAATTGCAAAGCAATGCCAAATATGAAAGACTTGAATCCAAATCAATAAAACTTCTGCATGTAGTAAAGTACATTAAAGGACTATGAGCTGTATACAGAGACAGAAATGTTAACAGGCCAAAAATTTTGGTAATTTAGAGGAAAAGGCAGAAAAATACATGGTGGAACAAGATCCCTTTAATGACACTGGAGTCTGTTGAATGGTATAACTTTGGGCTAAACACACATATCCAAGATCACACAGGGCAAGAAGTCATATCCAGGCAAGCTGAAGGACAGAGATGCCCAAAGAAGGGGAGGCAGAGTGATTATCTGTCAAAAGATAAGTGGACAGATAAGTAGACCACAAAATGCAAGTAGAGGGCAGAGCAAGAAGGTGATTCAACATTCAGAGTAGAAAGTGACAATCTGAGTCAACATTCAGAGTAGAAAGTGACAATCAGCCAACCAAACACACACAAAGAAGATATGTAGGAACCGATGTTACTATTAAGGCAAGAATGTTTCATTTAACGTTCGAAGAAAGTAACTAGAAGTGAAGGCGATGACAAAGCCAATTACCTAATGGATATGGGGCCCTATTGTAACATAACAATTTTAGTGACAAGGTAAATCCTCGTAAAGATAGAAGTGAAGTGTGGTCAATCTGAAGAAAGGCTTGAGGAAACATGAGGCTGAAGAGGTGGGAGGGGACTGAGATGGGAAGATCCTGACGGGTAGAACTGCTCAGAGTTGGGAACACGCAGTTGGCTGTCACCTGCAATGGTTTCTGAGTGCCTCACAACTTGGTAGAGGTGTTATATTTCACTGGATTATGACAACATTTGGGATCTGCTAGTAGGGTGGGGTAAGGAGTCATATCCTGAATTGCACTTTTTTCCTTTCATTCAAAATACTCTGCGGCTCATGCATTTACTGACACCATTCCTGGTGGTGGCTCAGCTCAGGAGGTGGACATTTCCAGGACTCTGTGGTCCATGGTCTTGTTCTGCTGCTTGGTGTCTGGTGATGGTCATGCAGGACATCAAGTAGCAGATGAATCAGGTATGCCCCATATACAGCCAGAATCGACAACATAATTATAGTTTACAGATTAATTATCATTCCATCATAGATCCTTAGCTTGTGCTGTACAAAAGGGAACAAAACAGTTTCCTTTTCCAAACTGGCACCTTCTTAAGAAAACAGTTATATCAAAGGAAATCATAAAAACTGAGCCATCGAAATAGAGTTTTATGCTATCACCAAATGTATCATTATATGATAAAACTGAGTGAGATTTTAATGGTCATCTCTCATGTAATAAAGGAATGGCTCAGATGATTTTTAAAAACAGGCTAATGGTATACAATTTATTCAGTGCTTCTCAAAAATTACTGTACATCAGGTTTACTTGGGGGTCTTCTCAAAACGCAGATTATTGAGCCCACCCTCAAAATATCTGATTCAGTGGTCCAAGGATGTGCATTTCTAACAAGCCCACAGATGCCTGTGGTGCTGGTCTAGGGACCCTAGTTGAAGAATTACTAATCTGGTCAG